>NC_058373.1:49365833-49695000 GCF_018350175.1 Felis catus | reverse complement strand
CTAACTAGAATTTAAATAAAAACTTGAAACAAATGAACAAAAGGCTATGGGAATTATAAAACACAATGAAAAGGACCAGTGTCACTTTGTGAAGATTCCAGAAGGAAACAGAAAGAAAAAGGGACAGAAAACAAATTTCTAGCCATAATGACTGAAAAATTCCTGAACCTGGGAAGAGAAATGGACATCCAGATCCATAAGGTCCAAAGGACTCCAAGGTTGAACCTGATAGGGCTAGTTATGCAGCATATTATAAAGAGGTAATATATACAAATAAAAATAATTAAAAGTACATTTCTGTGACATTATTCTCTTTAAAATGACTATTATGTTACTATTGTTGTTAAGATATAGAAATTAATTTTTAAAATGATGTCCTTTAAAAAAACACCTCCAAATTAGAGTTATATGGAAAGTTGAAAGTAAATCCTAAGAGTTCTCATTACAAGGAAAAATTCTTTTCTTTTTTTTCTTTTCTTTTTATTTGATTTATATGATAATGGACATCAGCTGAACATACTGTGGTAATCATTTGACAAGATATGTAAATCAAATCATCATGCTGTATGTCATAAATTTACATGGTGATATATTGTTTCTCAGTAAAACTGGGAACAAATCTCACAAGAGGTTTCCACCACTCATAAAATAGATATTGATTTCTTTGACATTGTCCATAGAAACATGTTTATAGTATGCCTTCCCTGCAAGGAAAATAAAAGCAAAATTAAACTATTGGGACTACACCAAAATAAAAAGCTTTTTGCACAGTGAAGGAAAACATCAACAAAACAAAAAAACAATCTATTGGCTGTGAGAAGATATTTTCAAGTGATATATCCAATAAAGGGTTTATATTCTAAATATATAAAGAACTTATACAACTCAACATACACACAAAACCACATAATCCAATTAAAAAAATGGGCAGAAGACCTCAATAAACATTTTCCAAAGAACACATAGGGTGGTCAATAGACAGATAAAGATGCTCAGTATCACCAATTAATCTGGGAAATACAAATCAAAACCACAGTGAGAGATCGCCTCACGCTACTCAGAATGGCTAAAATCTAAAACTCAGGAGGGAACCAGTATTGGTGAGGGTGCAAAGAAAAATGAAGTTTTTTGATTCCTGCAAGCTGGTGCAGCCTCTGTGGAAAACAGTATGGAAGTTCCTCAAAAAATTAAAAATAGAATTACCTTATGATCTAGTAATTCCACTACTGGGTGTTTACTCAAAGAATATGAAAACACTAATTCAAAAAGATCCATGCACTCCTATGTTTATTACAGTGTTATTTACAATAGCCAAGATATGGAAGCAGCCCAAGGATCCATCCATAGCTGAATGGATAAAGAAAATGTAGTTTATATATGCAATGGAATACTACTCAGCCATAAAAAAGAATGAAATCTTGCCATTTAAAATAACATGGATGGACCATGACAGTACAATGCCAGTGAAATAAGTCAGAGAAAGACACATAGCTTATGATTTCACTCATATGTGAAATTTAAGAAACAAAACTAATAAACAAATAAAGAAAAAGACAAATAAGAAAACAGACTCTTAAATACAGAGAACAAACTGGTATTTGCCAGAGGAGAGGTGGGTGGGTGGGGGGGGATAGGTGAAAGACGTGATGAGATTAAGAGTATACTCATCTTGATAAGCACTGAGAAATTTATATAATTGTTTATTATAAAAAATAGATATTATAATGTTCTTGGGAACTACAGGAAATTTAAGAGGTAGTTCAGAGAAGATATGTCACATGGAGTACAGTGCTTTGAAAATTCTAGTGTAAACGAAAACAAAGTTCTATGTTTGTGAGAAAGAAAGAGGGAGCACCTAGAAGAGAACACAGAGAAGGCAGAATACTCAAGTACTAAGACTCTGAAAACACCAGACTTAAAGATGAATCTGCTGACACTACAGGGGGGAAACAAAATTAGTCTAATTGATATTTATGAAATAACCATTAAAATCCCACCAATTAGAGAATTTTTAGACTCTCTCACTCTTAACATTCAAGGGAATTACACACATATGTGTCAATATATGTATAGATGATCTGCATCAAGTTCAGGGTCATAAACAAGTCAATAGGTGAACACATGGCATCAGGTGTCAGAACATCTAGCTTACAAAACTTTCTCTTGTTCACTGTTGTACCTTTAGAGTGTAAACACCTCGCTCTGAATAAGTATTTATTTAATGAATAAATAAATGAACTTATCTTTTCTGGTGACAGTGTTAGTAATAATAAAATATGCTATGTTCTTTAACAACAAGAAAACATCACCATAGTGACAACTTAGCAATAAAAATGCACAAGAATATAAATATGTAAAAGTTACCAGAGAAGAAATCATGAGGGTGAGAAACATTACCCAAAAGAGGAAGATAACTGAAGGAAAAACATCAGCATTTTGAGAGCACTGAATTATCAGAATCTAACAGGCAATGTTTATGAATATTTTGAGACAGAAGAATTGTAAGGAATGTGTGCACGTACAGACCTGTGAAATAATCCAAGATTCCATGCACCACCTCTTGAGACACTGTGTTCTCTGAATAACCAGAGGAATGTGTACATCATGTTCATGAGCTGGTGAAATGTAGCAGGACTACAGAAAAGAAGTTTAGGAAGATAGTAGGTCTTTAGGTAACACTACGTTGCCTTCCAGCTTTGAGTCTAAGTTTCTATTCTTAAATGTAAGTATACTCTTTTTTATTAAAACAGATAGCAAAAGGATTATAAGAGAAAATGGATTTGAGACCTCTCTCTATGGTGTGCTGAGCCGATTTGATTTCTACCTGGAAAACAAAGTCTTTTTTTACTTGTTTTAATGCTGACTTTTTAAAGAGAATGAAAGAAGGGTATGTAGGGTGATTACATGTGAACAAATAGCACTGAATGTATATTTTAGGGTAATAATACAGACTGAGGACAGTTAGTTTGAATATTTAAGGTGCCTTTGCTTAAAAGTATCTTTTCTCACACTTATCAGTTGTAAGTTTGCATTTATAAGTATATTTTGGAAAGCTGCTTTTTGTCCCAAATGCAGGTGTCCCTGTAGGACTGTTTTTACATGGAGTAGGACTTAGCCGTTAAAAAGTCTATTAGTGGGGCACCTAAGTGGGTCAGTCGATTAAGCATCAGACTTTGGCTCCTGTCATGATCTCACAGTTAGTGAGTTCAAGCCCTGCATCGGGCTCTATGCTGACGGCTCAGAGCATGGAGCTTGCTTCAGATTCTGTGTCTCCCTCTATCTCTACTCCTCCCCTGCACTCTCTCTCTCTCTCTCTCTCAAAATTAAACATTTAAATAAATTGAAAAGCTTATTAGCCATTCATCTTAGTTTTATTTCATTTCCTAATTAACATATTGGCTTTAGGAACCAGAGCTTTCATGGGGGTGATATGGAAGACATCTGGTATCTGCAGAGTGTTTAAGGAAAGTAGTCATTAAGAGAGTAAGGACATCAAAACAAACACTGAAATTTGGCCTAGAATTCTAGTTGCAACCAGCACATAGTTAAGTGTTAATATTAAGACCAGTTTGGAAGACAAAATTCTTACATCCCTAAATTCCAGTCTTCACAGTTTATACTTATCCATATGCACAATTCCAGAACAGTGTATCACCATCCCTCTTTCGCCTTTATTTGGAGTAGGATAAATAGATTCATCTATGGAGATGAGTAACTGATAATGATATAGGAAGTAACGTTTCTTAAATCCCCACTATTTGTCAGTCTTCAAAACAGAGTAATATATGTATGTATGTATGTGTATAATATACATATAAATATAAAATAAAAATATATATAAAATATAAAAATATAAAATAAAAATATAAAAATAAAAAACTACATATATTTTGTAACCTGGCCTGACAAACCCTACATAATCTGGTTCCTACCTGTCTTTCCAAACCGTCCCATTCTGCTCACCCTCCCTCTCACTTGTTATAGCCTGTGACTTTTCTGTTGCTCAAAAAACTAAGCTCACTCCACCTCAGGGAAGGCTTCCTCATACTTGCTTCTTCCTATGCCATAATGCTCTTCTCTTCTGACCTTCATAAAGCTTATTATTTTTTTCTTTACCATCACTCAGTTTCCAGTCAAAAGTCACCTACTCTTATATGCTGGCCACCCAATGTAATACAGCTCCCATCTGACTTATTAATCTCTATTCTTATTTTTCTTCAAGGTACTTATTACTACCTGAGCCTTTTTTTTCTTACATGTTTAAAGTATGTCTATCCCCAGTAAAATGCAAGCTTTGTAAGAACAAGAGATTGCTTCTCCAGTGTTATCCCTGTGTCCCAAGTATCTTCAGTGATATCTGGTATACTGCAGATGCCAAAAAAAAAAAAAAAGTTTGTTGAATAAACTAGTATATACTAACCTTAATTATAGTAGAAAATGATGCCATTTGTCTTACATTGCAAAATAATTATTGCTCAAAGTATTTATGTTTCCCAATGCCACCTGTAAGTGGCAAGACTATGGTTTTCACCTAGTATTGTCAGGCTACAAGTGCAAGTTTTTAAATTCACCATACCATTCAATCACATGGCAACCTCTGGCTCATATTTCTTTTTAGGTAGCATGAGAATGTGCATAAAGGCTAAAAGTACACAGAGACTATTCATTCAGCTACTATTGCTGCATAAATTCCTAGAGCCAGGAATGACTTCCTTCTTTTTAATATGAATGGACCAGGCATTTCTACGTCCACTAATAGAAAACTTGAAGAGACATAACTCTTACCCTAACAACAAAAACTTGAAAAATCTCCAAAATCATAAATTTTCTTGAGTCTTTTATAGAGGTGAGATTTCAGAATAACCCATTGCAATGAGTTCCAAAGGAGAGATCAGATCCTGAACTATTTCACCTTCGATAAAACATCGAGGAAGAAGCAACTGCCATGAAAGAAAATAAGAAATCAGCAAGGTAACTTCAGTTGATGTCTGATCAACCTGAGTTTGAACTGTGCAGGTCCAATTATACATGGATATTTCTCAAAGGATATAGTGGCAAGTTCCTTTTAACATTTTCAACTATTTGAAAAAAATCGCAGATACACCATGTAGGCTAGAAACACTAAAAAATTAAGGAAGAAAGTATAATAGTACAGTATATAATACATAAAATAAAAACTGATGTTAAGTGGCTGTTTTTGTTATTGGTAAGGCTTCCACTCAACAACAGTCTATATTAATAGTTAAGTTTTGGCCAAGTCAAAAGTTATGCATGGAGTTTTAACTGTGGAGAGGTCAGTGCCCTTAACCCCCCATGTAGACCAAGGATCAATGTAATTCTTAATGGCTGTGTATTAGTTTAACAGTTTGGGATCACTGGGAATGCAGACATAAGGGGAGCCTGCATTCATTCACAAGTTCTTTTCCTTACGTCTCCACTCACAAAAAATTGAGTATCAGAGCAGAGGTCTAAATGAGTCCACTTAGTGGTACACAGGGAAAAGTGTGTCCATTCTCTCAATCATTCTTCTGTGAAACAAAAGCCTTAAGCCATCAGAGATGATTAGGAAATCCTACTGTCCCCTTAGCAGAGAGACAGAGCATGTCCCCTCTGCTTGCATGCTCTCTCCCTCAAAATAAATAAATTGACTTTAGTAAAAAAAAAAAAAAAAAAAAAAAAAAAAAAAAAAAAGGTTGCATGCTGCTAAGGGAGAGTGGAATGTAAGGAGAGAGATCCCTTATGGTCCAGCTATGCCAAGTGGAGCAGCAACATTGAGAAAAACTTTATGAATCCCCAAGCTCAAGTGCAGGTAGCAGCAGCCCACTGCAACAACAACAAACTCAAACCTAGCTCATCAACTGACTAGATGATCTGATGGAAGAGGTGAGCCCACTTTCAGGCATAAATGCTATTTACTTCAGTCTCTACCATTCAAAATACCACAGTGTTTGGCATTCAAATGAAAATTCTCAGACACACAAAAGGTTAACATAAGAATAACCCAATGACCAGTGAAAAAGCAGTTAATAATCCAGGGAGGACTCAGAATAAAAATTAAAAATATCTATGATTAATGTGTCAAATTAATTAGAAAGGGTGGGCAGTACACATGAATGAATGGGAAATCTCATCAAAGAGACAAAACCTATTTTAAAGAAGTCAAACGAAATGCTGAAATTTTAGTGTGTATTACTTTTCACTTTTTTTGGCAAATAAAATTCTAATGCTATATATGTATTCTTTTTACATATCTGTAAATATACAGAATGTCACATCCTAAATATACTTAATGAACTTTTAAAAACCAATGGTGTCATGTCTGACATTGCTATTTATCTCAGCCACTACCAGAGGTCCAAGAGCCTCCTAGTCTTCCATTATGTGAATTCTAACACTGTCAGTATCTTATACATTATGGAAAGTCTCCCATCTCCTCCTCCATACTCCACCTCCTGAGACTGAAACAGACCAGGCTTCAGCTCAGCTACGTACTGTGTATGTGGATTTGAACAAGCTGATGTGCCTTTATGAGCTTACATTCGTAAAATGAAAAACATAATTATCAGGTCACAGGTTGTTAGAATTATAAATACCATATGACATGTAGGTAACATATATAAGGCACTCAATAAATGGTGGCTATCGTGACTATAATTAAGGACTTGTGTTCATAGTTTTCATACACCTAAAGGTTGAGGGTTTATTGATCTGGTAGAGCAGTTGGTCACCTGTCAACAAAGTAAGCCATGTTTGTCATGAAAATCGGAATCAGATTCTCCTTGATCCACTTCAAAATCATCAGAAAAGTCACCTGAGGATTCTGGGCCCTAGTTTCTGCAAATCCAAAATGATCAAACCAGATCATCTCCCAGGTCTCTGATATCCTAAAATTCTGTTTCCAAGACAAGAGGAATCCGGAAATTGTGATTTTTGGATCATTTAAGGAGGTTTATTTTTCTTTGTCTATCAAACAAAATGTTATCTCTACCATGACTTATTATATAGTGTGATCAGGAGATAGGCTAAAATCTGCCATCTATCTGTGGAATAATGAGTGAATAAGTGAGGCAATTATGTTTGTAGCATAAGTAGTTAGAATTCAGGTATACTTATTTTATCTAATAATAGACAACCATATTTTCTTCCATCTTTTCTGCTCAAATTTCTATTTCTGTGTATTTAAATTTTTGTTATGAGAGACTTTCTATTTTGTTCTTTATAAAAGCATATAAAGAAATGTGGTCATTGCCCAATCATCACTTAATATACTCCTGAATTTCCACTAAAGTTTTTCACCTGTAAAACTATTTTCTAGATTTCAGAAAATAATTCTGCAGCACCTAGCTTTGTTCTTGAATTACATGTGGCAAGATTAATGAAACTGAAGTAAATCATACATTGGATTAACATGAAACATTTGGTGTTGCCATGAAGAAGTTTTGATTATAAATTTGCAAATTACTGTAAGCAAAATATCCAAATAGGATTGCTGTCAGAACGTTCAGCTTTTTTTTCTTTTTAATAGCTGCATCATCATGGCTACCAAAAGACTAGACAAATATCCCTCTGGATTCAGCATAGTTGTGGAAAAATATAGAAACAGTTAAAAATTATTTTTCCACAAAGACTTTTTTGGCTATAAGTCACCAATATTTGGAAATAATTGGATTTTTGGCTAAATTTTATATATTTTATTTAAATATCATATAAGCACAGTTTCACCAAGTTAAACAATCTGATATTAAAATAAGACAGTTAAACTTCCTCTTAAATGAAAATTTCTATGCCCTAGTGATTTTTAAAATATAGCAAACTACTTTGTAATGTGGGAAAGAAGGTCAAGGAACATTTATTTCCAAGTCAAATAAATTGAAAATAATAATTTTCCAGAGAAAATTATTTCAGGCCATTTTTATCTTAGTTTAGGAGACCTAATATACAAGCAGTAGCATCCAATTTATATGTCACAGGACATTATGATCAATATGCCGAATCATTTCATAGACACAATGACAGACCACATAAGTTAAAAGATGTCATGTTTTTCAGAGACCACAGAATTTTAGAATGCGGTTTTAAGAGTGAAATATCCATTTTCCTCTCATGGTTTACCAAGAATAATTATTTAAAATAGAGTAATATACTGACCTATTTTTAAATAGCTTGATTCCTACTTTCTTAAGTAAAAAGCCCGACAGAGCATAGTTAGGCACTCAGGGAATCAAAGGGTGGACACAAGTAAGAACTGCTGTCACAGACTTCCCTCTATAAGGAGACCGGAAGGGTCCTGGCACAAGGCAAATCAGGAAATGCACACAAGCAACAAGCTGAGGTGGTGTCCGATGGCCAACAGTCTATTGTGGCAGATCCAGAGGACTCTCTAGCTGTCCTATATTCTACATTATGATTCCATCATTAAGCAGATTAACTTCGCTAAATTAACAGAGAAGTTATAAGTAATGGTTCACAATCTAGAATTCCTGAGAATAGAAATGATAGTCGCTAATCATTTGAAACTGAGTTCAATATTTCAAAAAAGCCTAACGGAAATAGTGTCCTAGAAATTATGTGTACTCAGTAACAACCAAAAAAAAAACTTCTTTGCACAGATTCCTATTGTGAGAAACACTAACATTTGTCATCAATAGTAAGCAACAAATTAATATTTTCGAGATACCTAGAAAATAGGTAGGCAGGAAAATGAAGATCAAAGGAAATAAATACATGATTTTTCCCCTTCCCCTTCCTTTCTTTAATTTTAATTTTTTCTATATTCTCTTTTCCCTTCCTCCTTTCTATTTTCCTTCCTTCATCCATCTTGCTTTCCTTTCTTCTTTTTTCTCTCTAACTTTACTAGCTAAAAATCAACCATCCATTTGGATCCCTGGCAGACCCTGAATGAAAACTGTCGCCTTGATTCTACTAGTACACCAACAGCTTCTTAAGAACCACAGGGATACATAGCAGACCCAAAGAATGAATGAAAGTACCCGAAGAATGGTGCTTTCACTTGCAAGTTCATCTTTCTGTTAAGAGATTTTATGGTCTAGAGAAACAAGTGAGTTTTTCTAAAAAGATCATACATCTATTGGCTTGATCCATTTCTAGACAGCCTGATAGCCTGAGTGAAAGTTTTTTACTTAGACTTTGTGAGAATGTAGCCCTAGATTAATATAAAAACAATTAGATTTAACCCAATAGGCTAATAGTAAACAAGGGAACAAAAAAATCTCAGTGCTCCTCAATTACCCTATCCTCTTAGGAGTTGACAGTTAGCTTCCGATCCTGTCCATGGTTCTTTAAGATCAGGTCAGGGTGTCACCACATGTCCTGTCATGTATCCATATTTCACTTGGAGCTTGTCAAAATTCACCTGTAATGGAATGATGCTATGGCACCACCAAGAAACTACACAGTATTTACCAGTTAGAGGAGCTCCCTCCTAGATCAAGAAATTGATTAGAGATGTTATAGTAATATTCAGCTCTTGCAATGAGAGTATATAGCTCAGTTCCTTCCGATGATCTCAAATAGGTTTACGCCTGCTCAGAAAATCACTCAGATTTTTTCTCCTGGGCCTGAAGATAATACCCTAGTACTTTGCTATGAGATAGGCCATCTCTCCCAAATAGTCCAAAAGTGTCACGATCTGTTGAATGCATATTCAAAGCACACATGAAAATCAAAACATTGAAAGCCAGTTATGATTTTGGGTAACTCTGAATTATTTTGGAAATTCATCACCTTAAATTACCTACTCCCATGAAGTGAGATTACCTTAAATTTTAGGTACTGAGTGACAGACATTTTTTGCAAGCTAGTTGTTCATTTTCCCAGTTTCAGTTGACCATTTTTTGCTGCGCTGTTTCTTGACTAAATTCCTCGCTCACCCAATGCAAGCACAATTTATTACAGCAGGTTTTTTAAAAATAAGCTTTCATTGCTTAAATTCAATTTATGTGACTTCAGCAAATAGTTCTAATAGGCCAATACAAGCCAGTAATTGATATAAATTAGAAAGCTATCCCACACAATTCTAATTTCAGAGGACAAAATTATCAGCATGAATCCTGAATACTCTGTATTTTTCCCTCTTATTAACTTTGCCCTTGGCTCTCCCATATATTCTCATTTTGACCACTAATGTTTTGTCACTTGGTTGCTCAAAAAGCACATTTGTCTTACCCTGTTCTTACAAAACTGCCTATGTCTACTCAAAGCAATAAATATGAAAATGCAAAGGGTAACAAAGCGCACATCATCTTTACTATTTATAATTTATGAAAACACTTAAATCCATGATTTTTCAAACCTTCCAACTCTAATGCATCATCCAGCACTTAGCATAGAGCCTTGATCATCTCTCTCTTCTATTTTCATATGGTACAAGATAAATTGTCTCCTATCTTCTTCCACTGCCTCATTAGTCATCACAGAAGTCTGTGCTTTCATGGATGGTCCTCCTGCATATCCAGGCCAGGGATGTAGCGTTTCTAAACAAGTATGGAAAAATCAGGAACAAGCACTTCTAGAGTTCATACACATAAAGAACCAAAGAACCCCATGGGGGAAAAAATCCATCCTAAGAAAGGAAAGCTTATATACACACATTTAGTCAAGTGCAGTGGTATTTTGATAGGGATTGCATTAAATATTGGTCTCTAGACTCATGAAATCTTATGTGGTAGGTAGTTACTTAGAGAACTAGAAGGTCAATTATATACAAATCCAATTGATAATAATTTTGACAAGTTTTGCAAATAAAGACATGGGGTCCTTAAAACCTATAATGTAATTTCTTATCATAAGATTCATTTGTTTCTTCAAATAGTTTGTGAATACTTGAGTTTAGATGCTATGCTACTATAGACTTCAAGCAAAGAAAATACAGAACTGCTTAACATGAGACATTACCACCCTCTATTTTTTTCTGTCTCAATGACGATAAAAGGAGGCAGAAACAGCTGCAATAACAGTGCCCTTTGCAATAAGAATATGCATCTTTAGTGTTCTCATTTTCTATAGCAGCTCTCTAGACACTGGGTACAACCTTGTTTGGCAGGTAACAGAATCAACCACTTTAGGCTTTGGTAATAGTGCTTTGGAAGGGCATCAATGTCACAGAGGGACAGTCACTTTTAAAGCTAAGAAACCAGAAAATAATGAAAATGGCTATGGTTAGGAAGTCAATGTGAAACTTCACTTTCTGAAGGCTACCAAATTTTAAGAGAAGAGCCAATCTTATGTCAAGTAGGTGAACCCAAGTAGAAAACATATGGTTTTATATATGGCTTTATTTTTGTACCTTGTCTGGTCTGACAAGGCAACATAAGATATCGAAAATATCCATACATGAATTTAAAAGTAGAGTTAGTAAAATTTTGTTTAGGGGAAGATTCTCATGCACTGAGGGACACATGCTTCCTGCTGATGCAAAAATCTGTAATATTGAAGCCAAAATGACAGTTTCTGGGACAAAGAATTTCCTCATCTTCTTAGAGAATACTCTTAACTGATAACAGGTATATAGTTATTTGTCTTCTGAGGGTTTTGTGCCTTGAGGAATATGTAAGCACATTAGCAAAGGGTATGATCTCATATGCGGAATATTAAAAAAAAAAGAGCTCATAAAAAACAGAAATCAGATAGATTTTTTTCATAAAAAAACAGAAACCAGAAGCAGGGGGTGGGGAGTTGGGGAATGGCTGAAGGTGGTCCAAAATTATCAACTTCCTGTTATTAGATAAATAAATTCTGATGTTAGAACGTACAGCATAGTGACTGCAGTTAACAATATTGTACTGCATATTGGAAAGTTGTGAAAAAACAGATTCTTAAAGTTGTTATCACTAGAAAAAACATTAACTACATGAGCTGACAGATATTAACATTGTGGTAATTATTTCACAATATACACATATATCATTATGTTTTACAACTTAAACTTTAACAATGTTATATGTCAATTTTATCTCAATAAGACTTGGGGAAAAGGGAATTTTATTGCCAAAAATAAAAACCAAACAGAAGAGCCTTGAACCTGAGGATTCAGAACCAGATTCATTGGAGTACAATGCATTTGCTACTGGTCTTTCCCACACCAAGTTGTCAACACCAGGCATGTACAAAACCCAGTTATCTCATATATGAGGAGATGGAAAAGATGATCCACTGGAGTGTAAGAAAACACCAGAATTTTTATTTTTTACAGTTATAGTTGTACGTGTATAAAAATGAACACAAATTTCATTTAATATATAAATCAACACCACATATCTGTGTCAGATAGCCTATTCCCAGCATTGTGTCACCCTGAAGTAGAATTTCCTTCACACAGAGTAGATGAGAGTGGCACCTTTACTCATGTGCTTGCTTTTAATATATTGCAACATATTGCATTATATGTAAAGCTGGTTAAGTGGATTTTATGTTTATATTGTCTCTCTTTGCCTGACAAAAATAAAAACAACTTTGAAAAATTTCAAATGAAAAAATCATTTGAGCAACAAACAAAAGCAGAGCCAACATTTTCCTCACTCTAAGTATAAACTCTTTCTCAGTTTCAGATTAAAAATATGAAATCACATCCTCCCAGAAGTAGGCTACAGAAAGTTGGATTTATCAAGATTACTATAAATATAGATCTACATGCACATCTACTATGGTTACCAGAGAATCTCATCCTAAGTATACATTGTGCCTTGAGATAGTAGCTAATAATGGATGAAGCCATCAGCACACTGGAAAATTAATCATCTTGACTCTGGATGCAAATACCTACAATGCTACAGCAAGTCATATGGTTCTTAATCTGAGATATGGCAAATTTCATGAAATATAACAAATATTTTAAAAACCTCTTTTGAAATTTCTTCTTTCACATTACAAGCCAAAAGAAAGAGAGAGGAAGGAAGGAAGGAAGGGAGGGAGGAAGGAAGGAAGGGAAGGAGGTAGGTGTGGCTTTGGGGGCAGCACTTGATTTACCTGAAGCAGTAAAAGTGGCCAAAATAACACAGTGAATACAGTGTAACAACTAAAATGCATTTCTAGCAGATCATGCTTTCAGAAAATGCAAAGATACATTGCATTTTGAAGACACAAGCATTAGAGTAAATTACCTATTATGGGAGGCTTGTTATACAGTTGGATCAAAGAACAGATGTTTCTAACATCTCAGCATATGGTATTTTCTGGGTTCCATTTCAATAATGCATCAAGAACTATTTTTTTTCACGGAACACTAAATGAAAGAGTACACACACACACACACACACACGCGATAGTATATATATTTTTAATGAAAAAAATACAAATCTCTATGAAGAAAACACACAAGTAGAATTTCTGGTGGAGTTGTACTTTAACCACAATCTTTAAATGGTATGGATAATTCAGATTCACTCAGTTATTCATCTATTCACTTATTCTAAGGCAATATATTCTTTTACTGCATAAGCAAGCAATTCCATCAAAAGATAAGAGGCCAAACAATACACAAAGTATTAAAGGACGTCATGATGTTGCTAGTTGGGTAAAGGTTACAATTTTAAAATACAGTTGAATCTTTAAAATGCCTGATAATGAGATGAAAAGAAAATATTTAAGTTTTATACACACAGAATTTTGCTTATGACAAAACACTTAGAAGAGCTACAGAACTTAGAAATTCTTCCCTCACAGAGAACATCAAAAGTCCTTAATTTTTTTATGGTCAATGTTCCAAAGCAGATTTTTAAAAATACATAGACATTTAATTTATTCCTTCAAGATAAAGATAGTATTTTAATGAGTGAGAAATATAGTACCTTTTATTTTTGTTTTTTTTTTAAAGGTCATACTTCACCAAGAATATTTTAGGAACCGATATTTGGAACATTTTTGAGGATCGCATCATTTTGATGCCAAGCATAATCTAAGTGTGTCAACTATTTTAAAATTTGTCATATCCACTCCCTTTAAAAATTCAGAAACAGAATACTCTAACCTGATTTCAAAAAGCTTCAGTGCATGCTAGGCTACCTTGTTAAAAGATATAAAAAGACAACATTGCCTTCTGATTACTTTCTGAGGGTAAGTAACTGATTGGTAGAGGAGAAGGTGGAAATTTTATACCTAAGTTGAAAAAAATTTGCATAATTAGTACTTAAAATTAAAATATGGAGGTTTGTGGTCAAAATGTCTTTTCTCTTAGTGTGCAATGAGAATTTTGAAGACTGCTGATCTATAGAAACAAATGGTAAATTATCTCTTCCTACGTCTGCCTTTCTTAGGAATGATCACCAGTCATTGTATTTAGTTTGCTTTCCTGTTTTGTTCTTCCATTTCATTAAATACTATTCATAGATTGCCCTCTTCTATTTATCTTAAATTGGGTTAACTGTGTCTCCCAATACTATGAGGCACCTTGAGATTTCATATATATCCCTTGGTATTTTTTTCTTTAAAAGTTGGCCAACAAGTATTTTATTCCCAGAAATTAGGCTCCTACTTATTTTCCTTGATGTAAGAAGTTAGTACAAGAAGTAGTAAATGATGCTACATGTTTTTAGGTCCTCAGAAAGTAAGTAATCCCACAGTACTCACAGCCTAAGGACAGAAAATGAGGAACACCCCCCTCACTACACATTTACCATTCTGATGTCACTTTCTCCAGGTCTCCCTTCAAAATCTTCACAAGTGTAATGTTGCTTTCCCAATAGGATTTAAGAATACAAATTTTCAGTTTTCACTCCAATACAAACCTGAATGTGCCTAGACAAATTTATCTAACAAATAAGCAAAGTTAAGAATAATTCTCAAATCCACAATGGTGTAGTGGAAAACAAATAAGATTTGTGGTAATATCCTGTTACACATCCAGTAATCACAACTGGATGACCGTGTGATTATGGCAAATCATCTAACCATAGTACAATGCCCAGCACTTGGTAAACACTTCTAAAAATATACTGCCTATTAGTGTTATTACTGCAATAGTCATAAACAACTCTCAACTTCAGTGTCACCATGCTGAAAAAATGGGAGGGAAGGGTATAATTTCTGCTGTACCCAGTTCCCACAACTTTTTGAAGAATCAAATAAAATTATGCATATAAAAGTTCTTTGAAATATTAAATAAGCTACATAAAACTAAACATCCCTGGTTGATATGTTTTGCATTGTAATCAAACAGAACAATTATAATTTTAACAACTTGGCTACAAGGAACTTTATAAAAGTTAATGTACTTACACATCATTAACTATATACAGTCTCAAAATACTAGATAAGATGGGTATGGGAATCTTTAAAGGAGTTTTTATTCCCAAATGTATGGATGAACTGAAGCTGTGAGCTCACAGCAGATCCACCAAGAGGCACCAGTTCTCTCTGATCCTGGTGCAGTGTTCCCCTCTACCACACTAACTTCCACAAAGTTTCTACAGCTACTTATCTGCAGATTTATAACAACCTATTAAGACTCTATAAGTGTGAATAATTTAAGAAATACATTTGCTTAATTCTCTACCCATAATTACAGTAGATGAAACTTCTTCCCCTGGCTCATTTAAGTTATGATTCATGAGGCCTGTTGTAGGCTGACCACTTAGGTAGAAAATGTTTTAAAACACATCATTAGCAATAAGAAATTCCCATCAATAGTGAAGCCCTAGGGAAATTTCAAGTGAGTGGTGAGTATGTGTACTTTATATATCATACTGTTACATAATGAATTTGTGTGTATGTTTTATTCACTTTTAAATGTAAAATGTATTTGCTACTTTCAGTCATATCTACTTATAATTTTTTCCCATCTGTAAACTGAATGAATCAACTAAAATTATGTCTGGTATCATTTTTCCAATCATCATCCATGAATTATTAATAGAAGAATGTTGAAAGCCATATTAACATAGGTTTTACAAGTTTTGAAGAGAGAGCAAAAATTCCACCACAAAGCAAAAGTTTTATACAACTAAAAATAACACTATTTTGAGCTATCCTAAGAAAATAAAGGGAGTGAAAATAAAGGGGGGTGATCTGTATCACTAATACTCTCATTTGCCACAATTATAGGGATGTAGCTGGCCCTCAGAAGGACTGAATAAGCACCTACAAAGTATTAAGAACCCAGGTGATCTTTACCTCCTATCTATTGGTCTCTGCTTCTCTGCTTCATTACTCTCTTACAACATTAGCTTTCTCTCTTTATAGGATCATTTACATAGTGTAAGGTGATTCTATAACAACAACTAAATTTTCAAATAACCTCTATTGAAGACATAAAATCTGGAACTGAGGCCTAAATCTTCATTTTAATTCCAAATTAATAGAGAAGCACTCTGTATCAAGGAGTGTCCCAACAGAAAACATAAGGCTTACTCAACTGTTATTTTTCAGCAGAATTTAATTAAGGGCATATTCACAGTGGTGGAGAAAAAAAATCAAATAACAAATAAGGGAGGAGGAGGCATCTAATATCTGGCAACAGAAGGAGATATTTATCACCCCTAAGCTTGAGGGAGCAAAGAGCAGGAGCTTTGGGGGTTAGGATTTCCCAAAAACAGCCATTATTAAAGACAGGCACAACCACTTTAAGAGCCATGGTGATGAGGGAGAAAGAGAGAAAGGGAAGAAATATTGAGACTTCTGTCCTCCATACTCCAAACTCAAGCGGAAGCCAGAGGACAAGAGACCCCCACTATCATAGTCTATAGGGACTAGCCACATGGACACAGAGCAGGGCAGAGAAGGATGAAGAAGGAAAGAAATGTGGGCTGTGGGGAATAGGAGGTGGGGAGAAAGACAAAACAATAAAAGGCCAGCATACACTCCAAGTGATCAGATTCCTTACTCCTTCATTCAATCAGTTATGATTAAGAGGTTAAATAAGTGAAGAGTGACTTAAAAATGCCTTTAAAACATCCTGAACTTATTCTTTGTAGCAGTTATCTCATTTGATGTGTATAATTCTTACTGCTATTACTTTTTTAATGTCTGCATCTCACTCTGCAATTTCCCATAGGACAATGACCACATTCTTTTTTTTCACTACAGTATCTCTCCTAAGTTTAATGCCAACCTCTAGCGAGCATCCAACAAGTATTGGATATGGGTGAACGCATGCATGAAAATGTTTAGCAAAATTATTCTGTTTCATAATACCATCAGAATTCAATTCATTCAATTAATTTTTTTAAGTTTCTAACTTTATATTTGGGAACAATTTCAAAATGCAGGAGAGTTACAAGAATAAGACACAAATAATTCCTATATACCCTTTACTCAGATTCACTTAATGGTACCATTTTACTCCATTTGCTTTTACTATTTGAGCATTTGTGCTCTGGGCATATCTATATATATGTTATATATCTATATCTAGGTATAGATATATAGACATATATATTTTATAGAACCATTTATTTGAAGTTATGTTATGTGCATTGTGGCCCTTTACGTATAAACAGATAAGCAGGCATTTCCTAAGAATAGAATACTAAATGGCCATAGCACAGCTCAGTTAACTTAATGTTATTAGGATAATTCACCATCCAAATTCCAGTTTTGTCCTTTGACACATTTTCCCCCTAGGTCTAGGGTCAGGTATTGCATTCACTTTTCATGCTTTCAATTAGACTCCATTAGTCTGAAACATTTGCACAGTCTTTGTGTGTGTCTGTATTTGTGTATGTGTGTGTTTTACAATGTTGACATTTTAAAAAACTACAGTACCCTCCTCTTTTAATGGAAAGTTTCTCATTATTGGTTTGGCTGATGTTTCTCCATGAATATATTCATATTAGGTATTCTAACTCAGAACACTATATAGGTAACCTCTTGTCCTTTTCAAAGTATTACAGACTTTCGGCCCAGAATGTCCATATGCCCTTTATTAATGACATTTTTTGATCATCAATTTTGTGAATAAGCTTCCAGATATTTTTCCCACACATTACTATTACCCTATTGTTTTCTCTTCCTGATACTTTAATTCTATATGCACTATAATTTTTAAATGTATTATGTATATATATCTTCTTTTTGCATTTTGCATGGCTGTATTAAAACACCTACAGCTTTTTCTTTTGATTTAACCTTCTATTTCACTAATTCTCTCTTCACTTATATCTAATCTACAGTTAAACCCATTGAGTTATTACATTCAGGTATATTTTCAGTTCTATAATTTTTATTTGGCCCTTACCATCTTTCATTTTATGCAAAATTGGCCACCTAAATTCTTCATTTAATCTTTTAGTTTCTTGAACATATTAATCAAAATGATTTTCAAGATTGTGTCTAAAAATGCCATTATCTAGAGACTATTTTAATTACCAATTTTGACTCATAGATTCCAATAATATCTTTTCTTCTGTTTTATCTGATTATTCTTTATTGAGTTCTATATATTATAAATGAAGATTAGTAGAGATAATTAAGATTCTATGTTATTTACGTTATTTTTTTTCTAGAAAGAATTTACTTTTGTTAGAGATCCCATAATCGTAGGTAATTTTACTTCAATTAGGAATTGAAAGGATTTGAAGCTGGGCCATAATCCTGTGAGGGGTGAACTATTACTTGTTTATCATTAACCCCAGTATATAGGATTTCAAAATTTCAGATGTCTGAAATATCTGCCAGAGACCAGTATTTTTCAAGGCCTAATTTTTGCTCCATTCAGGGCCTATCTTTACCATGTATTTTATTTTTGTCTGCATTTTTCTCAGCAAAATAATAAATCACTTCTGTTGCCCACTAAGACCACATATATCAAATAACCTTTATGCCTGGTCAGTGTCCAATCTCAACTCCTTAAAGCAAATATCCACAATAGTGGTTTATATGGAAATCGATTAATTCTTAGTATTTATTTTGCATGTTGTGGAAAGAAAAAGGAAATTATGAATTGACAATTCATAAGAGCTGTCAAAAGTGGTATTTACACACTTTTTTACTATAGTGTAATAGGTGAGAATAAGGATCAGTTAGCAATATCTAAATCCTCTTCTAAATATAATATTTTAACTGATAAAATGCAACTTCGTAACTGAAATTTTTTTTTTTAAATCTTTCACTTGAACAGAGAAAATATCAGGGACACAGAAAAGTTTTGCTTAATTTTCTCCTGCTGTTGTTTTTTTCACACTTAATTAAACTAAAAGTCCTTAAAATTGGGATTTGTTATTATTGTTTTAATCATTATCATAATTACATTCTTCATAATCATGAATCCAGAGAATTTTAAATAGACAACACAATCTGGCAATTAAGATTTTGTAAGCAAAATCTATTTTTAAAAAATCAGACATTAAATGAAAAATAATTGCAGCTTACATGATTCATTTAACTTAGCACCCAAGTCATTGTCTTGAGTGTTAATATAAAGTTAATTCATGTCATTCAATTCTTTTAAAAAAAAGTTATCAGGCACCTATTATGTGCCAAGGACAGTTCCATGCACTGAGGATACAGTGGAGAACCCAAAGTTCCAGCCCTTATGGAATCTACATTCTTGGTAAGAGAGTGGACAATGAATAAACACAAAGGTAAATACAAAACACATTCTACCAGCTGAAAAATGATGAAGGCAATGGGGAAAAATAAAGTAAAAGGGATGCAGAGGAATGGGTAAAGAGGGATTCTGTCAGGTATCTGGGAGGTATCTGGGAGAAGAGGTATCTGGGAGCAGAGGTATCTGGGAGGTATCTGGGAGAAAAGAATTCAAAGCACAGAAAAGGCAAGGACAAAGGTCCTGAGGTAGAAGCATGCCTGGTATGATCAACGAACAGCATAGAAGCCAGGACATGTGGTTTAAATAAGGTCAGAGCAGAAAGGGTAAGGCTATAACGTTTAGTGCCTTAGAGGCTATTATGAAGACCCGAACTTTTACTCTGAAGTATGGAAAGCCACTGAGGAATTTTAAGCAGAGAAGCAACATGATCTGACTTATGTTGTTAAAGGACCACTCAGATTTACATATCAAAAATAAATAGCAGGGTGTGGGAAAGAAGGAAACCAGTTATGAGGCTACTCCAATAGTCCAGCTAACAAATGATCATTCTTGAATTGGGGTGTTGGCCTAATTATGGTAAAATTTCATCAGATTCAAAATGTTGTTTGAAGATACAGGAACAGCTTTTGTTAAAGAATAGAACATGGGGATGTTGGCTTCACAGTTTTTTCCTTAGGCAAGTTGAAGGCTAAAAAGTTTGTGAACTGAGATGTGAAAAAAAGAGGCAGAATAAAAGTAGATATGGTGTGGCTGGGTTAATATTTAGACATGATACATTTTAATAGCCATTAGACACCTGCAGAGAGATGTTGAGGAAATCATAAAATATATGAATTCGTATTCTGGGGAAAGGGACAGATATAAATCTGGAACTCATCAGCTGATTGACAGCAATTAAAGTCTTTATACTGGATAAGTTTAGCTACTTGGCGAATATGAAAACAATAGAGTACAAGTCTGAAGACTGAACCCTGGAATATTCTAATCTTCAGAGGTCTAATAAATGAAGAAAAAGCAAACTGAAAATTAACTGCCTGTGACATAGGAAAACCAGAGGTTGGTCTCCAGAAAGCCACGTGATGAAAGATTTTTAAAGGAGAATCAAGTGATCAAGTGATCAAATAATGCTGATAAATTGGTTAAGACAGGCTCTAAAAATTGACCATTGGGTTTAACAACATAGTACTAACTTAAGACTTTCATAGAATGCTAGAGGTAAGGCCTGATAAAATTGAATTCAAGCAAGAATGGAAGTAAGACTACACATACTGAGACAAGACAGGCAATGCTATTGAGGGGCTCTGTTCAAAGAAGCTGAGAGAAATAGAGCAAGAATTGAGGAGGAACGTGAGTTTGAATATAACTGTTGTTTAATTGAGACTATTACTGCTTATTTGAGCAAACCAGTTAAGAGGGGAAATTGACGATGCAATGCAGAGAGGCAGGACAATTACTGGAGTCGTGTCCTTGAAAGGGGAAGGGATTCAATGTAAAAATAAAAGTGTTGGCTTTTAACAGAAGCACATACATTTCACCAGCAACAAGAACAAAAGCAGTATACGTTGGCATAGAAGCAGTCAACATTGTTTCAGTTCTGTGGAGTAGAAAGAGAGTTGAATTTAGCCTGGTTTGAGAATATTTTGGAAACTTACGATGTAGGAAGAAAGAGGCCATCAAGGTATGTGCTGGGGTGATTATAATGATGGACCATGAACTCCATATGAAAGTCAAAAACATGAGGACATGTGACATTTAGAAATATTGTAGCAGTAATAAAATAAATGGCTTGTAGATCCTGGTAGGGTTCAAGAATTCTTATCACCAGGGCACTAGAGGGAGAAAGCTGGAAAAGAGGAGTGTTGTTTGGCAAGTATAATGTTGAAAATGAAGATTATGGGGAAGTGCAATTAGTGGTAATGCCAACATATAGCTTATGATCATAGAAGTGAGTACCTGAGACAAAGTAAGGGATAAAAGCAGTGGAGGACAGAAGGTCGAGTAAATGAGATGGCAGCTGAGTGGATAATAAAATTTGTAAAACTGTATATGTACACACATATAAAATTACTTTATCTCTTCATATACAAATAATATAAATCTACGCCTCATATATACCTAGAAAATTCATTCATATATATTTATATAATACTTTTCATATATATAAGGAGAGGGGAGAAAGGGAGGAAAGGGGGGGCAAAGAATGAATTTACCAGATACTAAGAATATGAAGAAGAAATATGTGTGAGAGAGTGACCTGGGTTGATAGATGTTTGCAACAAGGTGGAGTAATGAATGGCATAATCTTGTAATTTGAACCCAAAACTAGGTATTTTTAAGGAGAGTAGGGGAGTAGTGTGAAAGTTACCAAGGAGTCTACCTATATCAAGGATCAGTGGCACAAGAGTGCAGAAGGAAAAGTATCCCCTCCTTCATAGGCTTCATAGGAAGCTGATTCTTTACAGAGTCAGGTTTCAAAGGTCAAGTAGGTGAAAAAATGTTTGGCAAAGAGGTTAAGTAATCAGAGGATTTTGCTGGTAAAAGACACTGGATTCCAAAGTACTCAATGGGAGATTTGGGGAGTTAAAAAGAGAGAACGATTTTACGAGTAAAGAGACTTACCAGGATGAAGGATGAATATGGATAATGAGAGAGGACTTGGAAATGTGGCTCACAGGATAACTGACAGAGACATCAGTGAAAGGCACAATCTGGTTAGTCCTGGGTCCTTAAGCAAGATGTGGTCAGGAGGAAGTGAGTGTGGTTGAGAAGGGAATAGGGGGTCTTACCAAGAATATATAAAGCCTCAGGATCCAACTCTTCACTCCTACTGATGACAGTGTGAAGGCCAGAAGAGTCTCCCCTTTTGGTGAGATAATCAAATAATATATAGAAAAAAATTGATTTACTTGACAACTGCTAAGTCACTTTGCAATTAAGTTTGAGCCAAAATATTGTAGTCTATGGAAAAGCTAGCATTACGATTTTAGTTAAAAAGTAAGAAAGATAAAATAGGTAATTTGCTTTCTCTGGCAGGTAAAAAAAAAAATCAGCCTCAATTTCACTGCACTGCCAGGCTCTCCACCTACTGATTGGGTATCTAAATCTTACACATTTATTTTCAATCATGAACATAAAATATCCACACTGCAGATACACACACAAACTTCGAATTGAAGAGAATTCTTAAAAACAATTAACAACTATATATCACTCACCAGTCCAGGTAACATGCTTACGCCTTTCTCCCAAGTAATACTTGCAATAGCCTTGTAATGGGTTATTTTCATTTTCTGGAGGTAGAAACTGAGACATAGAGAAATAAATTTGTCCTAGATCATACAGTTTTGAAGTTTGAGATACAGTCTGAGTTGAGATCACTATTTGAAAATACAATCTCTATTAGGATTCTGCAGTAAGTATTTCTCAAAGTGCAGTCCCTGAACCTATGAATTTATAGCAAATACTAATTTTAGGACCCCATCCCAAACCTGCTGAATCAGAAACTCTGGGTTTGGTGTTCAACAATCTATGTTTTAATAAGCCCTAACAGGTGATTCTATTGTAGGCTCAAGTCTGAGAACTCCTGTTCTAAAATAAGTAGAGACGAGTATCATATTATTGAGAGCCTGATAAAGGACAGAATAACTACCTATCATTCCAGGTTTTTTAAAATTATGACTTGTCATGATTCTGTGTGTGTGTGCATGTGTGTGTGTGTGTGTGTGTGTGTGTGTGTGTGCATGTATGTAGGTATGTGGGTAGCCAGCAAGTATGTGAGTATAGGGATGTAGTACTAGTTAATCTCTCTCCCTCATACTGAATACTTTCAGAATTATTAATTTCAGGATGTACTGAAGACTTCTGTGAAAATCCAACAATTTTGAAACATCCAGTTTACAATCTGGCCATTGTAAAGATTTAGATATTAGCACAACTGTAATCCTATGTTATAGTCTAGTAAATATAAAAGGAAACAACAATTCTTACTATTTGAAACATTAAAGTTTTCATTTGCACTACAAAATATGTAACTTAGAGATGTTTTGCCTGTTATGAGCCTCCCAATTTTACTAGAAGCCAGACCTTGCTGAACATGACAGTAATGTGAGGCTCTAAGACAAGAAAACTGTCATGACATTAATCTCTATACAAGGAACAAACACCTTGTTAGAAAAGATGTTCGTTCTTACTGCCACAAAGCTGTTGTTAGGGGAAGTTAAATTGCTGATGCAGTCAGTTAATCTCTTCTTTTTAAGTGAATATAGAATATGAAATAAAGTACAACTGAATTTTTTTACATTATTTAAATAACTGAATTTCATGAAAAATAGATTTTCCAAAAATTATAGCAGAACTTCTCTCACCTATTTCTACACCTTGTAATAAAAATAGAAGCCATTACAAAATTATTCATCAGTCCAATACTTTTTCCTCTAGCCCTAATGGCATAATGAAAAATGAAATTTATGAAAAAAGAACATGTTTGAAGAGAAAATCTTGCATCCATTATTCATTTTGTGAGGCACGGATGGTAAAAGGCAATAGTGGTGAAAAGCAATTAACCTCTTATATTTATCTGCCTCTGCCAACTTCTTTTCCAGCCACTTTACAACTGCCCTATCATATATATCATCACAGAAAAATTTGGAGAGTTATAGTATCTCCATTTTACAGAAGAAACTAAAGCCCATCAAAGTTTTACAAATAGATATGGATAATGCTGTATGTTGGGGCTAAAATTTGGATTATAATCCAGACTACTGATTGTTACCTCTCTGATACTGTTCCAGTTCTCACCAAAACCCCTGAGTATGTCAAGACCAACATGCCATTCCCACTAAACAAACAGGTAATGAACTAGACCAAATTCTTAGGCAGTTTAGGGACAACACTAAGTTATTATTAATCTTTTTCACTTGCATTCGTTCATTTATGCACAGTGAGGTTCTCCAAAGCTCCATGATATATGAGGTGGGAACAGATGAATACAGAAGCAAATAGGAAAATCCAGCTTTCTTCTATTAGGTTGTCATTAAAGATATCTTTAAACATGTTTTTTTTAAAAAAGCCTATACTAAATAGTTGTTTCTGAAATTTTCAGAAAATTATGTTACTGTATAATAACATTATCATTGTTTCCAAATGAATACACATCTCTAAAATTTCTTAGTGTAATTTCTAATGCAATAAATATCAAGATATATAATCTACATTTTAAAAAGTTCTTTGTAAAGAAGGGTGGTCCAAGATGGTGGTGCACAAAGTCCATGAACTCAACTCCTGCCATGGACACAAGGAACTTATACCTATATACAGAGCAATTCCTTCTGCAGGAGAATTGAAGGCTGACTGAACAGCTTCTGTACAACAAATTATTAAGGGACCACATAGAGAAGGGTACGAGAGATGGAGATATGGTGATAATAGGAACATCACCCTTAAATTTGTCACTAACAAGGAAGGGCTATTACTAAGGGGGTGATGCACAGACTCACCTACCATGGGGCACAGTAAAACAAACAAACAAACAAAAACAGCAGTTTAAAGGGCAATTAGAGTATATATATGAAGGAAATCTGTTTAATAAAGAGTGAACCCACCACATGAACAGAGAAATGCTGGAATACTTTCCACAGTTGGACACACTGGTGAGTACAATTCTCTTATTTTCCCTCTCCATGTAGACAGAAGCAAGATTCAGGACTCTAGCTGGTATCCTAGGACTGTCCAAGTGTACCCTGCCCTCTTGTCCCATACCATCTCTAGGTGTTTCTGCAAGGCAGTCCTAACAAAATGTGCTCCACAATCTCCTAGCCCATGCCTGTACCAATTCCAACTATACCATTAAGGTGGCCCTAGTGCACCACGACCCAGGAAACCTCTACCTATGCACACTCTAGTTTCAACCAAGGTGGCCCCAACACAGCACAGCCAAGGACCACCTGGCCTATGACTGCTGCAACCAGTCTGCCAAAGCTGCAAGACACATGCACTTTACACAGGGGATTCTCTTATGCAAGCCTACTCCTTCAAGACTGAGTGAGGTAACTGTTCTACAAAGTTCATAGAAAAAAACACAGAAAGTCAAGCAAAATAAAGAGACAAAGAATTAAGATCCAAAGGAAAGAATATAAAACCCCAGGGGGGAAAAATCCTAACATGACAGAAATAAATGATTTACCAGATTAAAAGATCAAATTAATAGTCATTAAAAACAGTCACTGACTTTCAGTGAAGAGTAGAGGAATAAAGTGAGAACTTCAAAAAAAAACTTAGAAAATATAAGCAAGAACTAATCAGAGTTAAGATATACAATAACCAGAATGAAAAATATATATTCTAGAGAGAATAATCAGCACATTAAATGATACAGAGGAACAAATCAGCAACCAGGAAAGTAAAAGAGTTGACAATACCCAATACATAGAGCAAAAGGAAAAAAGAACTTTAAAAAATAAGGAAAGTTTAAAGGACATCTAGAACAATATCAAGTATACTAACATTCTAATGGTCCCAAAAAGAGAAGGAGAAGAGAAAGAGAAAAAGTGGCAGAAAACCTACCTAAAGAAATAATGGCTGAAAATTTCCTTAACCTGGTGAAGGAAACAAATATCTAGATCCCAGAAGCAAAGAGACTCCCAAACAACATGTATTCAAAATGATCCACACCAAGACCTATTATAATTAAAATGGCAAAATTTCGGGGCACCTGGGTGGCTCAGTTGGTTGAGCATCTGACTACGGCTCAGGGCATGATCTCACGGTCCGTGGGTTCAAGCCCTGAGTCGGGCTCTGTGTTGACAGCTCAGAGCCTGCAGCCTGCTTCCAATTCTCTGTCTCCCTCTCTCTCTGACCCTCCCCCGTTCATGCTCTCTCTCTCTCTCTGTCTCAAAAATAAACATTAAATAAATAAATAAATAAATAAATAAATAAATAAATAAATAAATAAATAAATAAAATGGCAAAGTTTAAAGATAAAGAGTGAATATTGAAGGCAGCAAGTTTAAAGATAAAGAGTGAATATTGAAGGCAGCAAGAGAAAAATAGTTACATGCAAGGAAAACCCCAAATGATTATCAGCTAATTTTTCAGCAAAAACTTTGGAGGTCAGAAAGGAGTGGAAATATGTTTAAAGTGTGGGGAAGGAAGAGTTACGACCAAGAAAATTCTACCCAGTACGTTATCATTCAGAATTGAAGGAGAGAAAAAGAATTTCCCAGACATGCAAAAACTAAAGAATTTCATTACCACCAAACTAGCTTTACAGGAAATGTTAAAGGGTCATTTTTAAGTGACAAAAAGTATGTAAGTAAAAACAAGAAAACATATGAAAGAAAAACCTCACTGGTAAAGACAAATATATAATACAGGAAGTGAATCAGCTATTTAAAAGCTGTCATAAAGGTTGAAAAACAAAACTAGTAAATCAACTAACTATGTTAAGTATCTAAGGAACCCACAAAATAAAAAGATGTGAGATATGACATCAAGAACATAAAACAATTGTGGGGGATAAAAATGTAGTGCATTTAGAATACATTTGAATTAAAGTGAATATCAGCTTAAGATAGACTGCTATAAATATAGGTTGATAAATATAAACCATATGATAAGAAACCAAAAACCTACAATAGATACACAAAAATCAGAGAGAAAGGAACACAAATATGACACTAAAAAAATAAATAAATAAAACCATGAGAGAAGAGACAACAAAAGAAGAAACAGACAAAAAGCAACCAGAAAACAATTAACCAAATTGCAGTAAGTACATATCAAGAATTACTGTAAATGTAAATGGACAAAATGCTCCAATCAAAAAACATGGGGTGGCTGAATGCATGACAGAAACAAGACCCATCTATATGCTTCTCAGAAGAGACTACAATCAGATCTAAAGACACACACAGACTAAAAGTGAAGAGATGGAGAAAGAGATTTCACGCAAAAAGAAACAAAAAGAGAGCTTGAGTAGAGAGACTCTTACCAGACCAAATAGACATTAAAACAAAGACTAACAGAAGACAAAGAAGAGCACTACACAATGAAAAAGGGGTCAACCAAGAAGATGATTTAACATTTGTAAATATTTATGCATCCAACATAGAAAAAGCCAAATATGTAAACCAAATATTAACAGACATAAGTGGAGAAATTCAGAGTAATATAATAATACTAGGGGACTTTAATGCCCTACTTTTATCAATGGATAGATCATCTAAACAGAAAATCTTTAAGGAAACAATGACCTTAAATGACACATTAGACAAATTGTTACTAATAGATATATATAGAATATTCCATCCTAAAACAGAATTCTATTTTTTAGGTACACATGAAACATTCTCTAGGATATATCACATTAGACCACAAAACACATCTCAATAATTTTAAGAAGATTGAAATCATATCAAGCATCTTTTCCAACTACAATGTTATCAAACTAGAAGCCAATTATAAGAAATCTGGAAAAATACAAAGAAATGGAGACTAAAAATGTGTTACTAGTCAACTAATGGGTAGACAAAAAAATTGAGAAGGAGATTAAAAAAATACCTTAAGAAAAATCGAAGTGGAAATACAATGGGACACAGCAAAAGGACACACTTCCTCTAAGAGGGAAGTTCATAAATATAAAAGCTTACCTCAAGAAACAAGAAAAATTTCAAATAAACAACCTAACCTTACACCTAAGGAACTACAAAAAGAACAAACAAAACCCAAAGTTAGTAAACAGAAAGAAATAAAAGAGCAGAAATAAATGAAATAGAGATAAAAAATAGAAAAGATTAATTAAACTAGAGATGGATGTATGAAAAAAACAAAATCAGTAAACCTCTTGCCAGACTCAGTAAGACCTCAAGAGAGAGGGTCCAAATCAATAAAATCATAAATGAAAGGAGGGAAATCACAATTCACAACACAGAAAAACAAAGGATCATAAAAGATTACTACAATTTTATGCCAATAAATTGGAAAATATAGAAAAAGTAAACTCCTAGAAACACACAACCTTCTAAGGCTTAATCAAGGAATTGAAAATGAACTTTTTCACAACACGTTTGCCACCGGAACACAGGTGTCATGACAACTAAAATGGGAAAGGAAAAGATTCAAATCAACATGATCATCATTGCACATATACATTCAAACAAGCCTCCTACTAGTGGTCACTTGATCTACAAATGTGGTGGGATTAACAAAAGAACTAAAAAAATATTTTAGAAGGAGGCTGGTGAGATAGTAAAGGGCTCCTTCCAAGTATGTCTGGGTCTTAGACAAAGTGAAAGTTGCCTGTGAACGTGGTATCACCTTTGAGATTTCCCTGTGAAAATCTGAGACCAGAAAGTATTATGTGATCATCATCAATGTCCCAGAACACAGAGACTTTCCCCAAAACATAATTACAGACACATTTCAGGAAGACTGTGCTGTTCTGACTGTAGTTTCTGGTGTTGGTGAATTTGAAGCAGATACCTCTCTGAGAATGGAAGGATCTGTGAGCACTCTCTTATGGCTTACACACGGTGTGAAACAGCTAACTGTTGGTATAAACAAAATGGATTCCACTGAGCCACTCTACAGCCAGAAGAGATAGGAGGAAATCATTACGGAAGTCAACACCTACCCTAAGAAAATAGACTATAACCCTGACCTACTAGAATTTGTGCCAATTTCTGCAGTGGTGACAACATGCTAGAGCTAAGTGCTAACATACCTTGGTTCAAAGGATGGAAAGTTACCCATAAAGGTGGCAGTTCCAGCATAACCACATTGCTAGAAGCTCTGGATTGCATTCTGCCACCAATTCATTGAATTGACAAGCTCTTGTGTCTGTCCCTTCAGGACAGACACAAAATACAAAATTGGTGGTGTTGGTACTGTCCCTGCTGGCTGAGTGGAAATGCATTCTTACACTTACCATTGTGGTCACCTTTGCTCCTGTCATTGTTACAGCTGAAGTAAAGTCTGTTGAAATGTGCCAGGAAGCTTTGAGTCCAGGAGACAAATGGGCTTCAATGTCAAGAATGTGTCTATCAAGAATGCCACAATGCTCATTGTGGCAATGTGACTGGTAACAGCAAAAATGACCCACCAATTGAAGCAGCTGGCTTCATGGCTCAGGTGATTATCCTGAGCCACCTAGGACAAATCAGTGCTGAATAGGCACCTATGCTGGATCATCACACAACTTACGTTGCCTGCAAGTTTGCTGAGCTGAAGGACGAGATGGTTGTTCTGGGCAAAGGCTGAAAGATGACCCAAGTTCTTGAAATCAGATGATGCTGCCATCATTGATATGGTTCCTGGGAAGCCTATGTGCATTTAGAGCTTCTCTGACTAACCTCCTCTGACCTGTTTGCTGTTCATGACATGAGACAGACTGCTGCTGTGGGTGTCATCAAAGCAGTGGACGAGAAGGCAGCTGGAGCTGGCACGGTCACCAAGTCCACCCAGAAAGCTCAGAAGGCCATCCAGTCTTAATCAGTGGTAGAAGAATGGTCTGTCAACTGTATGTGTCAAATGGCCTTTTAAGTTTAATAGTAAAAGACAGGTTAATACTAACAATGCATCATAAAACCTTCAGGAGGAAAGGAGAATGTTTTGTGAACCATTTGAGGTGTGTGTGTGTGTTTGTGTGTGTGTGTGTGCGCGTGCACACGCGCGTGAATGTGTGTCAGTTTTTTAGTTTTTAAGTTCAGTACTTTTTCATTGAAACAACTTGACCAAAAATCTGTCACAGAATTTTAAGACCCATTAAAACAAAGTTTAATGAGAAAAAAAAAGAAATAGAAAATGTGAATAGACCAATTTCAAGTAATGGAATTTGAAGAAGTCATTTTAAAACTCCCCCAAAAAACAGATCCAGGATCAGACAGCTTTGCAGGTGAATTCTACCAAACATTCAGAGTTAGTACTTCTTCTCAAATTAGTGCAAAAAATTAGAGAGGAAGGAATGATTCTAAACTCTTTTTATAAGGTCAGCATACCTTAATAACAAAACCACACAGACATCACAAAAGATAATTATAAGCCAATATCCCTGTTTTGCACATGATGCAAAATTTTTCAACACAACATTAGCAAACTGAATTCAACAATATATTAAAAAGATTATATACTATGATCAAGTGTACTCCACAGATGTAAGGGGTGCTTCAATATCTCCATGTCAAACACGATACATCTTATTAACAAAGAATAAAAATCTTAAGATCTCCTCAATAGATACAGAAAAAGCATTTGAACAAAATTCAACATCCATTTATGCAAAAAATTCTCAACAAAGTGGTTTACAGGAAATGTACCTCAGCACAAGAGAGGCTATTTATAACAAGTCCACAGCTAACATTATACTCAATAGTGAAAAGCTGAAAGTTTTTCCTTTAAGATGAGGATTAAGATAAGGATGCCCACCCTTGCCACTTTTATTCAACAAAGTATTCTAACTCCCAGACACAACAATTAGACAAGAAAAAGAAAAGCCACCCAAATTGGTAAGAAAAAATTAAAACTGTCATTATTTGCAGGTGATATGATACTATATATAAAACACTCTCAATATGTTACCAAAAAAAAAAACCCAGTAGAACTAATAAATTCCATAAAATGTAGAATACAGAATTAACATACAGAAATTAGTTGCATTTTTATATACTAATAATAAGCTATCAGAAAGAAATTAAGAAAACAATGCCACTTATAATTGCACCAAAAAGAATAAAATACCTAGGAATAAATTTAACCAAAGAGGTAAAATATTTGTACTCTGGAAACTATAAGACAATGATGAAAGAAATCGAAAATGGCAAAAAGAAATAAAAAGATATACTCACAAGAATTAAAATTCTTAAAATATCCATACTTCTTAAAGCAATCTACAGATCTAATGTAATTCCCGTCAAAATACCAATGGCATTTTCAAAGAACTAGAACAATAATCCTAAAATTTGTATTGAACCATAAAAATACCAAACAGCCAAAGCAATTTTTAGGAAGAACAAAGATACAAGTATCATGCTCCAATTTCAAACTATACTACAAAGTTAAAGTTATTAAAACTATATTTTATTGACATAAAAACAGACATGTAGACCAATGTAATGGAATAGGGAGCCTAGATATAAAACCACACATGTATGGTCAATTAACCCACGGCAAAGGAGGCAAGAATATACAAAGAGGAAAAGACGTGCGTCGATAAGACTGGGAAAATTGCAAAAATAAGTTCAAATGGTTTAATGACTTAAACCTAAGACCTGAAATCATAAAACTTCTCAAACAAAACATAGGGCATAAGGTCTTTGACATCAGTCTGAGCAATTTATTTTTGGGCCAGTTTCCTCAGGCAAGGACAAAAAAAAGCTGTAACAAACAAATGAGATTATATCAACGTTAAATAGCTTTTGCACAGCAAAATAAATAATAACAAAACAAAAGGCAACCTACTGAATGGGAGAAGATATTTGCAAACCATACCATCAATAGGAGGTTAAAAATAAATTATATGAAAAACTTTCACACCTTCATATCAATAAAACAAAGAATCTCAATTTAAAAAAATGGGTAGAAGATGTGAATAGACTTTTTTCCCCCCAAAGAAGATATACAGCTGTACCTTAAAAGATACTGAGTATCACTGGTCATCAGAGAAATGCAAAATCACAATGAGATATCACCTCACATCTGTCAGATTGGCTATCATCAAAATGGCACACAATAAAACGTATTGGTGAGGAGATGAGGAAAAGAGAACACTTGTACACTGTTGCTAAGAATGTAAATTAGTGCAGACACTTTGCAAATCAACATGGAGTTTACCCCAAAAATAAAAAAAAATAGAACTACCATACCATCCAGCAATTCTGCTTCTGAATATATATCTGCAGAAAATGAAAAACCAAATTTTTAAGTATGAATGTACCCTTATATTTGTTGCACAATTATTTATAATAGCCAAGATACAAAAGTAACTTAACTGTCCATCAATAAGTGAATAAGTAAAGATGTGGTATACACATACAATGAAATATTACTCAGCTCTAGAAAAAATAAAATTCTCCCGTTTGCAAGAACATGGATGGACCTAGGGGATATTATGCTAAGTGAAATAAAATCAGAGATTTTATCATTTCACTTACACATGGAACCTAAAAAACAAGTGAACAATCAAGACAAAATAGAAACAGACTTACCAAGTACAGGAAACTGTTGGTTGCAAGAATGGAGAGAAATTGGGAGGTAGGAGAAATAGGTTAAGGAGGTTAGGAGGTACAAACTTCCAGTTGTAAAATAGCAAGTCACGGGGATGCAATGTATACAACATAGAAAATATAATCAGTAATATTGTAATAACTATGATGACAGATGGTAACTAAACTTATTATTGGGATTATTTCATAATGTATAAAAATATCAAATCAGGTATGATGTATACCTGAAACCAAGAGGATATGGTTTGTCAATTATACTTCAATAAAAAATTAACAAAATCTAAAAGTTATTTGGGGTCCTCGATTATTTTTAAGAGTACAAGGGAAGCCTGAGAAGAAAAATTTTGAGAACTGCTGGGCTAAATTAAAAAGGTGATCCAGAAATCAATTCCCATGTTTCAATTATGTTCTTTATTCATTCTTTCTTAATTCTTCATTCATTATTATATTCTAAATTCAATAATTATTTCTTGAGCCCTATTTTATGCAAAACAGTTCTAGGTATCAGATACACAGTGTTGAACAAAACAAGTGTCATTATTCCTAGAGAGCATTGAAAATAATCAGTACAAATACATGTTTACTACAAACTTTGATTTTTTTTTTTCTAAGAGAAAGAACAGGATGCTATGAGGTAGAATAATGGAGTGAGGTAAGTATAAATTACAAAGTCTGTACAGAAGGATAAAGAGAAATCACCATAAAGTAAATAAGAATAAAGGAACCTGACAGAAGAAATATGTACTCCAGGAACTTAAGTATGAACAGGTAGCTAGAGTATAACAAGCCAAGGAGAGGCTGGAAAGGAAGATGCTGGAAACTGAGGCAGGGGACATATCTTACAGGCCATTATGTCATGACAAAAATTTTAGATTTTATTCTCTGTGCAGTAGGAGGTTCTTAAATATGTCAAGCAGTGGAGTGGCATAACTTGTGTTCAAAAGGCAGTGCTAATTAAAATGTAAATGTATTGGATTGGAAGAAGGGCAGCTATCAAAGTTAACCCGTAGAAATAGAATGGGAAAAACTAGTAAATCCAGTGAAAAATCTGTACAGTAGTTCTACCCCTATCTGCAAGGGATATGTCACAAGACCAAGAGGATGCCTGAAATCATGGATAGTACCAAACCATATATACCCTATGTTGTTTCCTATGATACCTATGATATAGTTTCATTTATAAGTTAGGCACATTAAGAGGTTAGTAATAATGATAAAATAGAACAATTATAACAATATAGTATAATAAAAGTTAGGTGAATGTTCTTTCTCTCCCTCCCTCCAAGTATCTTATTGTACTGTACTCATCTTTCTTCTTGTGATGATGTGAGATGATGAAATGGCTACATGATTGAGATAAAGTGAGACGACACAGACATTTTGACATAGCATTGGGCTGTCAACCTTCTGAAGATCCATCAGAAGGAGAATCGTCTGTGTTCCAGACTGTGGTTGACCATGTGTAACTGAAACCAAAGAAACCAAAACCATAGATTAGGAAATACTATGGCACAACAGTGAAACCTTTTAGAGAAAGAGGCAAACTATTTGTGTCCTCTATAAATTGGCCTTGAATTAGAACAAATTAAACACTTATTGTTCAGACTATCCTCTCTGCCCTTACTCTCACCAAGGAAAATTGTAGCTGCTCATATATGTATACTTAAACATTTATTTCATTTATTTTTTGAGGGGATGGGAGGGGCAGGAGAGGGAGAGAGAAAATATTAAGCAGGCTTCATGCCCAGTATGGAGCCCCAAGGCAGGGGGTGGAAGGGGGGCTGATCTCACAACCCTGAGATCATAACCTGAGCCCAAATCAAGAGTCAGATGCATAACTGACTAAGACACCCAGGCACTCCTATACTTTATGTCTAAAAGTTCACTTCAACTGCCATGTAAGAACAGACTGGGGCTAAGGGAGCAAAGTTGGGGGGTTTCATTAAGAGGATTATACTTGTCAAAGAGAAAGATGTTGGTAGCCTGGATAAAATGGGGACAGTGAAAATGGAGAGGAGTGGATAACTGTAAGACAAGAAGATTAAAAACTTAATGAATTTTTCTGTATGTGAAATGTGAAATGAATTGTGAAGGGTGAAGAAGGATAGAGATAAAATATTACAAAGTATTGTGCAGCTGAGTACATGATGATTCCATTTACTGAGATGAGAAAAACAGGAGAAACATGTTGAGTAACAGAGAAGGAAATTAAGACTTTGGGACATTTTAGGTTTGGCTTGTTTGTCAGACATCTCAGTAGTAAATGTCATGGAGGCATTGGGTAAAAAAAGTATGGAACATATAGGCAAGGTTTGGAATGAAACACATAGGAATTAGTAGTATTTTTCTTTTAACACTCAGAATTTCAAGTGTTCCCTTAGAATCTTTGAGCTGTATAGCCTCCAAAGACCTAACCATGAGTTTTCCTGCTCTCACCAGGTGTGCCCACCCAGGAGTAATGGCTTCTAAATGAGCTAGTTTCCCTATCACCTGTACCATTTGCACCTCACCTGGCATTCAACCTGAGGGTTTTTACTTCTCTGACAGCCTACAGAATTATCCAAACAAGTCAATTACATCCATCCATGGGAAACCCGGGGTACCCAACTTTCCTCTTATTACCGAGTCTGCCTCCCACAACCCCTGCTAGTTCACTCCATTCCCTGTGCAACATCCATGTTGCCTTACATGGTCCCTCGTGTCTTCGTTCACCAGAGTGTAAATGTATTTGACAATAAGCAGTCGTCAATCTCTTCTGTAGAGGGTTGGGTGTCATGTATTGAGCTATCATACTATTTAGGGCAAGGGATCCTTTCTTCACCAAGGGGCAAATACAAGGTGATAAGAACACTACATAAATGTCATTTAAAGCTAAGTATATAGATTAAGACATGCAGACACAAAGTTTAAAGATTAAAGAGTGCTTAGCAATAAGGTATAGTAATGATCCAGTAGGAGAAGCTGAGAAGTAGGTTGATAAGTGAGAGGAAAACTGGTAAAATGCAGAGTCCTAGAGGCCAAAAAAAAATATTTCTAGAAGAGGACAAAATTACTTATAATCCCAGCATCAAAGTTAGAAGAAAAAAATATGTTAGTAGATATAAAATATAAAAAAGAAGCAAGCTCTACAAGAACACAAAGTGTGTATTGAGGGAAACAAAAGTGGAGAGATTTTATGTGTGATTATTGAAGTGATATCTACTTAAAATAGATGATTTTAACTGCAAGCTATTTTATGCAAACCTCAAGCTAACCATCAAGAAAATAAACTTGTAATAGGCACAGTAAAGAAAAATAGAAAAGAATTAAAGTGACTAAAAAATTCTTAAGTCACAAAAGAAGACAGCAATAGAGGAAGAGAGAATAATAAGGATAGCACAACAGACAGAAAACAATTAACAAAATGGCAATAATAAGTCTTCACCATCAATAATTAAATTAAGTGTAAATGGATTAAATGCCCTAATCAAAAGGCAGAGGGTGATTGAATTTTTTTTTTAATTCAGCAATATACTATCTACAAAAGACTCATTTTAGTTTTAAAAACACATTGTCTGAAAGTAAAGTTTTGGGAAAATACACTACATGAAAACAGTAACAACAAAAAAAGCTGAAATGGCTCTAATACTACAAGACAAAATAGACTTAATGTCAAAAATTATCTCTAGACACAAAGTCATTATATAATGATAAAAGGCTCAATCCAACAGGAAGATCTAACAATAAATATGTATGGATCCAATATAAAATACGCATTAAAATTAATAATCTGAGGGGCACCTGGGTCCTCAGTTGGTTAAGCATCCAACTTCAGCTCAGGTCATGATCTCATGGTTCATGGGTTTGAGCCCCACATTGGGCTCTGTGCTGACAGCTCAGAGCCTGGAGCCTGCTTCGGATTCTGTGTGTCTCTCTCACTCTCTGCCCCTCCCCTACTCATGCTCTGTATGTGTGTGTGTGTGTCTCTGTCTCTCAAAAATAAATAAACATTAAAAAAATTAATTAATAATTTGAAAGGAGAGATTGACAATACAACAATAGGGAAAGACTTCAATACCAACTCTCAATAAAGTATACAAATTCAGACAGAAATTCATAGACAGCTGACTTGAACAACACTGTAGATCAGATGGACCTCAACAGACATAGGTAGAACTTTCCATTGAACAGAATACACATTCTTCCCAAGAGCTCAAGGAACATCTCCAAAACAGATTACATGGTACTTCATAAAACAAGTCATAACAAACTTAAGAATACAAAAATTATTACAAGTACTTTTTCCAGTCATAATGCAGTGAACTAAAATATCACTAACACTAAGAAATGGAAAATTCACAAACATGGAAACTAAACAACCCTTGAACCATTCGGTAAAAGAAATCAAGATGAAATTTTAAGCATATCTTGAGAAAAACAAAAATAAAATCACAACATAATACTTGAGATGCAGCCAAGAGTACTAAGAGAGAATTTTATAGCAATAAATGCCTATATTAAAAATGAAGAAAGATCTCAAATAACAATGTAACTATACATATCAAGGAATGACAGAAAGAACACACTAACTCAGAGTTAGCACAAGGAAGAAAATAATAATAATTAGAGCAGAAATAAATCAACTAGAGACCAGAAAAACTATAGAAAAAAATAATAAAACAGAGTTGGTTTTATGAAAAGATAAATAACACGACAAATATTTAGACTAAAAAAAGACTCAAGATCATAAATGAAATATCACAATGGTTGTTTCATAAATAAAAAAGACAGACTATTATGAACAATTATGTACCAAATTTAATAACCTAGAAAAAAACGGACAAATTCCTAAAAACATACAACCTACCCAAACTGAATCAAGAGGGAATAGAAAGCCCAATAATAAATAAGAAGACTGATTCAGTAATCAAAAACCTCTCAACTAAGACAAGTTCATGGCCAGATGGCTTCATGGGTAAATTCTACCGAATACTAAAAGAATACTTATTCTTTGTAAACTCTACCCCCCAAAAAATTTCCACTCATTTTGAGGCCAAAATCATCCTGAAATGAGAGCCAGAAAAAGCCAATATAAGAAAACTATAGGAGAATATGTCTGACAAACATAGATATCAGAATGTTAAATTCAACACTAGCAAATTGGGGCACCTGGGGGATGAGTCTATTATCCAGCTGCCTCTTGTTTTTGACCCAGGTCATGATCTCAGGATTCGTGAGACTGAGCCCCACATCAGGGCTGTCAGCATGGAGCCTGCTTGGAATTCTCTCTCTCCCTCTCTCTCTGCTCCTCCCTCACTCTCGTGCATGTGCTCTCTCTCAAAATAAAATAAACTAATATAAAATAAAATAAAAACTAGCTAACAAAATTCAGCACCACCTTCACAGGATCAACTACCACAACCAAGTGAGATTTATTTCAGGGATGAAAGGGAGGTTCAACATACACAAATCAGCATGACACACCACGTGAACAAAATCAAAGAAATTACATAATTGTCTCAATGGATGGTAAAAAAAAATTAGACAAATTTCAACATTAATTCATGATAAAAAACTATAGACAAAATAGGTATAGAATGAATTTAACACAACGCAAGCATTTATGAAAAGCCTACAGCCAACATCATAATCAATAAAAAACAGCTGAAAGCTTTCCCTCTGGTACAAGGCAATGATGCCCACTCTTGCTATTTCTACTCTACATAGTAGTGGAAGTACTACCCTGAGCAATTAGAAAAAAGAAAAGACATCCAAATCCAAAAGAAAGAAGTAAAATTATCTTTTTGTATATGACCTGACCATGTATGCAGAAACTTCTCAAGACTCAAGGATAACTACCACGTGTTAGAATAAACTAATTCAGTAAAGCTGAAGGATGCAAAATCAACATCCAAAAGTTAGTCACATTTCTATACACAAACAACTATCCCCCCCAAAATTTAAGAAAATTATCCCCTTTATAAGAGCAACAAAAAGAATAAAATATCTGGAATAAACTTAACCAAAGAGATAAAAGACTTGTACCTCAACAGTTATAAATATTGATGGAAATTAAAGAACACACAAATACACGGAAAGACATCCCATATTCATCAATTGAAAGAATATTGAAATGTCCACTCTATACAAAGTTATCTACAGACTCAATGCAATTCATACCAAAATTCCAATGGCATTCCTTACAGAAATAGTAAAAGTAATCCTAAAATTCCTATGTAAGTACAGAGACCCCAAAAAGCCAAAGCCATTTTAGTAACAAACATAGAGGTATCATACTTTCTGATAAACAAATATGTTACAAAGATACTATAATGAAAACAGTATAATACTAGCATAAAGACAGATAAGAAGACCAAGGAACAGAATAAAAAGCCACACATAAATCCAATCATATACAGGCAACTGATCTTTGACAAGGTGTCAATACAAAATGAGGAAATGATACTATCTTCAATAAATGGCGCTAGGGAAGCTGGATACTCACATCAAGAATGCAACTGAACTTGTATCTCACACCATATACAAAGCTTCTTGACATTTATCTGGGCAACATTTTTGTGGCAAAACACTTAATATGCGTTATTTTTTTAAAGTATAATTAATATACAATGTTATATTAGTTTCAGATATACAATATATGGATTCAACAACTCTCTATATTGCTCAGTGCAGCATGAGTATACTATCTGTCACCACACAACATTGTTACAATATATTCAATATACTCCCTATGCTGTACTTTTCAATTTCATAACTTACTTTATAACTGAAATTTGTACTTTTTTTTAATATATGAAATTTATTGTCAAATTGGTTTCCATACAACACCCAGTGCTCATCCCAAAAGATGCCCTCTTCAATACCCATCACCCACCCTCCCCTCCCTCCCACCCCCCATCAACCCTCAGTTTGTTCTCAGTTTTTAAGAGTCTCTTATGCTTTGGCTGTCTCCCACTCTAACCTTTTTTTTCCCTTCCCCTCCCCCATGGGTTTCTGTTAAGTTTCTCAGGATCCACGTAAGAGTGAAACCATATGGTATCTGTCTTTCTCTGTATGGCTTATTTCACTTAGCATCACACTCTCCAGTTCCATCCACATTGCTACAAAGGGCCATATTTCATTCTTTCTCATTGCCACGTAGTACTCCATTGTGTATATAAACCAAAATTTCTTCATCCATTCATCAGTTGATGGCCATTTAGGCTCTTTCCATAATTTGGCTATTATTGAGAGTGCTGCTATAAACATTGGGGTACAAGTGCCCCTATGCATCAGTACTCCTGTATCCCTTGGGTAAATTCCTAGCAGTGCTACTGCTGGGTCATAGCGTGGGTCTATTTTTAATTTTTTGAGGAACCTCTACACTGTTTTCCAGAGCAGCTGCACCAGTTTGCATTCCCAACCACAGTGCAAGAGGTGTTCCCGTTTCTCCACATCCTCTCCAGCATCCATAGTCTCCTGATTTGTTCATTTTGGCCACTCTGACTGGCGTGAGGTGATATCTGAGTGTGGTTTTGATTTGTATTTCCCTGATAAGGAGCAACGTTGAACATCTTTTCATGTGCCTGTTGGCCATCCAGATGTCTTCTTTAGAGAAGTGTCTATTCATGTTTTCTGCCCATTTCTTCACTGGGTTATTTGTTTTTCGGATGTGGAATTTGGTGAGCTCTTTATAGATTCTAGATACTAGCCCTTTGTCTGATATGTCATTTGCAAATATCTTTTCCCATTCCGTTGGTTGCCTTTTAGTTTTGTTGATTGTTTCCTTTGCTGTGCAGAAGCTTTTTATCTTCATGAGGTCCCAATAGTTCATTTTTGCTTTTAATTCCCTTGCCTTTGGGGATGTGTCACGTAAGAAATTGCTACGGCTGAGGTCAGAGAAGTCTTTTCCTGCTGTCTCCTCTAGGGTTTTGATAGTTTCCTGTCTCACATTCAGGTCCTTTATCCATTTTGAGTTTATTTTTGTGAATGGTGTGAGAAAGTGGTCTAGTTTCAACCTTCTGCATGTTGTTGTCCAGTTCTCCCAGCACCATTTGTTAAAGAGACTGTCTTTTTTTCCATTGGATATTCTTTCCTGCTTTGTCAAAGATTAGTTGGCCATACGTTTGTGGGTCTAGTTCTGGGATTTCTATTCTATTCCATTGGTCTATGTGTCTGTTTTTGTGCCAATACCATGCTGTCTTGATGATGACAGCTTTGTAGTAGAGGCTAAAGTCTGGGATTGTGATGCCTCCTGCTTTGGTCTTCTTCTTCAAAATTACTTTGGCTATTTGGGGCCTTTGTGGTTCCATATGGATTTTAGGATTGCTTGTTCTAGCTTCGAGAAGAATGTTGGTACAATTTTGATTGGGATTGCATTGAATGTGTAGATAGCTTTGGGTAGTATTGACATTTTGACAATATTTCTTCTTCCAATCCATGAGCACGGAATGTTTTTCCATTTCTTTATATCTTCTTCAATTTCCTTCATAAGCTTTCTATAGTTTTCAGCATACAGATCTTTTACATCTTTGGTTAGATTTATTCCTAGGTATTTTATTCTTCTTGGTGCAATTGTGAATGGGATCAGTTTCCTTATTTGTCTGTTACTTTATTATTAGTCTATAAGAATGCAACTGATTTCTGTACATTGATTTTGTATCCTGCGACTTTGCTGAATTCATGTATCAGTTCTAGCAGACTTTTTGTAGAGTCTGTTGGATTTTCCATGTATAATATCATATCATCTGCAAAAAGCAAAAGCTTGACTTCATCTTTGCCAATTTTGATGCTTTTGATTTCCTTTTGTTGTCTGATTGCTGATGCTAGAACTTCCAACACTATGTTAAACAACAGCGGTGAGAGTGCACATCCCTGTCATGTTCCTGATCTCAGGGAAAAAGCTCTCAGTTTTTCCCCATTGAGGATGATGTTACTGTGGGCTTTTCATAAATGGATTTTATGATGTTTAAGTATGTTCCTTCTATCCCGACTTTCTTGAGGGTTTTTATTAAGAAAGGATGCTGAGGGGCGCCTGGGTGGCGCAGTTGGTTAAGCGTCCGACTTCAGCCAGGTCACGATCTCGCGGTCCGTGAGTTCGAGCCCCGCGTCGGGCTCTGGGCTGATGGCTCAGAGCCTGGAGCCTGTTTCCCATTCTGTGTCTCCCTCTCTCTCTGCCCCTCCCCCGTTCATGCTCTGTCTCTCCCTGTCCCAAAAATAAATAAACGTTGAAAAAAAAAATTAAAAAAAAAAAAAAGAAAGGATGCTGAATTTTGTCAAATGCTTTTTCTGCATCGCTTGACAGGATCATATGGTTCTTATCTTTTCTTTTATTAATGTGATGTATCACGTTGATTGCTTTGCAAATGTTGAACCAGTCCTGCAGCCCAGGAATGAATCCCACATGATCATGGTGAATAATTCGTTTTATATGCTGTTGAATTCGATTTGCTAGTATCTTATTGAGAATTTTTGCATCCATATTCATTAGGGATATTGGCCTGTAGTTCTCTTTTTTTACTGGGTCTCTGTCTGGTTTAGGAATCCAAGTAATACTGGCTTCAAAGAATGAGTCTGGAAGTTTTCCTTCCCTTTCTATTTTTTGGAATAGCTTGAGAAGGATAGGTATTATCTCTGCTTTAAAAAAGTCTGGTAGAACTCCCCTGGGAAGCCATCTTGTCCTGGAGTCTTATTTGTTCAGAGATTTTTGATAACTGATTCAATTTCTTCGCTGGTTATTGGTCTGTTCAAGCTTTCTATTTCCTCCTGATTGAGTTTTGGAAGTGTGTGGGTATTTAGGAATTTGTCCATTTCTTCCAGGTTGTCCAGTTTGTTGGCATATAATTTTTCATAGTATTCCCTGATAATTGCTTGTATTTCTGAGGGATGAAATTTGTACTTCTTAATCCCATTCACCTATTTTACTCATCTCCCCATCGACCTCCTCTCTGGCAACCATGAGTTTCTTCTCTGTATAAAAGAGTCAGTTTTTTTCTTTGTTTTCTTGCTTTGTTTTTGTAGATTTCTCACGTACGTGAAATCATATGTTGTTTGTCTTTCTCCCTCTGACTTATTGCACTTAGCATAATACCTTCTAAGTCCATTTTTTTTTGTCACAAATGGCAAGATTTCATCTTTTCCTCATGACTGAGTAACACTCCATTGTGTGTGTGTGTATGTGCGTGTGTGTATTCATCTGTTAATGGACAACTGGAGATATTACTCACCAGTCAGAATGGCTAGTATCAAAAAGAGAATAAACAACAATTGTTGGTGAAGATGTGGAGGAAAAAAAACCCTTGTACACTGTTGGTGGCAATGTGAATTGGTGCAACAATTTTGGAAAACAGTATGGAGATTCCTCAAATGGAAACAACTTTGGAAAACATATGAAGATTCCATATGATCCAAAGGCTGAGTATTTACCCTCCAAAAAAGACAAAAACACTAATTATACACACACACACACACACACACACACACACACACACACACACACACACCTGTGTTTACTGCTGCATTATTTACAACAGCCAAAATATGGAAGCAAATGTCCATCAATAGATGGGCAATAATTTTTAACACAACACCAAAAACACAAGCAAGCAGTATTACATCAAACTAAAAATCTTCTGCGTGATAAAGAAAACCATTAACAAAATAAAAAGGCAGCCTACGCACTGGGAAAGCCTATTTACAAACCATGTTATCTGTTCGGTGATTAATACTCAAATATGTAAGGAACTCATACAACTCAATAGCAAAAAAAAAGAAAAAAATGTGTAATTTAAAAAAGGGCAAAAGATCTGCATAGGCAAATTTTTTTGGTATTTATTTAAATTCCATTTAACATACAATGTAGTAATAGTTTCAGGTGTACAATTTAGTGATTCAGCATTTCCACAGATTTCTTAAAAGAAGACATACAAGTGGCCAACAGGTATATAAAAAGGTATTCAATATCACTCTCATCAGGGAAATGTAAATGAAAATCAAAAAAAGGCATCACTTCATGCCTGTCAGAATGTCTATTATCAAAAAGTCAAAAATAAGTATCAGCAAGGATGTAGAACAAAGGAAACTTTTGTACAGTGTTGGTGGAATGCAAACTTGTACAGCCATTATGAAAAATAATATGGAGGCTCCTCTGCAAATGAAAACAGAACTACCTTGGGGAGCCTGGGTGACTCAGTCGGTTAAGTGCTCAACTCTTGGTTTTGGCTCAGGTCATGATTTCAGGATTTGTGAGTTCAAACCCCATATCTGGCTCTGTGCTGACAGTGCGGAGTCTGCTTGAGATTCTCTCTCCCTCTACCTCTCTCTCTCCCCCTCTCCTACTCATGCTCTCTTTCTCTCAAAATAAATAAACTTAAAAAGAAAAAATAGAACTACCTTATAATCCAGCAATACCACTTCCAGTTGTATATCTAAAGGAAATGAAATCACTGTCTCTAAGAAATGTTTACACTTCCATGTTTATTGCAGCATTATTCACAATAGCTAAGACATGGAAACTTAAATGTCCATAATGAATAAATGGATAAAGAAGATGTGATACACACACATACACACATAAATATTATTCAGCCTTCAAAAAGAAACAAATCCTGACATAAGTGAATCTGGAGGACATTATGCTAAGTGAAATAAGCTAGACATGGAAAGATAATGCAGCATGATCCCACTTTTATGTAGAATATAAAATAGCCAAACTCATTGAAGCAGAGAGTACATGGTGGTGGCAACAGGCTGAGGTTGAGATAACGGAGGAGATGTTGGGAAAGGGATACAAAGTTTTAGTTATACAAAAAGAATAAATTCTGAAGATCTAATATAGTTCTGAAGCATGGAACTATAATTAATAATACTGTGGGATGCCGGGTGGCTCAGTCGGTTGGGTGTCTGGCTTCGACCCAGGTCATGATCTCATGGTTGGTGGGTTCAAGCACTGCATCAGGCTCTGTGCTGAGAGCTCAGAGCCTGAAGCCTGCTTCACATTCTGTCTCTGTCTCTGTCTCTCTCTCTCTCTCTCTTTCTCTCTCTCTCTCTCTGTCTCTCCATGGCTTGTTGTATTTCTCTCTCAAAAATAAATGATAAACATTTTTAAAAACCCACAATACTGTACCATATATTTAAATTTGCTACGAGGGTGAATGTTAAGTGTTCTCACCAGAAATTAAAAAAAAAAATTTAACTATGTGCTGTGATGTATGTCTTAATTAGCACGATTGTGGTGCCAACTTCACAATGTATATATGCAAACATCATTGTCTGCCTTAAATATATACAGCTTTATTTGTAAAAAAAAAAAAAACACATTTACTCAGCTATATTTGGTAATATAGAAATCATTGGTGAATAAGAAATCTGGAATGAAATAAAGAAGCTTATTTGAGTGCCAGAAGGAATAACCCACTAAGGAAAAAGTTTGAGGATTCTAGAGAAAGAAGAAATAGAAAGAGAGGTCCTTAAAAGACAAGGTGCAGTAGTGCATGACTGGAGAGAATGGTCTTTGAAAAGAATAAGAACTCATCATCCTTGTGATTATAAGAAAAAATTGAGTGTACATCCTGATATTTTCTATATTTGGTATCAGAAGAAAGAGTTCTTTTCTGGTGCTTCTATTTTCCCATTGAAGTATGGGGAAAGTATAGTTGCAACTGTGAATAGGAATTTGAGGAGAGAGAATATAGTATCAAAATGAGTTAATGTGGAGGTAAAGAGCCCACTTGAAAATTATGATAGAATTTTGATAGTTTTGATTCTCAATTAAAATAGTTCTTAATTGTATGTAAATCAGAAATATGACAATAACTGCTATAGCTTTATAAACACCTACTATCACTTCACATACATCTTTTTAATTTAAACCTTACAACCTTATGATGTTGAAATCATTTCCCCTATTTTCTAAAGAAAGTAAAGCTCAAACTTTCTGTAATTCATCAATCTGGAAGGTGACAAGGCACTGAAATGCATTAAATTCTATTCAACCTACAATGTCATTCATCATCAAGGAAATAAAAATGAAAGCCACACTGAACTACCACCTCACGCTGGTCAGAGTGGCTAAATTGAACAAATCAGAACACTACAGACACTGGAAAGGATGTGGAGAAATGGAAACCCTCTTGCACTGTTGGTGGGAATGCAAACTGGTGCAGCCACTCTGGAAAATAGTGTGGAGATTCCTCAAAAAATTAAAAATAGAAATACTTTATGACCCAGCAATAGCACAACTAGGAATTTATCCAAGGGATGCAGGAGTGCTGATACATAGGGGCACTTGTACCCCAATGTTTATAGCAGCACTTTCAACAACAGCCAAAGTATGGAAAGGGCCTAAATTTCTATCAACTGATGAATAGATAAAGATGTGGTTTATATATACAATGGAATACTACTTGACAATGAGAAAGAATGAAATAATGCCATTTGCAGCAATGTGGATGGAACTGGAAGGTATTATGCTGAGTGAAATAAGTCAGTCAGAGAAGGATAGAGATCATATATTTTCACTCATATGTGGATCTTGAAAAACTTAACAGAATATCATGGAGGAAGGGAAGGGGGAAAAATAGTTACCAACAGAGAGGGAGGGAGGCAAACCCCAAGAGACTCTTAAATACAGAAACAAAATGAGGGTGGATGGGGGCAGGGGAGAGGGGAAAATGGGTGATGGGCATTGAGGAGAGCACTTCTTGGGATGAGCACTGGGTGTTGTATGTAAGCCAATTAGACAATAAATTATATTCATAAAAAATTCTATTCAACCTAGTTATAGCTATATTCAATGCACTATATCAGTGTCTCTCCAACTTGGGTAATGCAGATGCACTTTACAGGGAAACAATTCTCATGGACTCGTAGCATTGACTGAAATTAGTTTTTATTTAAGGTGTACAAACAAAAATGAGAATAAACTCTATACTTATAGCTCTTATATAACTACAAAACCATGTAGAATTTATAAATTACCAACAACAAAACTATAAGACCAGCAAAATTCCAACTACCAACATTATTTTGAAGCAATATTTGTTAAAACAGATTCATTTATAATAGATCTAAAAGTAAAGTGATATATTTTTGTGTAATATATTTCCCTTTGTTAATCTCTTTATTTTGAGCATAGTAAGCTGTCATTTGAGTTGCTATCATTAGCATTATTTTTTCTTAACAATGGACTAATTTTTAACTACCAATTATTTTTACAGTGCACTTAAAATACTGAAAAAATTTAAGAAAAATGTCTTCATTGTGTGTGCACTATGCTTATAGCTAATGCACATTTTAAGATGATACTTATAAAGATGATATGTTTTTTTATAGTTTTGGGCATGCTTCTGACTACCTGAGTGCAGGTACAGCTTAATGAACTAATTATCCCGTCAATGGCACAGGTCTCAATTCCAGCTACTGTGCTATGGTGTACTCTTCACACCAGAAGATTTATAAACCAAAATACAAATGCAGGCACTGACATTGTGTGAAGGTATCATTTATAGGTAGTGATTCAAATGCTCTAAAATTTGAGGTATTATCCCATCTCAACTCTAATCCTCCCCTACCAGCAAACACAATCACCACCATGCCCTTTTAAGTGGGTGGTTAGCTCTGTGCTTGTTACTGTAAAAAAAAAATCAATGAACATATTCAGTTGAAAGAATACAGGATTCCTATGGAATAATAGCAACTTCTTAAATCTAATTTCTTCTTCTATCATCCAACTATCATGGAAAAAAAGAGAGCAAATTGAACTACCCACAAAAGGTGTCAAGTTTAAGTTGAGAGACAAAGAATTCAATTCAATACACATGTAAGTAAGGCAAATATAAGAAAATAATAGAGACATGCAGGAGTAGATAGTCAGGTAAAGACTGCACAAGATGGAGGATAAAATCACTGCCTGGAAAGTCACACACTGAATGGGGGAAATCACTGATACTCAGACTGTAGATCAGAGAACTAGCTCCTGGGAAATCAAAAGGACAGATTTAAATCTGTGGGAGTGATGGTAGCAGTTTTAGCGAGGAGTGTTTAAGGCTTGTGAAGAGAAAATAAGCAGTGTCAATTTGGGACCTAGAGTAATAAAAAAGAATCACAAAATCGGAAGACATATCACCCCCTTTTTTCCTCACCCACCCCAAAAAGTCTAAAAATTGTTCAGCCTGAAGAGGATGCTTTTAACTAAAACATCTAAGAAGGCACCAAAGTTTCACAGTAATATAATCATCTGTTATTGCTAATCCAGAAAAATACAGACATTTAAAATAAATGACAGGGGCTTCTGGGTAGCTCTGTTGGTCAAGGGTTTGACTCTTGATTTCAGCTCAGGTCATAATCTCACTGTTCAAGAGATCAAGCCTCACCATCAGGTTCTGTGCTATCAGCAGAGGGATTCGCTCTTCCTCTCTCTCTCTCTTTGCCTTTCCCATGTGTGCATTCTCTCTCTCTCTCTCTCTCTCTCTCTCTCTCTCTCTCTCTCTCAAAATAGACTTTAAAAAAAGTTTAAATTGAATGACAAATGGTAGATACCATCCCTACAAAGCTACTATAAGAAAAAAAATTACAATAAAAACATTGTAGCTGATGAAACCCCCCATCAAATAGGTAAATTTAAAGCAGAGAAAAGTTAAACCACAATATCCCAAGTTGAATTAAATACTTGAGATGAGAATATGCAGATATTAAAGAAGATGTTCATACCAACTATTTAAATCTCTGAATGTAAATGGACAAAAAAAGCTATGAAATGAGAATTAACTTAGAAAAGAAATTGAAAATACAAAACATCTCAAAAGTTTAATTAATGTGCACAAGAAAATAACTACAATTTAAAATATAATAAGGAGAATTGTGAAGAGAAATCAAAATATCTAAGAAAACTAAAATAAGATAGAGGAAGTGGTAAAAAAAAAAAAGACTATAGAGATACTGATTAGTGGATATGCAAAGCTCCAATACATTATTGGAGCTCCTGAATGAAAAAAAAAAAAAAACCAAAATTGAGTATTCAAAAACATAGTCTAAGAAGTTTGCAAGTATAATAGAAAATCCAAATCTACATACTAAAAGGATTTTTAAATTTGAATTTTTCCTAACTTCATTAAGATATAATTGGCAAATAACATTGTGTATTTGAAGGAGTACCAGGTGTTGATTTGATATACTTTTATATTGCAGTATGATTACCACCACAGTGTTAGCTAACACTTCCATCATGTCACATAATTACCATCTTTTTTGTTATAAAAACATTTAAAGATCTTGTATCTTAGCAACTTTCAAGTATATAGTACAGTGTTGTTATCTATAATCACAATGATGTGTATTAGATCCCCAGAACAAAGTCATCTTCTATAGATGTTTTAGATCCATATCTCCCCATTTCCTCCACCCACCAGTCCTGTGTAACCACAGTTGCACTTTGTTTCTTTGTTTCTATGAGTTCAGCTTTTTAAAATTCCACATATAATTACGATCATATGATGTTTTTCTTTGTGTGTCTGACTTACTATGCTTATCATAATGTTCTTTAGTACCATCCATGTTGTTGCAAATGGCAGAATTTCCTTCTTTCTTGTGGCTGAAAATCATCCCATTGTATGTATTATATAGCACATTATCTTTATCCATTCACCCATTGAAAGACACTTAGATTGTTTCCATACCTTGATTATTGTGAATAATGGAGAGAGTACAGAGACCTCTTTGAGATCCTGTTTTAATTTCATCAGATATACTTACACAAGTGGGATGGAATGATAAATCATATGGTATTTATATTTTTAATTTTTTGATGAACCTCCATACTATCTTCCATAGTGGTTGAAGCAATTTACAATCCCACCAACAGTATACGAGGATTCCCTTTTCTCCAAATTTAACACTTGCTCACTCTTGTAATTTTGATGGTAGCCATTTTAACAGTTGTAAGGTGATAACTCATTGTGGTTAGATTTGCATTTCTCAGATGATTAATTATGCAGAATACCTTTAAACACACCTGTTGACCATTTGGGTATCTTCATTGAAAAAATGTCTATGCAGGTCCTCTTATCCTTTTTTAATCAAATTGTGTGATAGTGATTTACATGAGATCTTATACTTTCTCCCATTTGATAGTTTGCCTTTTCATTGTGTTTGTTTCTTTTGCCATGCAAAAGCTTTTTAGTTTGATATTGTCTCACTTATTTTTGTCTTTGTTGCTTGTGCTTTTGGTTCCATATCCAAAAAATTGTTGCCAAGACTTAAATCAAGGGACTTTTTCCCAATGTTTTCTTCTAGGAGTTTTATAGTTTCAGGTCATATATTTAAGTAGCTAGTTCATTTTTAATTAATTATCTAAGTGGTATAATATAATGAGTCCAATTTAATACTGCATGTAGATATGCAGTTTTCCTATTACCATTAATTGAATGGTAACTGACTTCCCCATGGACTATTCTTGGCTCCATTGTCAAATATGGGGGTTATTTCTGGGCTCTCACTTCTGTTCCATTAGCCACAGTGTGTATTTTTAGCCCAGAGCCATACTGTTTTGATTACTGTAACTTTGTAGTATGGTTTGAAATCAAAAAGTATGATGTTTCTTGGTCTATCCTTCTTCCTCAGGGTTGCTTTAGATATTTGGGATCTTTTATGGTTCCATACCAGTTTGGGAATATTCTTCCTATTTCTGTGAAAAATGACATTGAAATTTTGATGGCAATTATATTAATCTGTACATTGCTTTAGTATGAACATTTTAATAATATTTGTCCTCCTGAACCATAAACATGGATATTTTTTCATTTGCTTGTGTCTTTTATTTTTTTAAACCACAGTCTTGCAGTTTTCAATATACAGATATTATACTTCCTTGGTTAAATTCATTTCTAAGTATTTTATTATTTTTAATGCTACAGTGAATAGCGTTGTTTTGTCTATTTCTTTTACTGATATTTTGTTGTTAGTATATAGAAACAGATTTTGAATTATATTAATTTGTATCCTCCAACTTTACTGAATTCACTGACTAGGTTAAACAGTTTCTTGGTTTAGTCTTTAGGGTTTTCTACATATAAGATCATAAAATCTTGAAATACAGACTATTTTACTTTTCCTATCTGATTTGCATGTCTTTCATTGCTTTTTTCTTGCCAGGGTGCTCTAGCTACGACTTCCAGTATTACACTGCCTAACAGTGGTTAGAGTGAGCATCCTATCTTCTTCCTAATTTTAGAAGAGAAGCTTTCAACCTTTCACCATTGAAAATAACATCAGCTGTAAGCCTGTCACATATGGCCTATATTATGTTCAGGTACGTTCCCTCTACACCAAGTTTTGTTGACACTTCTAATCATGAAACTATGTTGTACTTTGTCAGATGCTTTTCTGCATTTTGAATATGACTATATGATATTTATCTTTTGTTCTTTTAATGTGGTACATCACACTGATTAATTTATGTATGTTGAACTATATTTGTATCCCAGGGATAAATCCCACTTGAACATGGTATATTACGCTTTTAATATGCTATTCAGGGGTGCCTGGGTGGCGCAGTCGGTTAAGCGTCCGACTTCAGCCAGGTCACGATCTCGCGGTCCGTGAGTTCCAGCCCCGCGTCGGGCTCTGGGCTGATGGCTCAGAGCCTGGAGCCTGTTTCCGATTCTGTGTCTCCCTCTCTCTCTGCCCTTCCCCCATTCATGCTCTGTCTCTCTCTGTCGCAAAAATAAATAAACGTTGAAAAAAAAATTAAAAAAAAAATATGCTATTCAATTTGGCTTGCTGTATTTTGTCAAGAACCAAAATTTTTATATAAAATTTACATAAAGCGTCATTTAAAGAAGTACAACTTGATACCTACCTTAAAAGACTATATCAAAAAAAAATAGAGAAAAGTACACATGAATCCCATGAATATCATTTTAAAAATCCTATTTAAAAATGCTAGTAAATGGAACCCAGCAACAAATTTTAAAAGAATGTATGTTCTAGTAATGTCAAAGTGGTTTCTGACTAAAAAGTAATGCATTACTATAATTCACCATATTAATATTTCTAAGGAGGAAAATCTTAGTATGTCAATGGATGCTGAAAAGGTCTTTGGCAAAATCAACACCCATTTGTGAATTTAAAGTAAGAATTGGAAAATACTCCCTGAAGATGAAATAAACATATGTCAGTTCCAAGCCAGAATCATACTTCATAGGGAAATATCAGCAACATTTCAGTTATGATCAGAAACAAAGCAAAATGCAATCAAACAAGGAACACAAGTGGAAACCTAAGGATTGGAAAGGAAGAAATAAACTAAATATTTTCATATGATATATTAGTATGCCAGTTAAACCAAAGCAAATTAATATCCAAAAAATAACATATAGTAAGAAATTCATCATTGTAACAGTATATATATTTAAGATATAAAAATTAATTATCTATACATCCATACAATAACTAGCTACAAGAAATAAAAGGAAAAATCCATTTATAATGCATCAAAAATGGTTATAATATGTAGGAAGAGACCTGAGAAGAAGTATGCAAACCTATGTGAGGAAAACTTCAAAATCTTTATCAATATAAGACCATTTCTTGTTCTTTAGTAGGACTGTTGAACATCACAGTATATCATTTGTACTTTTTAGAGCATTTCTGCTTAAGCTATTATATAAATGTAAGGCAACCCCCCCAATAAACAGTGTTTTTATCTAGAATTAGATAAGTTAATTCCTAAGTTATGAGGATACATGTAATAATATTTAGGACAACACTTAGGGAAAAAAAGAGCCATTGGGGAGACTGATCATGAAAGATATTAAATCAAAAGAGCCTCTATAATTAATACAGATGAATGGATAAGGAAAATGTGGTGTATATATACAGAATATTATATATCCATAAGGATGAAATTGTGTCATTTTAAACAACATGGATGGACCTAGAGGGTATTATGCTAAGTGAAAAAAATCAGACTGAGAAAGAAATTCCCTACAATTCAACTCTTAAATGGAATCTCAAAAAAAAAAGGAAAGAGCAGAATCAGACCTATTAATAAAGGTAACAAACTGATGTTTGCTAGTGGGTAGGGGAGATTGGTGGTGGCAAAAATGGATGAAGGGGAGAGGGAGATACAGACTTCCAGTTACAGAATGAGTAAGTCACAAGAATAAAAGGTGCAGCATAAGGAAGACCATCAATGATACCATGATAGTGAATAAAGGGGACAGATGGTAGCTACACTGTGGTGAACATACCATGTATAAACTAGTCAAATCACTATGGTGTATACCTAAAACTATTGTAACATTGTGGATCTGCTATACTTTATTTGAAAAAATATATATATAATTTATATATGAATATATGGAAAGACTTAATACTACTGTTTACATATAGTTAATACATAAGAAAATGCAGTAGATGACATGAACACTGTTCCAAATCATCAAGGAAAAGATAAAGTGTGTTGGGTTAACTGGATAGCCATTTGCAAAAAGATAAAATTGGTTCCATACCCCATACCGTAAATAAGAGTCAACTCCAAATAGGTCAGAGATCTAAATGTAAAAAATTTGCAATCTTACAAGTAGTAGAAGACAATGTAGTTGGTTCTTTGTATCTTAAGATATTAAGAATCCAGTCACATTAGGAGAAACAAATACTGATATATATAATCTACTTAAAGGGAAAAATATTGGCAAATTATATATCTGATAAAGGGTTAATATCCAAAATGTATTTAAAAAATTCATACAACTAACAAAAAAATATTTTAAAAATTGGGGATCTGGGGGCGCCTGGGTGGCTCAGTCGGTTGAGCGTCTGACTTCGGCTCAGGTCATGATCTCAAAGCTCACGAGTTCGAGCCCCACGTCAGGCTCTGTGCTGACAGCTCAGAGCCTGGAGCCTGCTTCAGATTCTGTGTCTCCCTCTCTCTCTCTGCCCCTAATCCACTCGCATTCTGTCTCTGTCTCTCTCAAAAATAAATAAACATTTAAAAAAATTAAAAAAAAAATTGGGGATCTGAATACACATTTTTCCCAAGAAGAGCTGCAGATGGCCAAGAGGTACATGAAAAGATGCTCATCATTAATCATCAGGGAAATGCAAATCAAAACCACAATGATATATTACTTCATTTTCATTAGAATGGCTATTATCAAAGTTAGTGTTCAGGAGGATGTGTACAGATACGTATCTATAATGCTATTACACACAGAAAATGGAAATAAAAGTTAAAATGTGTGTATGCATGCACTTCAGCTATTTTTGCAATTCAAAATAAACAGGAATGATTAAACACAATGAAAATGGTTATCTACAGAATGAAAGAGAATTAAGTCAAAGGGATAGTGTTAAGAATAAGACTTCTCTGAGCATATTATTTTCATTGTTTTGATTTTGAACTACGTCGTTTTCACATCCAAAAGTAAAATTAAGTTAAAATGGAATGAAGAAAGACAAACACTAAAATCAAATAGGAACAAAAGTAACTTTGCCCTAGCTATGTATTAATTTGACCACCACACAAATATAATTCAAATAACATAGTACTCTGATTCTAAACCTTAAGTAAGGTATTTTTTTTTAATTTTTTTTTTCAACGTTTATTTATTTTTGGGACAGAGAGAGACAGAGCATGAACGGGGGAAGGGCAGAGAGAGAGGGAGACACAGAATCAGAAACAGGCTCCAGGCTCTGAGCCATCAGCCCAGAGCCGATGCGGGGCTCGAACTCACGGACCGCGAGATCGTGACCTGGCTGAAGTCGGACGCTTAACCGACTGCGCCATCCAGGCGCCCCAAGTAAGGTATTTTTAAGAAGAAAAGAGCGATTAAGAAATCTTGAAATTTATTTTGTAGTTTTGTCGCTACTGAGGACAGTGATTCTGAAACTCTTTTGTATGTCCTTTAGAATACAGTAAATAAGCTGATGTTGAGAATCAAGGTTTTTGTTGTTGTTGTTTTTAATACGGAAAGAGAAACACTTGGGAATGAGGGAAGAGGAATTACATACACCCTTCCTCGGTCTGTTCAGTTAAAGTACACAGTAGTCATGGCAGTTCAGTACCACTGAGCACATGTAGCTCCTGGAGCCGGTTTCTAAATACCATTCATCACTAAAAGGAGAGTAGGCTCCTTGGAGAAACGTTTTTCCCATAGGCTAAAAGATGGCTGACAAAAAAAAAAAAAAAGAAAGAAAGAAAAAAAAAAGAAAAAGATAGGACTTTCTAATTATTATTCTCCAGATTTTAATTAATTACAAAGGTGGAAAGCTACATTTAAAATGAAGAGACATATGTATCTTCACCAATATTGGGACAAACTGACATTATAAACTTCCTGATGTGATGTAATGGGAAACATGTAGTATCTGGCCCAGACATTTTAACCATAATCTAATCCAGAGGAAACAATCAGACAATCCACTTTGAGGAGTGTCTCACAGGACAATTGGTCTGAACTCTTCAAAAATGTCGATGTTTTGAAAGACAAAAAAAAAAAAAAAAGAAAGAAAAAAAAGAAAAAGAAAGAAATAAAACAGAGGGCAAGCTATATTTTAAAGAGATTAGAGACATATAGTAAAAAAAACCAGTGTGTGATTTCTCTTTGATACAAAGGATATTTAGGGACAACTGGAGTTATTTACATTTAGACTGTGTATCAGAAAATACTATCATTGGCAAATGTCTTTTCTGTAATTGTTGTTGTAATAAATACAAAAATGTCCTTGTTCTTAAGAAAAAACCTCAAGTACTATTGGGCATAGTATCCTGATGTGTGTGACTTACTTTCAAAAGTAAGTCACTTACTTTCACTAAAGTGTGTGTGTGTGTGTGTGTGTGTGTGTGTGTGTGTGTGTGTGTGTGTAGGGAAAAAGAAAAAGAATCAAATACCAGAAAATGAAAATGTTAGCCACTAGTGAGCTTAGGTAAGGGCTATATGTATCCTTAACATACTACCTTTGCCACTTTTCTGTGGGTTCAAAGTTTTATTAAAAGCTGGGAATTTTTAAAACATTTATTTGGAGTAAACATGTCTTCAACTATCTGCTGGATTTTGTTTTCCTATAGTTTTCTAATGTTCTCATACCATGTGATTGCCTTATGACTAAGATAAACCCAGACACAGAAGAGGTTACCCACATAGACACAAAAGCTGAACAATTTTTCCATTCAATAGAAAAAAAACCCCCCCATCACTAAACTTATGGTGATTTTCTTTTAAACTGTTGTTCTCCTAATGTAATGTAACCAATCGTTGCCTTGTGTCAGCATATCCCAACAGGGAAAGAGAAACATAAAAGAATTTATGCCCACTTACACTATGGAAATTTTTTTATATTCCAATAACAATATATCAAACATTAGCAAAATACAGAAGGTATTTTTTCATGATTTGCAGGACAGGAAATTACATTATCTCCTTCTATTACATGATTAAATATCACAGGAAACATACATTCACGTTTATAGTTCTAATAGACAGATATAGAAAGTATATAAACAATCCTGTGATCCCTCATCACTACAATCCCAAGCTGAAAAGGAGCAAAAAAGTGACACATGTAGAAAGGGGTATTGTCTCAACAGGCACAAGACCTATGTTACAGTATTAGCTCTGCTTCTAAATAGCTTTACTTTTTTTTTTTTTTTTTTGGAAATCAATTCCCTGGTCTGAATTTTACTTTTATCCATAAAATGAGTCAACTGAACTGAAATAAGATTGTTAGAACTGTAGAGTCAAGAGCTCCTTATTCTTCAAGGACTGGGGGAAGAAGAAGAAATTTAAAATAAGCATTTGACAGAAAATAAAAACTCACTCTGATATAGATATTGTTCGTTAGAACCCAAAGGGATACAGAAGGGAATAAGGCAGGACATATGTAAACTATTAGCCTGATGGGTCAGTCACCCCCTTTAAGACTATGGGACTACACTCTGTGGAGAAGGTCACTTGGCCGAAAGGCCAGCCTATGAAAGTTCTGGAGGGGGGATGGCCCCAGAACAGGGGTGGTAGATTGGGACAGCATGGCAGCCACTGACTGCCTGTTGTCTGTTGTTAGTTTTCCAACCAGAGCCATAAAAATCCTTATATATTCGCTGTGGTTAGATTTTCTTATTAGGAATTCCAGAAAGAACCCTTTGCAACTAGGAAGCAACAAAAATGTAATAGTCTCCCACAAAGGGAAAACAAGTAAACCCTGAAGAAATCAACTCAGAAACGTCCAAACACTGTGAAATTGGGTGTTTTAAAGAACTGTTTTGCTTAAACTTTGGAGGACATGGATGCCCCCAACTGAGGTATGGGTTTATTCAAACACAGTAAGACCATGAATGAGCAGAATACTTGAGAAATAGACTATCCTATCTGACTAACTGCAAGTTAATTTGGAAAATTGTCAGTCTCTCACCTCTGCACTATTCAAAGTGGGGTTTTGTTTTTGTTTTTGTTTTTTGTTTTTTATTTGTTTGTTTTTTGTTTTTTGGGGTTTTTTTGCAAGTACACTAACAAGTTTTCTTTCCTAAATAGGAACAATCTCTGAACAAAACTGAATTTTCTTTGGATCATTGTAGGCCCTGTGGTACCTCCAAGTAATTATTTTAAACATTACCACTGCACAGAATTGAGGATGTGGGACGTTCTCACATTGGATTGAAATAAGGTAGGAGTCATGCATCCCTGGAAGATGCTTTTTTGGAGCAAGATAAATCTTGAATAGGAAGGATTTCTTACTCTTTGCCTCTTTCTCATGAAATCTATGTGTGGCAAAAAACAAAACAAAAGAAAGAAAGAAAGAAAGAAAGAAAGAAAGAAAGAAAGAAAGAAAGAAAGAAAGAAAGAAAGAAAGAAAGAAAGAAAGAAAGAAAGAAAGAAAGAAAGAAAGAAAGAAAGAAAGAAAGAAAGAAAGAAAGAAAGAAAGAAAGAAAGAAAGAAAGAAAGAAAGAAAGAAAGAAAGAAAGAAAGAAAGAAAGAAAGAAAGAGAAAGAGAAAAGAAAGAAAAGAAAAGAAGGAAGGAAGGAAGGAAGGAAGGAAGGAAGGAAGGAAGGAAGGAAGGAAGGAAGGAAGGAAGAAAGAAAGAAAGAAAGAAAGAAAGAAAGAAAGAAAGAAAGAAAGAAAGAAAGAAAGAAAGAAAAGAAAGAAAGAAAGAAAATTGAGATTTTGATCAGTTTAGCTTCATGGGTTTATTTAATCACACTCTTCTCTTACTGGATTTTCTCTCAAATCAAAGTGAATCAAATTAAGATCTATATCCCCTATAATAAGACTTCACTCTTCCAACAAGAGATTACAGCAACATTTCTTTGCCCATACATTTTCAAGGAAGTTCCTGAAGCTTGTAACTGACAGGTCATTTTTTTTTTCAACGTTTATTTATTTTTGGGACAGAGAGAGACAGAGCATGAACGGGGGAGGGGCAGAGAGAGAGGGAGACACAGAATCGGAAACAGGCTCCAGGCTCTGAGCCATCAGCCCAGAGCCTGACGCGGGGCTCGAACTCACGGACCGCGAGATCGTGACCTGGCTGAAGTCGGACGCTTAACCGACTGCGCCACCCAGGCGCCCCTGACAGGTCATTTTTTAAAGTCCAAGAATTTGGAAAAAGAAATTCTACTCACAATTTAGCTTCCTTGAGTTGGTGGACATAGTGTTTTAAGTTCCAATTCTACATGTGGGGCATACCTAGAAGTTTAGGACCACCAAAGTGTATTATGTGCATTCGGAAACTGTATCTATCAACAGAGTTTTTGATCCATGATGGCAGGTTCTGCTCAAGATGTTTATGCTTCTAGGAGCTATTAGGATTCTTCCATTGGAGTATTTGTACACAGAGCAGTGTCCACAAACTTTGAATGACACTGACGTCAAGTCTAGTAATGAAAAAAAAACTTTAAACATATAAATATTAACAGATTGAGGATCAATTGTTTCTGAATTAGTATCTGACTTTGAGCTTTTACTGAAAGATGCCTACTTACTCAAATTCTTTGTTAAAAAATGGAAATAGCATATGAATGGGGGACTGCAAAAGGCAGACCACATATCCATGAGATGGTTTGTTGAAGCATTACCCACGGGGATTCTGGACCAGCATTCTCAAATCAGGAAAGTGGTTCAAAATTCTTCAGGTTGTTCCTTGATACAATTAAAAAAAGAAGTTTAAGCCTTTAACTTTCTTTAAAAAAAGAAAAAAATCCTCATGTGCTCATAACAGGCCTGTTGATATTATGGTAGAAATTGAGGCATGCATAAACCAAGTTGCATATAAGCTCACACAACAAGGATTATCTACTACTGCCACTGTCAAATGACATGACAAAAACCAATCATGAGCCCTGATACAGCGCTATCCTATGGAGAACAACTGGCCTCTTCGTGGTCAGCTAGCTACAAAGGAGCCTTTCTGGCCCAGAAGGCACTTTAATTAATTTTGACAAGAATTATTACACATTCCAGATAAAGCGTCATAAGCACTACTACCAAAGGATTTACAGAGCATTTGATCCACTCTCAGAGCACCTCACACATCCTCACCCCAGATCAAGCAACTCTCACTACATCAAAGGAAATAAGGCAGTGTGCACATAGCCACTTGTCCTTGCTTTTCACTACCCAGAAGTTACTGGCCCAGTCGTGTGTTCGAATAGCCTCTTAAAGATGCTTCTGAGGCCCCAGATTAAAGACAATATCCTGCCAGTATGGGGTACCATCCTGCAGTATGCTAAATCAGTGACCATTATAAGCTGCAATATAGCCAGAACAAGAATAGATGTGTTTCAGGAGAAAGGCACAGAAACAATCCCCTTTACTATCACCACCAGTGACCCACTTGGGCGATGTGTGCCTTCCATTTCCAAACTTCTGGGCTCTGCAGATTTACAAATAACCCTTCCCCCAGCAGATATAGCTGAAGTCCCATTGGACATTTGATATAGGTGTCACTTGGGTACCTGGTGTCCAAGGCTAGTAAAAAATAATAATAAACAAACAAACAAACAGAAATATCCTGACAAGGTAACTGACCTACTCATCAGGAGGAGGTAGAACTGATATTATACACTTGGGGAAAGAGGAACTTCTTCGGCACTCAGATGACTGACGTTAGTACTCCCCTCCACACACACACAGTTTTGATAAAAAATCCCTAATCGCCACAGCCACAGTCTAAGCAAACTATGGTAAATAGGGACTGGACTCCCCCAAGAATAAAGGTCTGGGTGACTCAAAAGAAAGCTTCCCCAACCAGCAGAGCAACTAACCAATGGTAATAGATCTAGAATGAATCATAAAGGAATTTAACCTCAAGCCTGCCTGTAGCAGCAGTAGGGGTTGCCACTTCCCCTACTAACCTTTCTCTTCAAAGTTTCCCCCAGAACAAGGAGCACCAGAGTCCTAAAGGAGATGCTCCCTTTAGATCTCAAATAGATCTGAGGGCAAGAGATGGACTTCCCAAGTCTCCTCCTCCCCATACCCCCTTCAGGACTAAAAATCTTATTTTCCCATCTAAGTAGGGCTTCAGTGAAGGCAAGACCCCCTTCCCCTATTAGCTCCTATTCAAGGACTGACTGACATGGGGACCCCCCAAAAAGGAGACCTTGCCCCAACAAACTTCCTGCACACTCACTTCCGTCTGAGTCTGTGTCCTTGAGTAAACAGTCTGCTACAATAACCTTTCCCTAGGGAAACTCTTGTATGCCCCTGCCAGACTGAAATAAGAAAAATTTAATCTCACTATTTTACTTAGGCCTTATGTACTTTTCTGTATCCTTGCCGTATTTTTTTCTTCATCTTCTTAAGGTCTTTCAAAAAGCAAAGCAATTTTTTCCCCTCAAATGTATTTATATTCTAACAAAAGCTGCATTATCCAAGATTATTTTAAAAATTATTCTTGATTCCACACATAGAGGAACATATTTAAGATAGCTGAAGAAAGACCATGAATAGGACAAAAGAGTCTGATTATCTCATAGGATATTTGGGTCTTTATGGCAAAGAAATTCCTGACATATTTATTGAACATAATTGGCAAGTAACCTTAAATTGATACAGATCAGAAAGCAAATGACTTGTACAGTAGGAGCATATTGTAATACCATTTGCTAGCCCTTCTCTCTTTTTGCTCCCTGTCTTTGCTCATCTCTCCATCTCTGAAATGTGTTTCAAGCCTGAAATCCCAGTTACTGTGCTTTCTTACTTGTCATTGTTTATCTCTGAAACCTGTTTAACACCCAGACCTGCCAGACTCCCTTTATTAGTTATCTGCTGACAGGAAGCACCCACTACCTAGACCCACAGTATCCTGCAGTATCCAGTGTCTACCTTAATTAGATACTTGTCCTGGCCAACTGTATTTCTTAATCATAATACAGAAGAGTCTCTGCTTGCTTTTGAGTTAGATTATAACATAAGTCTATAAGGCAAAAATATATCATCAATACTACGCTTAAAAACCCAGTAAGAACAGTAAAAACAAATACATATTTCAATAAATGAATCACTGTTTTTAATTCCAACATATGAACCTATCGCTCTGAAGTGTTTGCTTTCATCCCTTTAAAATAATACTGTGTTTAAATGCTAATGTTTCACTCAGCTTAAAAAATGCTAACACTTTATGTGGCATGGAGACCTTGAGACCCATTGAAGAAAAGTCCATTTCTGCTCATGGAGGGAAATCACTAATGTATTCATTTGCAAAATGTAAATGCTTATTTTTCCTCATTTTTTTACTTTGTTGGCTATCATTATATAGACTTGTATTCTTGTAACCTAAATGCATGCATACAATGTGACTCAATGAATTTAACAGGGATAGGATCACCAAGAAACTAACTCACCCCAGCCGCTGTCAGACTCTCACCTGTGTAAATGCACTATCTTGCTGAAACCCTCTCTTGTTTCAGTGACTGTTTAAACTCTTCAGATAGTTTCAGTTTACCTATGTCCAGCCACTAATTTCCACCCACAAACTAATTTCAATGGAATTTCAGCCCATGTCTGGTGTACAACTTTAGCTATTCTGCATGTACATTGACCCCCCAAAGAGTCTCAGACCCATTTAGCTCATGGATTATTACACAGAAGAGAAAAAGAAATGCTGAATTCACATAAATATGTTAGCTTTTTACAAATCAGATCAACACTGGCAGTGAAGTGTCACAATCCACCTCTTGGTTCATTAATATTAAAACCAAACCTGTCTCTATGAGAAGACTCAAAAAATGAGAGAAATGAACACAGCTGCACTAATAGAAATCACAGGGGTGCCTGGGTGGCTCAGTCAGTTGAACGACCAGCTTCACCTCAGGTCATGATCTCACGGTTTGTGAGTTCAAGCCCCGCATCAGGCTCTGTGCTGACAGCTCGGAGCCTGGAGCCTGCTTTGGATTCTATGTCTCCTTCTCTCTCTGCCCCTCCCTCGCTTGCTCTCCCTCTCTCTCTGCCCCTCCCTCACTTGCACTCAGTCTCTCTGTATCTCCCTCAAAAATAAACATTAAAAAAAAATTTTTTTAATCACAATGTGAGTAATTTACAACATGAAGAAAAGAATTTGAAAACCACATTTTAAGTACATGGGTTCTTCTAACATTACATATGTGACATTTTAAAATTTATTCCCTAATTAATCTGTTCAACATGGTTTTAACAAATTATAATCAAATACATTATAGTACCATCCTTTCCTCTCAGCAATATTTTTTTACCCTATCTTATTGGACATGTATAAAATTATCTCCTCAGGTCAGATATATTCACACCCTTCTAATTTACCAAGCTGTGTGAGTGTCTTTAAGTCATAATGGTTCAATACGTTACCAAATGAGGGATGCCTGGGTGGCTCATTTGATTGAGTGTCAGACTCCTGATTTCAGCTCAGGTCATGATCTTAGGGTTGTAGGATCAAGCCCCATGTCAGTCTCCATGCTGAGAGTGGAGTCTGCTTGGGATTCTCTCTCTTCCTCTGCCTCTCTCCCCAACTCATGCTCATGTCCTCCCTCTCTCTTTAAAAAAAAAGACAAAAATAAAAATTAAAAAAACAAAACAAAAAACTTGGGGCACCTGGGTGGCTCAGTTGGTTGAGCCAACTTCGGCTCAGGTCATGATCTCACAGTTCATGAGTTCAAGCCCCACATCAGGCTCTGTGCTGACAGCTCAGGGCCTGGTGCCTGGTTCCGATTCTGTATCTCCCCCTCTCTCTCTCTCTCTCTGCTCTTCCCCTGCTCACACACTGTCTCTCTCTCAAAAATAAATAAAGATTTAAAAAAAATTTTTTTAAACATAAAAAATGTTACCCAATGAGAGAACAAGTTACACAGTAAACAAGTGGGTATCTGAGAACATTACTGTGTGTTCCTGAATTTCATATTTGCTTCAAAGTTGCAATAAATGGAAAGGTAGAGAGTAGTTTTAAAAATCAAAGCGTGTCAAATTCAGGAGCACTGTTAGGTGATTTCAGGAGCTATGCAGTTCTAAAGATGCAAAATCATGTTACATTTGTGGAAAAATAAAAGGGTCCTAATAGCATTAAAGATTGCAAATGAAGTATTTTTTTATGGCAGGCCTCAATTCAGTTTTGTCCTTTTTTTTTTTTTCAAGCAGCAGTTCTAATGATAAATCTAGCTTTTAAAGACACAAGACAGATCCATCCTTTGACATTCTGAAGTTATCCTTGTTCTCTAACAAATTGGATATTTGAGGAGGAATGCTTTTAAGTCTTATAGACCAACAGGCTACTATGTTAAAAAAAAATCTTATACTGTTATTGGCCATTACAAAGTGCTCCCATGTGTACCAGCCTATCTGATCACTTGAAAACAAGTCAGTCAGGATAGACATTATCCCAATTTCATAGCTGAGGAAATACATGTAAGAGCTGTTTGGACTTGTTGATGCCAGCAAGTTTCCAATGAGATCTTCAGTTTTTATAACGTCACACTTTTGCCACAGTTGGGAGTGAAGAGAATGTGTTCTGTTCATGTTTGCATCACTAGGGCACAGAGCAGATAGCCAGCAGTTTAATGTATGTTTGATAAATGAATGATGAGTCAAATGGCACAGTGCCTGATGATTGTTGGGCTGTACAGGTGAGGAATGGCATGGCAACTCTTTGATAAACAATGGATGATTTCAGCTCACCACTGGGGTACTCAAGCTCCCGAGCTCTGACCAGTTTAAGTGATTCCTACAATTTGAACACCTGAGGCCCAGTTATAAGCCATTTAAAAAAGCCTGCCCAATTCTACTGAGAAACCTATAAATAGTATAACCTAGAGATATAGAAAAAATTCAGAGGAAAAAACACCCCTATAGTTTGGGTGGACATAATTACCAAGTCAAAAATAATCTGCCATGAATCAGTCTAGCATTTCTAACAATAAGCCACTGGGTGTCAATTATATTAAGAAACAATTTTGGAAGAGTAAAACAAAAAAAGCCACTAAACAACCCAACCCTGGAATTGAACTGAAATTTGACCTATTCAGATGTGTTGTTTTTGTATATCAGTAACTACACAAAATGTTTAGAAACCAGGATGATTTCTATGTTCTCATGAGGTAGATCCAATATTATGGGTCCCATTAAAATGTTTCTAAATTTTTCTACCCATATATTCACTAAAACGTACTATGATATAAACACTCAATATTTCAGTAGAAATACTTTTCTCTAGTTACTGTGAATTAGAGTGAGACTTAAATGCCATCTAAGAAGGCAGAGTGGGCTGACTGCCAATTGCCTGCCTTGTGTCATGCGTCACAACTCATGACTGTAGATCAGAAGGACATGTAATTGTTCCTGCTCACTTCAGTAACATGCCCTCTAGTTTACTAGATAATCCTGTGCTTGTTTTAAGAAAAGAAATTCTACAGGCTCACCAAAATTTAGAGCTAAAGTGAATCTGAGATCCAGGAAGGAGTGGAGACAGGTGTAATGGGAATGGGCTAAAAATTCTCAGAAAAACAAAGCACAGCTAAGGCAGATGGCAGGAAGAGTTGAGGGAGTGAAATTGCCTGCTTTCTGTCAAAGACAAGGAGCCTTTTCTTTCTCCTAAATATCAGACTGTTTTCCTCACAGCAGTGAAGGAGAACATTCTACAATAAAATCACACACAGGTTAGCATAGGAAAGATAAGCTATCATTCAAGAGAATTTTCAAACTGGTGAGATTAAAACGTAAGCAAGATCTGTCATGGCAAAGACCAAATATGCAATAACGATAAAGAATACCTATCAATGTCCTCATCATCATCTACTCAACTTGCTACTATGTACCAAAAACACATTAAAGTATTTCAGATTCACCCTCACAAGATCTCTATGAGCCAGGTACTCTTAGGAATTTTATTTAACAGATGAGAAAACCAGAACCTGGAGAAGTCTTAAGTAACTGGTCCAAGGTTACTATGCCAACAACTTCAGAGATTCCTCTCACTCTCCAGCCCCAGTCTTCCCAAATGGGCAGAATAGAAACATGAGTGGTCTTGATATGAGAACATGAGGAGCCTTTAGATAAAGCGATAGAATGGTATAGGAGTAAGGAAAGAGAACATAGTATGGAATAAAGGAGAAAACAAGTCAGATTAGTAATATAATTAGGAGACCAACAGAGTCAGTGGAGTGTTTGTATTGAGGAATGCTGGGAGACCATGCGAACATAGACTGGGTATGAATTAGTCAAAGATATTTGATGGGGCACCTGGGTGGCGCAGTCGGTTAAGCGTCCGACTTCAGCCAGGTCACGATCTCGCGGTCCGTGAGTTCGAGCCCCGCGTCAGGCTCTGGGCTGATGGCTCAGAGCCTGGAGCCTGTTTCCGATTCTGTGTCTCCCTCTCTCTCTTCCCCTCCCCCATTCATGCTCTGTCTCTCTCTGTCCCAAAAATAAATAAATGTTGAAAAAAAAAATTAAAGATATTTGAGTACTAGGTTAAAATGGGCACTTTGAAGCCATTAGCCATTTTTGATCAGGGAGTCTAAAGCTTGATTAGATAATCCTGTGCTTGTTTTAAGAGAAGAAATTGTACAGGCTCACCAAAATTTAGAGCTAAAGTGAATCTGAGAGATCATTTGCTTAAACACCTTCAATTCAGGGATTAGACACTGAGATATGAACTGAGGATCCCCACTATCTGCTTCCATAATTAATTTAAAAAATCAAGAGAAGTGAACACTGTATGTAGCTGAGCAAAGAAATAACCATTAGCTGCATTTTGAACATTATCCTTTTAATCACTGTTAAGACATTTTGTTCCCTGTGAATCTGTGATCTTCTAAAATAAGTCCCTACTGTTTTGGCAGGGAATCTATAAATATCTACAATGAGTAAGAAGCAATTATTTAAAGTGATACCAGCCTGAGAAAATATGAAAAGGAAAGGAAAAGAAAAAGTCATGTCCCCCACCGTGACAGTTGTGTGCCCCAAGATGTCTGGAAGATCACTTATCCACATCTGCTTACTGACTCTCTGTGGCTTTCAGGGCAAGGAACACAGGGATTATAGACAAGAGCATGATTTGAGTCACCTTTCCCTTCAGCGCCCTTCTCGGACTATGTGCTTTCTGAGTAATGAGTTATATCTTACATCTTCCCCATTCTAGTTTCTGATCACTGACTTATAGAATATCTGGCAATATGATACAGCAATAGGCACTTAATATAGGCTGCCAAAAACAGTTCCAGAAGGGCTGTGCCCCACATCTGAGAACTGAATTTTGGTTTGTTTCATCTACTGATTGATTTTTAGGTTGGGAAGCAAATGCATCCTTGAAGGCATAGCTAAATCTTCCCATCCTCTGGGAAGACTTCTCTTCTTGCAAGACTCCTTCAAGCCCAGAAATTTTATTTCTAAAAAAGATCCAAAGTGGCAAAACCATGGTTGACAAATTCAAGTCTTTCTCAATAGTTCAGAAAAAAGTAAACAATAAAAATGACACTGAATACATGTATTCACATATGCGAGACCAATAGATAATACATAGAGAATGTAAATAGTAATTCTGAAGGCTATCCACTTTTAAGATAAAATGGACTAATATTAATATGTTTCTCTTTGCTGTATTCTTCCTCCAGAATCACCTTCTTCAGACTTTTAACAAATACTGCAAAAATGTTAGTATCTCTTAAGGTACGTTCCCCAGACTTTTACTTTTTGCTTCTTTTGAAAAGCATTTGAACCAATGCTTACTGTTTTTTAGTTACTAATACTGCATTGCGTATTTGAAAGTTGCTTAGAGTACATCTTAAAAGTTCTCATCAGGGGCGCCTGGGTGGCGTAGTCGGTTAAGCGTCCGACTTCAGCCAGGTCACGATCTCACGGTCCGTGAGTTCGAGCCCCGCGTCAGGCTCTGGGCTGATGGCTCGGAGCCTGGAGCCTGTTTCCGATTCTGTGTCTCCCTCTCTCTCTGCTCCTCCCCCGTTCATGCTCTGTCTCTGTCCCAAAAATAAATAAAAACGTTGACAAAAAATTAAAAAAAAAAAAGTTCTCATCACAAGGAAACAAATATGTACCTATGTAGTGATGGTTGTTTATAACTAGGGATTCCTGGGGGCTCAGTGAAACATCCGGCTCTTGATTTCAGCTCAGGTCATGAAATTGCAGCTTTCCAGGTTTGGCCCTCATGTTGGACTCTGTACTGACTGTGTGGAGCCTGCTTGTGATTCTCTCTCTCTTTCTCTCTCTCTGCCCCTCCCCCACCCCTGCTGTCTCTGTCTGTCTCAAAACAAATAAACTTTAAAAAAAAAATAAGGGGTGCCTGGATGGCTCAGTAGGTTAAGCGTCTGACCTCAGCTCAGGTCATGATCTCACAGTTCACGAGACCCAGCCCCCCATCAGGCTCTGTGCTAACATCTCAGAGCCAGAGCCTGCTTCAGATTCTGTGTCTCCCTCTCTCTCTGCCCCTCCCTCACTCATGCTCTGTCTCTGTCTCTCTCTAAAAATAAATAAATAATTTAAGGCATGCCTGTGTGGCTCAGTCGGTTAAGCACCTGACTTTGGCTCAGGTCATGATCTCACGGTTTGTGAGTTTGAGCCCTACGTTGGGCTCTGTGCTGACAGCTCAGAGCCAGAGCCTGCTTCAGATTCTGTGTCTCCCTCTCTCTCTGCCCCTCCCCTGCCACTCTCTCTCTCAAAAATAAACATTTTTTAAAAACTAATAAAAAAAACAAAATTAGACTTACTGTGTTATCATTTCATGATATACACAAGTATCAAATCATTATTTGGTACACATTATTTGGTCTTTTACATGAGCATTTTCTCCTGTTTTGGTTCACATATATTTGCCAAAAAAAATTTTATTGTTGTTGCCATCACTATTTGATTTCTTCATCAGATAACTTGGTGCCTCACATTATGTTTTGCTGAATTGGATCCATTTATGGCTATTTGTAGACATTTCTCTGCAGATGACCCCATAAAGCTAGTGTCCAGGGACAAAGGATGGTTGTTATATGTTGTGTTCACATGCACTCAGTTAAATACAGCTTATGTAAAAAAGAGCCCAGATTTTTATTAAAAAAAAAAAAGGTAAGAGAATTATTACAGCCAACTCCACCCTCATTCCTCTTGTCATTTTCCTCTTACCTTCCTTCTAGTTCAAATCTATCAGTGTTGAACATGCATTTGAATCTCATTGTTTACCATTTATTTTGGGTGCTTCATATAAACTAATTTTGTCTTTTTTTAAGTATTGATCTCAGAATCACTCTCTCCCCCCAAGTAAAATTTCTCACAGCATTAAGTAAGGACTACTTTGAGTTAGTGACTTTTTGCACATGGTTTCTTACTGAATTCTTACAAAAACTATTTTAAAAAGACCTTAAGTTGGGACAGCTGAGTGGCTCAGCTAGTTAAGCGTCCGACTTCGGCTCAGGTCATGGTGTCACAGTTCTTAGGTTCAAGCCCTGCATCTGGCTCTGTACTGACAGCTCAGAGCCTAGAGTCTGGAGCCTGCTTCGGATTCTGTGTCTCCCTCTATCTCTGACCCTTCCCTGCTCACATTTTATCTCTCTCTCTCTCTCTCTCTCTTAAATAAATAAAAAGACCTTAAGTCATGTAATTCAATATGGCAATAATGCAGCAATCTGTTCATAACCTTTGATCAGTTCCAATCTTGGAAATTTATCCCAAGAATCAAAAGATATGTGGTATTTTTAGGCATTAAGTATTAATAATACCAACTTTTAAAAACAACACAATGTCCACTAATTAATTGGTTAGGTAAGTTACATCTGTATGATGTAGTAATGCATGCAATGCTGATTACAATATCAAAGATCAAAGAAAGATGTAAAACTATGCACATTATGATGTCAATTTGGATATATTTATATGTGGATATGTACACACAAGGGCTAAAATATGTCACTAAATGATGGGCTTATACATGCTTTTTATTTTTATCTTTATCCTTTTATCCTTTATGGGAGATATATGTACATACATGTATTTACTTATGTAGATGCACATATATGTATGTATGTGTGTATATACTCACATATATATAATTTGCATCAGAGTACTCACCAAAAATTTACTTTTTAAACAAGAAAAAGAGAAGTTACTATTTATGTATAACTCAGCAATTCCACTCCCAGGTGTGTGTCTAAGAGAAATAAAAACACACCTCCACATAAAAATTACCACAAATAGTTGTAGCAGCATTATTCATAATGGCCAAAAGGTGGAAATATGCACATGTCCACCTGACAAATCAATAAACAATATGTGGCAACCATACAATGGAATATTTTCTGGCCACAAAAAGGAATGGAGTGCTGATACATGCCACAACACAGATGGACCTTGAAAACAGTATACCAAGCAAAAGGAGCCACCCCTTACAAACACAATGTATTATTCTATTTATATTAAATATCAAGAATATGTGTATCTATAGAGACAAAAAGTATATTAGTAGCTGCTTAGGGATGGAAGGAATAGAGGCTGAGGAGCAGAGATAGATATGGGTTCCTTGTGAGGTGACAAAAACTAAAAGTGATGGTAGTGACAGATGCCTCTATCAGCGAATACACTAAAAATCACTGTATTGTGTATTTCCAATGAGTGGATTATATGGTATGCCAATTATCTCTCAAAACAGTTTTAAAAAACAAAGAAAAATAGCACTTGCACTGCGAACAGTGTTGTTTCCTTTGATAACTTTTGTCTACCTTTGGAAGAGTACTTTGTAACAAAAAAAATCACAAGTCTGGTACTTAATTGACACAAAACAAGTGAGTACACACCCCTTGATGAATGACAACTATGGAATCCAACAAACCTCAGTGTGGAGGCTACAGGCTGATGTATTACGCATTCTGTATGTGCATATAAAATGAGTATGTTTATTTTGGCAGCACTTGCCTGTAGAAATTTAGATCCTTTTTCCCCCTCACAAATATGTATTTAATCTGAGCTGTTGGTATTCCACAGTGTCATTTAAAGCTACATAGTCCATCCTTTGAGCAACAGACTGGCAACATTATGAGTGTTTCCTGGGTCAGGGAAGGCTTAACAACAACATTGTACATGGGGTGGGAGTTTCCGAGAAGAAATGGGTGTTACCATTGTCAAACATCCAACATCATGAAATGAGTAAATCTTCCTTAGACAAAAGGAGAGAAAGCCTGCTTCTCTCTCTAGCATCCATGAAGTATGGTCTAAAATGGTAGATATTACTCATTGATGAAGCTGAGATGTTTCTGACCAAGCAACAGCCTGCCAGGAGCTAGGCAGGAACTGTGGGGCTGGGTTTCTATCTGAGCGCTAAGAGAAACTGGTGCTAACAGCAGTGAAATACACTACCCCTACTTCGATCTAGTAGTGTACAATCATTCACTAAAATTTATTACACACCACAGCCTCAGCAAACATGCGATTTGGAGAAGTTAAAGGACTTGCGTTCATCCAGTGAATGAATTGACCAAGACTAATATAACCCAGGAAAGTCCTTGGAGACAACAAAAGGTGACCATAAAATTCTAGAGATTTGAAGCAAAAATAGGACACAAAACAATAAAACATTTTCCAAATATAACCAAAGAGTAGATTTTCAGTACATATTCTGTACATATGTTTTGGGAATTACCAGAAATTTCTTCAATAGAGTAATGAACTTCCTCCTGTGACCCAAAGGAAAATTTTCTGAAATCACCATAACATAGGTTTTTAAAAGAAGTGATAAAATATTAAAGTTGTAACACAGAAACAAATTTCCTTTACCTAGAAAAAAACCTACACAGAAGTAAAATATTAATTACGATTACATGTGAATTGTAGAGGAAGATTTTCCCTTTTCTGATTCATGCTTTATGCTTTCAAGTTTTCCAGTATGAATTTCTATGTAAGTATGTATTATTCTTAGTTGTAAAATAGTATTTATTTTTTAAAACTTTATATATTTTAGGTGTACAACATATTTTGACACACACACACAAACACACACACACACACACACACACACACAGTAAAATGATTATTGCAGTCAAGCTATTTAGCATTTTCATCTCCTCATATGGTTACCATTCTTGGGGAGTGGAGCATGATAAAAGCACCTGAAATCTAGTCTCTAAGCAAACTTCCAATATGCCACACATTGTTAATAACTATAGTCACCATGCCATACGTTACAAGACCTATTCATTCTACCTAACTGCAACTTCATGCCCTTTGAACATCTCTCCATTTCCCCTACCTCTTTGCCCCTGGTAACCACTATTCTACTCTCTGCCTTTATGTATTTAACTTTTTTAGATTTCACCAATAGGGGAGATTATGCACTGTTTTTCTTTCTGTGCCTGGAATATTTCATTTAGCACTGTGTTTTGAGTTTCATTCACGTTGTTGCAAAGCAGAATCTTCTTTTTTTAAGGCTGAATAATATTCCACGGTGTGTGTACACACACACATATTTCTTTATCCATTCATCCATCAATAGTCACCTTGGTTGTTTCCCCATCTTGGCTATTGTGAATTATACAACAATAAATATAGAAGTGCATATATCTATTTTGAGGTACTGATTTCATTTCCTGTGGGTATATATACCCAAAAGAGAGATTGCTGGATCATATGGTAGTTCTATTTTTAATTTTTTGAGAAACCTCCATACTGTTCTCCATATGGCTGTACCAGTTTATATTCCTACCAACAGGGCACATGGTTCCCCTCCTCCATACCCTTACCAACATTTTTATCTTTTTGATAAGACTCCTAGTAAGTATAATGTTATACTTAAAAGTCATATACTTTTGTTATATATTATATGCTATAGATATTAAATTTGAATATATAAGTATTCCCAAGGTTAGAGAATAAATAAAATACCTCATTTAAATGTTGGAAAGGTTTAGCACTTAGAAAATTCATGTTTATGTTAAGAATAAATCTGTCCTAGGTCTAAATCTATAATCTGTAGTTGATCTCCATCTAGTCAATAAGCCCTACTGTATCTGGAAAGAATATATCCTTCTGGAATCTGCTCTACTTCAAACAAATACTTCATGTTTTTCAGATACTCTCCAGGGGATAGAGGGTAGAGTTCCTTTATTCAGAGGTGATACTAAAATTACTTAACATAGTATATTACAGATACTGACCCATCAAAACCAGGAGCCAATTAATCAGAAAACATGCGGGTCAATCAGAACACATTCCCAGCAATCAGAATGGACAGAGTTGAGTGCTCTAACTGGGTCCTGCAAGCCCTTCTACCACGCCAGATATAATCTTATCAGTTGTTAAATCCAAAGATTCACAGAAGGGACAGGAGGCTTGAAATATCAACTAATAACCAATGTATATGAAGCCGTGTGAGTATTTTAACGTGGATATCCATAACAATGCACAATGGCTGATAATCAGTCATGCCTTCACTTTCCTTCCCTCTGATGTCATCCAGGGTATTCTAGGTTCCTTTTTAAATATTGTAACAACAGAGTTATGACCAAAGTGATAGGTGACTGCACAAAGGAGAAAGCTGCAGCCTAAGCGGATGTTAAGGAAAATGCCCATGAGAAATACGCTAACTAACCTTTACAACCCTGGAAAACTTCAGACTTGAGACATCCAGTGTCTCTGAAGGTGGGAAGTGGGGGAGGCATGCCTGTGAAAATGAGCAATTATTTGGCAGTCTGTACAAGAGCAATTGGGCCCCATGTCTTCTTCCCTGACCCCATGCAAACAAACAATTTATCCTTTGTTCAGTCTCTCCAATGAGATGACCTACTTCTTTTCTGGAGAAATAGAGTCCAAGAATCTCAGAATCCAGGATCAGTGAGACAGAGTAAGTATTGAGATAAGGTACCATACTAGAAACAGAAAGACTTAAAGTACTCGATCTAATACTCCCTACCCATACCCAAATTCTGAAATGTTCAGAGACAAGCCTTTGGTTAGTCTCTGGAGAAAACGTTGGCAGGAATATAAAATGCTACAACCACTTTGTACAATCTTTTGACCATGTCTTAAAAAATCAAATAGACACTTAGTTGATCCAGCTATTCTATTCCTGGGTCCCAAAACACAAGAACATATGTTCACGCAAAGACTTGTATATGAATGTACATAGAAACTTTATTTGTAGTAGCCAAAAACTGGTAACACTCTGAATGTCCATCAAGAAGCCAATAGAGCAACTGTGGCCCATCTACAACAGTAGACTCAGCAACAGTAAAAAAAGGACTATTGGTACATGCAACAACCTGGATGAGTATCAATAATTACAGTGGGTAGAAAAAAAATCTACACAAAAAGGAGTAAATTCTATGCTCACTTTGGCAGCACATATACTAAAATTGGAACAAGAAAGGAATACGTTGTGCACATATGTGAGTGGCGCACAAGGGAAAGTGGGAGCTGAGGAGGGGCGTGAATAAACTTTGGAAGATGGTAAATATGTTCACTATCTTAGTTAGCTGATGTCCTAAGTGTGTATGTCTGTAAAACATTAGATTGTGCATTTTATATACACACATTTATCACCCATTTTAAGTACACACAGTATTGTCTATCAGTTGTAACTCAAAGACTATAACTAAAAAAATAAACAAGTGAGTGAAAACAGGCATCGCTCTAGACCTTCACATCTTTAAGATTTGGATAATAAGATTTTTTTTAATTGTTAATATTTATTTATTTTTGAGAGACAGACAGAGCATGATCAGTGGAGGGACAGAGAGAGAGGGAGACAAAGAATCCAAAGCAGGTTCCAAGTTCTGAGCTGTCAGCATAGAACCTGACGTGGGGCTCAAACTCACAAACCGTGAGATCATGACCTGAGCCAAAGTCAGACACTTAACCAACTGAGCCACCCAGTTGCCCCTTGGATGATCATTTTTAATCATCATAGACCTAGATTGTCCTCTTTAGATTACTAGTAAATGAGATGATGATCCTTAGGTCACTGGCATTGTTATTTTTAAATTTAATTATTACATAAATCATTTTATAGCTATATTATTCATCATTTATACTTTTGATTTAATGCAAACCTATGTGAACAATGGACACAAGTATCAAATAACAAATTGCAAATTTTTAATGTAATTAAAAGATTAAGTTTTGAGACATCAAAATATAAAATTTTCAAGTATAGAAATGACAGCTTTGCCTTTATTATGTAGATAACTTCAGAGCATGATAATTGTTATGTCCAAAAGTGTTTACCTTTATTTAAATGCTTTGATTCCTTTTATGAAGAGGGAATCTAAATTTGATGTGTTTGTTTTGTGTCTGCTTTAAAGTAAACACAGGTGTATACTATCTGATATACTAGTTAATCATTTCTGCTGGAGGATGTGAAAATAATTTTTATACATTCATTTGTAAAAGGTTGAAAACATCCCTATGGATGGAGAATAATTCAGTTCCTTTACTACTTTATCAATTTCATTTTGAATAACTTATCATTGTTTGGATTTGTATATCATCCTTACCATATGCCTGGTATGCTTCTATTTTTACATTACCCCAGGCTTCATATATACATACATACATATATATATATATATATATATATATATACACACACACACACACACACACACACACATATATACATACACACACACATATATATACACATATATATACACACATGTATATATATATATACACACACACACACGTATGTATATACATAAATTTTTACATTACCCCAGGATTCATATATATATACATACACACACACACACACACACACACATGTATATATATACATATGTATATACATACCTGTATATAAGTATCCATATAATATATATAAGTATATACTTATACACACATAAAACTTAACCTGGAATTTAGTGCTGGTTGCATATTGAAACACCAATGCCCAGACCTAACTTGCGACACCTGATTTAATTATCTCAGGCAAGGCCCTGGTGTAGATATATATATTTTTAAAAACACTCCAAGTGATTCTAATGTGCAGCCAGTGCTAAGACCTACTGATTTAACACCCTTTGTATATCATTGTTTCTCAAACTTGTTGGAATAGAACAATATTCAAATGAGGTATGTTTTAAAAAAGACACTGCAAAAGCACTGTCCATGCAGTGTTAGAATAAAAAGGCTAGCCACAGACTGAAAGAAAATTTTTGCAAACCACACAACTGATGAAGAATTGTTATCCAAAATGCGCAAAGAACTCCTAAAATTGAGTAAGAAAAATAACCTAGTTAAAAAATGAGCCAAAGGTCTTAACAGATGCCACACCAAACAAGATATAGGAATGGGAAATAAGCATATGAAAAGATGTTCCACATCAGTATCATCAGGGAAGCCCAGATTAAAACAACGAGATACAACGACACACCTATGAGAACGGCCAACATCTGAAATCTGTTGACACCAAATGTTTGTGAGGATGTAGAACAAGGGGGATTCTCATTGCTGGTGGGACTGCAACATTGGCTCATGTATTTAGCAAGACAGTTTGGTGGTTTCTTACAAAACTTAACACACACTTAGCATATGATACAATAGTCACACTCCTTTGTATTTACCCAGAGGAGTTGAAAATTTACATCCACACAACAACCTGTACACAGAGTTTTAGTCATCATTGCTAAAATTTGGAAGCAATCAAGATGTCCTTCAGTAAGTAAATGAATAAACTGGTATATCAAGATGATGGGATCTTAGTGCTAAAAATAAGGGAGTTATCAAGCCGTGAAAAGACATGGAGAAACCTTGAAAATTTATTACAAAGTGAAAGAAGCCTATCTGAAAAGGCTACATACTATATGATTCCACTCATATGACAGTTCAGAAAAATAAAAACTATGGAAACCGTAAAAAGTGCTATGGTTGCCAAGAGTTATAGGGGAGGAAGAGATAAAAAGGCAGATCAGAGCACAGAGGATTTTTAGGGCAGTGAAATTCTTCTGTATGTCATTGTAACAACAGATACATGTCATTATATATTTCTTCAAACCCGTACAATACACAATACCAAGAGTGAACTGTAATGTCAGCTATGGGCTTTGAATGGTGACGAAGTATTAATACAGGTTCATTAGCTGTGACAAATGCACTACAATGGGGAATGTCAATGAGGAAGGCTATAGGTATGCTAGAGCATATGGGTATATGAGAAATCCCTGCACCTTCCACTCAGTTTGCTCTGAAGCTAAAACTATTCTGAAAAAATAAAGCTTATTTAAAAACAAAAACAGGGGCGCCTGGGTGGCGCAGTCGGTTAAGCGTCCGACTTCAGCCAGGTCACGATCTCGCGGTCCTTGAGTTCGAGCCCCGCGTCAGGCTCTAGGCTGATGGCTCGGAGCCTGGAGCCTGTTTCCGATTCTGTGTCTCCCTCTCTCTCTGCCCCTCTCCCGTTCATGCTCTCTCTCTGTCCCAAAAATAAATGAACGTTGAAAAAAAAAAATTAAAAAAAAAAAACCAAAAACACGTAATTCCTGAATTCCAAAACCTCAAGCCAGACTTCTAGAATCAAGAGCTCCAGGCAAGGAAGAAGAATCAAGAGGCCTAGAAGGATAAACACTATTTTCTAAGACTCTAAGAACATTATAATGAGCCTCAACAAGGATAATAAACGGGGAAAGAGTAAATAGACATTCATTGGGGCTTTTCAATTGCCTAACTTAGCATCCCCACTTCCAATGTATCACACAGTTCTTAATTTTACTTGATAAATATCTTCAAAATACCTCTAATTTCCATCACTCCTTATTGCCACTTTAGTCCAACATCTTAACATTGAGTCTCAATGCTACTGTGACAGCCTCCCCTGGGTGTTTTGGCTTCTACTCTTGCCTTCCTCCAACATATTTCCCCATTAGAGCCAAAGTTAATGTTTGGAACATCAATCTGATCATGTTGCTCAGGTCTTACAATATTTCCCATAGCTTCTAGGATAAATACAAACCTTTAACGTAGCCTCAAACCCTTTTGTAGTCTGACTTCCACCTTCTGTTCCAGCCTCACTTTAGGCTTATACTCCCCTTTCCTCCCTTCACCTCTGACCATGAATAGCTTTCTTTCAGTCTTTCCATATTGGGTAAGTGCCCTCTTGCTACAGGCCATTTACAGAGGCTGAGCCCTCTGCCTGGAATGTACTCTGACTTTATCTAGTTAATCCCATGCATTTGTCAGACTTTAGCAACAGCCAAGTCCTAGCATTTCTCTAAGCTAGGGTCCATCTCTCAACTTCAAGCTTTCTTGGCACCATCCACAGCTCCTTTCTAGAATTTACCACAATTGTAACATGACATTTACATGTTAACTTCATTGTTTTCCCCATCTCCCCAACACCCATTTGACAATGAACTCAAAGAGGATAATAGTTTGGCTTTCCTAGACCAGGCTGACTGGTTTCAAACTTGAGCTCACTGATTTGATGACTTTAAGCAAACCTATTTCCTTTCATGTCTCAGTCTCTTTCATCCAGAAAGTTAAGTCCATACTAGTACCTACCTCACTAAATTGGTTTGATTATTAAATTTACACTCAGAGGGTGCCTGGGTGGCTCAGTTGGGTTAAGCAACCAACTCTTGATTTCAGCTCAGGTCATGATCTCACGGTCCTCGTGACTTTGAGGTTCTCTTTGGGCTCTGTACTGACAGTGTGGAGCCTGCTTGGGATTCTCTCTCTCCCTCTTTCTCTGCCCCTAACCTGTGCGAGCTCGCTCGCGCACTCTCTCTGTCCAAAACAAAACAAAACAAAAAGTATTTAAATTTACATTCAGAATCCTTAGTAATAGGGTTGATAGTTTTTACATTATTTTGTACATCTGTTAGCACAATACCTAGTTGTGGTAGACAGAATAGTGACCCCTAACCTCAGGCCCTTGTGAATATGTTATTTTACAGAAGGTAAAACAGGCAGAAGGGACTTCTGATATGATTAAGTTCCAGACTTTGAGATGGAAGGATTATTTTGGATTATTCAGGTGGGCCCCATCTAATCACATGTCTCATTAAAATCAGAGGAGTAAATCAATGAAATCACGTGGAGAAAGGAGGAGAGATTTGAAGTGTGACAGGGACTCAAACTGCCATTACTGCCTTGGAAGATGGAGGAAGAGGGCCGTAAGTCAAGAAATACAGGTGGCTTCTAACAGCTGAGGACGCCTCCAGATGATACCCAGCAGAGAAATGATATCTCAGTCCTATAGCTGCTAATAAATGAATTCTGAAAATGATTTAAATGAGCAGACAATTAACTGTCCCCTAGAACTTCCAGAGAGGAACACAGTCTGCTGATATGTGGATTTTAGCCCATGAGACGATCCGAGGCTTCTGACCTACAAGACTGTAAGTTAATGTTTCTTCTGTGTGAAGCCACTAAGTTTATGGTAATTTGTTATGACAGCAATAGAAAACTAATACACAGGCATACTGTACATAGTGTTAAGAAAAAATCCTGCTGCTGCTGAAATACTGGACAAGTAATATGTATTACATGTTATTTATTTATCACAGTTATTATGTGAATTTCATGTTAATTTCCCTATTTTTGAGAAGAGATAACTAAGGCTAAAAGTAATATCTCAAAAGTCACCCAGTCTTTGTAGTGACTTTTCTGACTCAACTGAAATTTTCCTCTACTACACTGCAACTCTACTCACCGAAAATATCAATTTATATACCACTTGTGAGTTTGCAAATCACTTTGTATTTACATTTCCTCAGTGCATCTCCTTGTATATCTAACATCTTTGCACTTTGCAGAATGAAGGCAAATGGTTTGGGTTTTTTTGTTTTTGTTTTTTTTTTTTCCACGTTTTTATTACAGGGTACCTGGGTGGCTCACTCAGTTAAGCCTATGACTTCGGCTCAGGTCATGCTATCAGTTTGTGAGTTTGAGCCCCATGTCAGCTGTCTGTGCTGACAGCTCAGAGCCTGGAGCTTGCTTTGGAGTCTGTGTCTCCCTTTCTCTCTTCCCCTTCCCCACCTTTGCTCTGTCTCTCAAAAACACATAAACATTAAAAAAAATAAAATTAATAAATGTCAGTTAACATACAATATTAATTTTAGGTTTACCCTATAGTTATTCACCAGTTCCAAAAAATGCTCAGTGCTCATCACAAGTGCACTCCTTAATGTGTATCACCTATTTAAGCCATCCTCCAAAACAACTGCATTCTGGTAACCATCAATTTGTTCCTTATAGTTCCAAGTCTGTTTCTTGGGGTGCCCCTCTGTCTCTTTTTGTTCCCCTTACTCATTTCTTAAATTCCCCAGGAGTGAAATCATAATGTATTTGTATTTCTCTGACTCATTTCATTTAGCATAATACTCCCGTTCCATCCATGTCATTACAAATGGCAAGATTTAGTTCTTTTTATGGCTGAGTAAAAATCCATTTTATGTATATACTGCATCTTTTTTTTCAAGATTTTATTTAAAGTCTAGTTACTTAACATATATGGTAAAATTGGGCTCAGGTACAGAATTTAGCGATTTATCACTTACTTATAACACCCAGTGCTCATCACAACTTTCCCTCCTTAATATTCATCACCCATGTACCCCATCCCCTGCCCACCTCCCTCCATCAAGCCTCAGTTTGTTCTCTATAATTAAGAGTCTCTTATGGTTTGCTTCCATCTCTTTTTTTTCCCTTTCCCTGTATTCATCTGTTTTGTTTCTTAAATTCCACCTGTGAATTAAATCATATGGTATTTGTCTTTCTCTGACAGACTTATTTCATTTAGCATAATGCACTCTAGCTCTAACCACATTACTGCAAATGTCAAGATCTCATTCTTTTTGATTGCTTAATAATATTCCATTGTGTATATATGCCACTTCTTCATTAGCCATTCATCAGTTGGTAGACATATGGACTCTTTCAATAGTTTGGCTATATTTGATAATGTTACTATAAACATTAGGATATATTTGCCCCTTCAGTATTATTTTATTTGTTGGAAAAATACACAGTAATGCAACTGCTGTGTCATATAGCTCTATTTTTAACTTTTTGAGAAACCCTCATACTGTTCTTCAGAATTAGGGCACCGCTTTCTCCACATTCTAGCCAACAAGTGTTGTTTCCTGTGTTATTAATTTTAGCTATTCTGACAGGTTTGAGATGGTATCTCATTTTGGTTTTGATTTGTATTTCCTTGATGATGAGTGATGTTGAACATCTTTTCATGTGTCTGTTAGCCATTGGGATGCCTTCTTTGGAAAAATGTCTGTTCATGTCTTCAACCCCTTTATTAACTGGATTATTCGTCTTTTGGATGTTGATCTTGATAAGTTCTTTATACATTTTGGATAGTAACCCTTTATCATATATGTCATTTGCAAGTATCTTTTCCCATTCCACAGGCTGTCCTTTAGTTGTGTGGATTGTTTCCTTCACTGTGCAGAAGCTTCTTATCTTGATGAAATCCCTATATTTTATGTTTGCTTTTATTTCCCTTACCTGCAGCAACGTGTCTAGTAAAAAGTTGCTAAGGCCAAGGTCAAAGAGGTTACTGCCTGTGTTCTCCTCTATGATTTTGATGGTTTCCTGTCTCACACTTAGGTATTTCATCCATTTTGAATTTATTTTTGTGTATGGTGTAAGAAAGTGGTCCAGTTTCATTCTTCTGCATGTCACAGTCTAGTTTCCCCAGTACTCTTTGTTGAAGAGAATGTCTTTTTTCCACTGGATATTCATCCCTGCTATGCCAAATATTAGCTGACCACATAGTTGTGGGTTCATTTCTGGATTTTTCTCTTCTTTTCCATTGATATATGTGTCTGTTTTTGTGCCAGTACCATACTGTCTTGATACCTACAGCTTTGTAATACAGCTTGATTTCCAGAATTGTGATGCCCCCAGCTTTGCTTTGTTTTTTATGAGATTAATTTAGCTATTCAGGGTCTTTTGTAGTTCTATGCAAATTTTAGGATTGTTTGTTCTAGCTCTGTCAAAAATGCTAGTGGTATTTTGATAGGCATTGCATTAAATGTGTAGTTTGCTTTGGGTAATATAGACATTTCCACAATATTTGTTTTTCCAACCATGATATGCAACGTTTTTTGATTTCTTTGTGTCATCTTCAATTTCTTTTACAAGTGCTCTATAGTTTTCAGACTACAGATATTTCAGCTCTTTGGTTAGATTTATTCCTAGTTATCTTGGGTTTTGGTGCAATTACAAATGGGATCAATTCCTTGATTTCTCTTTTTGCTGCTTCATTATTGGTGCACAGAAATGTGATAGATTTTTGTACATTGATTTTATATCCCACAACTTTGCTGAATCCGTACATCAGTTCTAGTAACTTTTTGGTGGACTCTCTTAGATTTTCTACATAAAGTACCATGCCATCTGCAAATAGTGAAAGCTTGACTTCTTCCTTGCTGATTTGGATGCCTTATATTTCTTTTTGTTGTCTGATTACTGAGGCTAGGACTTCCAATACTAGGTTAAGTAACAATGGTTAGAGCAGACATCCCTGTCTTGCTCTTGACTGAAGAGAAAAAGCTTAGTTTTCATTGTTGAATTTCTGCTTAGATGGTCTGTCCATTGCTATAAGAGGGGTGTTAAAGGTGAGTTTATTTATGTTTCTTATTAACTGACTTATATATTTGAGTATTTCCCAGTTTGGGGACATAAACATTTACAATTGTTAGATTTTTTTGTTGGATAGACCCCTTTGTCATGATACATTAGTGCTCTTCTGCATCTCTTATTACAGTATCTTTGGTTTAAAATCTAGTTTGTCTGATGTAAGTATGGCTACTCTGGCATTCTTTTGACATCCATTTGCATGATAGATAGTCTTCCATCCCCTCACCTTCAATCTGGAGGCATCTTTAGGTCTAAAAGTAGTCTCATGTAGACATCATACAAATGGGTCTTTTTTTTTTTTCTCATTCTGATACCCTATGTCTTTTGATTGGCACATTTATCCCATTTACACTTACAGTGAATATTGAAAGATATGATTTTAGTGCCACTGTATTAAAGTCATTGTTTCTGGAGATTTTCTCTGTTCCTTTCTAGTGTTTGTTGCTAGTCTTAGTTCTAGTGTTAGTTTTTCTTTCCCACTCAAAGAGTCCCCTATAATATTTCTTGCAGGGCTGGTTCGGTGGTCATGAACTCTTTAGTTTTTGTTTTTCTGGGAAACTCTCTCTCTCCTTCTATTCTGAATGGCAGACTTGCTGGATCGAGTATTGTTGGCTGCATATTTTTCCCCTTCAGCACAATGAATATATCATGCCACTCCCTTCTGGCCTGCCAAGTTTCTGTGGACAGATCTGCTATTAACCTGACTTGTCTTCTGTTGTAGATTAGAGATTCTTTTCCTTTGTTGCTTTCAGGATTCTTTCCTTATCTCCATGTTTTGCAACTTTTACTATATTATGTCTTATTGTTTTCTGGCTTTTGTTTAATTTTAATGGATTTCTCTGTGCCTCCTGGATTTGGAGGTCTATTTCGTTCTCCAGATTAGGGAAGTTTTCAGCTATAACTTGTTCAAACAAACCTTCTGCCCCTTTTGCCCTCTCTTCTTCTGGGGCTCCTATGATATGCTTTATGGAGTCATTGAGTCCCATAATACATTTGTGACCCACTACTTTTCTTTCCTTCTTTTCAGCTTCATTATTTTTCATAATTTTTTTCTAGATCACTTATTTGTTCCTCGTTTTGTCCATCCTTGTTGTTAGTTTTTCATCTTCGTTTTAGCATTTTTTAATTTCAACCTGACTAGTGTTTAGTAGTTTTATCTCTGAAGAAAGGTATTCCCTACTGTAGCCTATGCTTTTACTCAAGCCCAGCTAGTATCCTTATGATTGTTGTTTTAAATTCTAGTTCAGGCATAATACTTATATCAGTTTTGATTAAATCTCTAGCTGTGACCTGTTTTGTTTTTTCTTTTCTGGTGAATTCCTCTGTCTTGTCATTTTGTTCAGGTAACTATTTTTTTTTGTGGGCATTACGAAAGCCTGTTATATTTCCTGCTCCTGAGAGTAATGGCTTTATTAAGAATACTGTCCAATACTGTCCATGGCCTGGTGCTTCAGGAAGTGTTTCAGAATGTGCTTTAGCTGCTCTTTCTCTCAGGTCAGCCCTCTGCAGTTTCTCCTTGCCTGCAGTGAGGACTGTTTGGACCTTGTCCAATGTGTGGTGTTTTAACTAGGTGTGTTTTGGTGGTCTTGTTAAGAGGCTTATTTTCCCTAGAGCTTAAAATTTGTAGCACCCCATCGTCCCTGGACTTGGTGTGTGCAAAGGGTTGGTGCTGGTCTTCTGGGGTGAGGAGCCTTCCCCACTGCTTCTCAGGACCACTCTCCCTAGTAAAGATGTACTTGCAGGGCACAGGAGAGTGAGGCTTGGTATAAACGTCTCCACCCTCCACTGAAGGCTGCTGTGTTGTTCACTGAAATCTGTCAGTCTTGATGGGTGGGGGGAAATGGCATCACTCTGCTCTATCAGTTCTGGAGTGGGGAGTTCACACCCCTCACAGAAGAGGGAACACTTCCTTCTTGTGTCTCTGGCTTCCATCAGACCCCTGTCCTTGCCCTGTGCCCAAGTTGTCAGGCAGCACTGTACTTTTTTTTTTTATCTCAGGCATTCAATTGGGTTTCAAAACTCCAAATTTGAGGGACCCAGTGCAGCGTAGACCTGGTCTGATCCTCTGAGAGGGGGGGCCTCACCACCTTGCAGCTAGTGGCCTGTTTGTCCCAGGCATTTCAACTATACCAAATTATAAAAGTTCTTTTAATACTCTCCTATGGTTATCCTTTGACTTTGTTATTTTTAACATATTATCCATGAACTCAGGTGAATTTTTATCATTCCGTTTGAAATGCATTATTTCCATATGAGTGCACACAGATAATCAGCCTAAAAATCTACCCATCTCATTTAGAGTGTGATGCAACTTGAATGATGCACTTTCATGAAAGATGCCCAGGCACTTAACACATTTATCTGTTTTATGTCTCCACCAAGGACTATTAGTATCTAGAAGTCAGGGACCAGGAATCCATCACTTCAGAATCCATAGAATGCATAGTTTCTTGTGCATACACAGTATATACTTGACACAGTATTCATCAAATAAGGGCTTTGTGGAATAAAGTGTGTAAGTGTATTTATTCATTCATATTTTTATTCTTTCAGTAGAAATCCTTCAAGTGTTTTTCAGATGCCAAACAATTCATCAGTCACTCAAGATACCATGAAGGTAATGGCATGGCCTTGACCTTAGAGGTAGCCAGTCTTGGAAAACCCTAAGAAATCATCACAGTGTGACAAGTTGCTTAATGGACGCTGACTATTGTTTACTCTGAAAACGAATATGTGTGTGTGTGTGTGTGTGTGTGTGTGTGTGTGTGTGATATACATAAATATTTATGTATATGTACATATATAGACAGAGATGTCTTTCTGTCTTTCAAAAAAAAAAATAGGAGCACCTGGTTGGCTCAGTTGAGCATCCAATTCTTGATTTCAGCTCAGGTCATGATCTCAGGATCTTGATTAAGCCCCACTTTGGTCTCTGTACTGAGCATGTAGCCAGCTTAAGGTTCTTTCTTTTTCCCTCTGTCCCTCTCCCCTGCAAGCACTCACAGACAACTAAATAAAATTAGAAAACAATGTATGTACAAAATGAGATTTTCAACAAAAAATACAAACAATTAAATCCAATAGCTGAAAAGTACAATTACTAAAGAATTCAACAGAGAACTTCAACAACAGAATTCACCTGTTGAGGTCAGAATCAATGACCTGGAAGACATGATATTTGAAACTACCCAGTGAAAGAAGAAGAAAAAAAAGAGGAATCAGGAAAACTTACAGAATTTATGGGACACAATCAAAAGGAAAAGAGTATCAGCATTATGTAAATCCAGAAGGATTATGTAAAAGTGGTTTACATTTACATGTAAAACCATGTAAATGGTTCAATTACAAGTCCATGTAAATCCAGAAGGAGAAAGGGACAGAGAATATATTTAAGGCAATACTGGCTGAAAAACTTCCAAACCTGGGCCAAGTAATAGACATCTAGATCTACCAGACCTAAAGGATCCCAAATAGGTTGAACCTGAACAGGGCTACCTTGACATGCATTATAATTCAAGTCTTAAAAAGCAGCCAAAGAGAGAAGTTATATGTAATGAAGTCTCCAGTAAGACTATGGGCACATTTCTTGACAGAAAACTTTCATTCCATTAGAGAATATGATGGTATATTTAAAATATGGAAAGAAAAAACTGCCAATGCAAAATGTATTCCCAGTCATACTGTTCTTCAAAAATTAGGGAGGGATAAGGACTTTCCAAAACGAAGCTGAAGGATTTCATACCAGATCTGTCTTAAAGGAAATGCTCAGAGAGTTCTCTGAGTAGAAGTGTGCTCATTAACATCACAAAAAGTAAGAAGGTAATGTAAAAGTTACTGGTAATGGTAAATATACAGTCAAAGTTAGACTGTGTAATTTTTTAATTGAAGTACAAAATACACTTACAACTCTAGTAAAAAAAATGAATATTCAAAACTGACCTTAATAACAAATTATTGTATTTGTTACACAGCATGAGAAAACACATGTATCATAATGGCAATAACCTCAAGTGTGAGGAGGATAAAGTGTAAAGTGCATTGAAATTAAATTGCTATTAGCTTAAGATATGGTGTTATAATTTGAACATGTTCTATGTAGACTACATGGTAAACCACAAGGACAAAATTTGCAGCAATTACACAAAAGAACATGATAAATTATCAAAGTATACAATATTAAATCCTTAACTTTCAATAATTACTTTATACATTAACAGACTGAATTCTCTAATCAGAAGGTATACAATGGCTGAATGAATAGAAAAATAAGATCTAATAATATGCTGCCTTAAAGAGATTCACATTAGCCTTCAAGACATGGACAGTGAGAGTGAAGAGATGGTACAAGTCCTTTCAAGAAAAAGGTAACAACAACAAACAGGGATAGCTACACTTGTATTATAAAAAAATAGACTTTAAACTAAAAATGGTAAAAAGAGATAAAGAAGGCCATTACAAAATGATCAAAGACTCAATCCATAAAGGAGATATAACAACTGTCAATATTAATGCATGCAATATTGGAGCATCTAAATTTTAATAAAGGGGGAAAAATAACAGAGCTAAAAGGAAAAATAAACAGTAGTATACCAATACTTTGGAACTTTAATACCCCATTCCTAATACTGGATAAATCATCCAGACAGAAAATCAATAAGGAAACAGCATATTTGAACAACACTGTAGACCAACTGTATGTAACAATCATATCTTGAACATTCTACTGAACAGCAGAATACACATTTTTCTCAAATGCACATGCAACATTTTCTAGGATAGACCATGTATTAGGCCCTATGTATTAGTCTTAGCAAATTCAAGAAGACTGAAATTATATCAAGTATATTTTCTGACCACAATGACATGAAACTAGAAATAACAAGAGGAAAAGTGAAAAATTCATGAACACATGGAAACTAAACAGCATTTTCCTGAACCAATGGATCAGAAGAAAGGGGATTAAAGAAGAGATCATGTTTCTTGACAAAGATGAAAATATACCAGGACTTAGGGAAACAGCATAAGCAGTTCTACGAGAAAAGTTATAAATTGCATACATTAAGAATCAAGAAATATCCCAAATGTGTAACTAACTTTACACCCTAGGAAACCAGAAAAAGAATAAATAAGGCCAAAGTGAGCAGAAGGAAGTAAATTATATAAAGAAAAACAAATAAAGCAATTAATGGGAAAAAATAGAAAAGATTAATCCAACTAAAAGTTGGTTTTTTGAAAAGATAAAATTGACAAATCTTTAACTAGACTAACCAAGGAAAAAAGAGTAGACCCAAATCGACAAAATTATAAATGAAAAAGGAGACATTACAACTGATACCACAGAAATGTAAACAATAAGAGGCTACTATGAACAGCTATATGCCAACAAACTGGATAACACAGAAGAAATGGATACATTCTTAAAGACATGCAAAAAGCTACCAAGACAATCAGGAAGAAATATAAAATCTGAACAGATCAATCCCTAGTAATGAGATTGAATTAGTCATCAGAAATCTCCCAAAAAAAGACATATTCAGAAACAGATGGTTCCATGGGTGAATTTTATTTAACATTTTATTAAAAATAATGACAATCCTTTTCAAAGTCTTCCCAAAAAATCAAAGGGAACACTCTTAAAATCATTTTACAAGGCCAGCATTATCTTGATACCAAAGCCAGAAAAGGACACTACCAGAAAGTTAAAACTACAGGTTAATATCCCTGATGAATACAGATGTCAAAATTCTCAGTTAAAACTAGCAAATCAATTTCAACAGCACATTAAAGGGACTATTTATCATAACCAAGTTGGATTTCTCCCTGGAATGCAATGACGGTTCAATACACACAAATCAGTGTGATGCATTGCATTAAGAGAAAGAAGAACATCATGATTTCAAAGATGCAGAAATGCTTTTGACATATTTCAACATTTGTTATGATTAAAAACTCTTCACCAATTAGATATAGAAGGAGTGCTCCTCAACATAATAAAGGCCATATATGACAAGCCCACAGATAACATCAAACTCAATGGTGAAAGATTGAAGAATTTTCTTCTAAGATCAGGAACAAAACAAGGGTGCCCACTCTCACCATTCCTTTTCAACATAATACAGACATACCTCATTTTATTGGGCTTACTTTATTGCATTTTGCATATATTGTCTTTTTACAAATGGAAGGTTTGTGGTAACCCTATGTCAACCAAGTATATTAATACCATTTTTCCAACAGCATTTGCTCACATTATGTCTCTGTCATTTTCTGGTAATTCTTGCAATGTTTCAAGCTTTTTCATTATTACTGTATTTGTTATGGTGATCTGTGATCAGTGATTTCAAACTACTGAAAAAAAATCAGATGGCAGTGACCATTTTTTTCGGCAATAAAGTTTAATAAACATGTGTACATTATGTTTTAGACATAATGCTATTGCACACCTAATAGAGTACAGTACTGTATAAACTTTTATTGCACTGGGAAACAAAAAAATTCATTTGACTCCCTTTATTGCAGTACTTGCTCTATTATAGTGTTCTGGAGCCAAATCCACAATATCTCTAAGGCATACCTGTACTGGACCTTTACAAAGCAATCAGCCAAGAAAAAGAAATAAAGAAATCAGAATCAGAAAGAAAAAAGTAAAATTGTTTCTAGTTGAGGATGACATGATTTTATATAGAGACAATCTTAAAGATGTCACCAAAATCTGCTAAATCTAATCAAAGAATTGAAAATTTACATACAAAAATCAGTCATGTTTCCATCCACTAATCATGAGTTATCTGAAAAATAAGAAAAAGAATCCCATTTACAATTGAATCAAAAACACTATTTAGGAATAAATTTAACCAAGAGATCAAAGATCTCTATAATGAAAATTATAAGATGCTGATGAAAGAAATTGAAGACACACACACAAAAGGAAATGTATCCTGCGTTCATAGATGGAAAAATTAATATTGTTAAAATGCCAAGAGCATGAAAAGCCATTCAAAGATTCAACAAAATACCTATCAAGATTCCAGTAACATTTTCTACAAAAAAAAAAAAAAAAAAAAAAATTCCTAAAATGTATATGGAGCCACCTAAAATCCCAATAACCAAAGTAATCCCAGGAAAGAACAAAGCAGGAGGCATCCAAATTCCTGATTTAAAATTGTACTATGAAGTATAGTAATCAAAACAGTATGGTATTGGTATAAAACAGACATAGAGACCAATGAAAAGAACTGAAAGCCCAGAAATAATCCCAATGTATATGGTGAACTAATGTTTGATAAGGAAACCAAGAATAGTCACTAGAGAAAAAAAATAGTCTCTTCAGTAATGGTGCTTGAAAAATTAGATATTCACATGTAAAAGAATAAAAATAAACCCCTATCTTGAACCATTCACAAAAATTACCTTAAAATGGATTGAAGTCTTAAATGAAAGTCCTAAAACCATAAAACTCCTAGGGGAAAAAAATGGGGAAAAATTTCCTTGGTATTTTTCTTGGATATGACACCTAACTCACTAAGAACAAATCAAAAGTAAATAAGTGGAACTGCCAACTAAAAGCTTTCTGCACAGCAAAAGATACAGTCAACAAAATAAATCTACAGAGTCAGAAAATTTTTTCTGTAAGCTATATATCTGATAAGGAGTTGATATAAAAAATATGCAGGCACCTCGTACAATTCAATAGCAAAAAAAATTGTTATTTTTTTCCAAAGAAAATATATGAATAGCTAACAAGTGCCCAAAAAGATGTTCAACATCACCAATTACTGGGTAAATGCAAATCAAAAATACAGTGAGATATCACTTCACACCTGTAAGAATAAAAAATGCAAGAGATAACAAATGATAGAGAAGACATGGAGAAAAGGGAACCCTTGTGCACTGTTGGTGGGATTGTCAATTGGTACAGCCACTGGGGAAACCATTATGGAGGATCCTCAAAAAGTTAAAAATAGAACTACAAAATGAGCATGTAATTCTACTTCTGGGAATATATCTGAAGGTAAAAAAATATATATATATGTTCAAGAGCTATCTGCACCCCTGTGTTCATAGAGGGCATTATTCACCTAGCCAGAACATAGAAACAGGCTAAGTGTCCATTGATGAATGAACAGATATGAAAATTGTGATATATATATACATATATATATATATATATGTATATATATATGATATTTATATGTGATATATATCACATATAAATAATATACCATTAGCCATAAAACTTAATGAAATCCTGCTAGTTGCAAAAACATGTATGGACCTTGAGGGTATTATGTTAAGTAAAGTAAATCAGACAGAGATAGAGAAACACTGATCTCACTTATATGTGGAGTCTAACAAAACAAAACAAAACTGAATTTAAAAGAGATCAGACTTGGGGTTACCTAAGGCAGTGAGGTGGCGGGGGGAGGGGGAGTTGGGGGAGGGAGCATTGGGCCAAAGTGGTCAAAAGGCACAAACTCCCAGTTTTAAGGTAAATAAGTACTAGGAATGTAATGTACAACATGACGACTATAGCTAACATTGCTGTATGATATACAGGACAGTTGTTGACAGTAGATCTAGAGTTCTTATTGCAAAATGTATGTATGTATGTGTGTGTGTACACACACCCACGCCCACACACCCAAGATTCATATATATATATGTGTGTGTGTGTGTGTGTGTGTGTGTGTGTGTGTGTGTGAGATGATCGATGTTAACTGATGATAGTCATTTCTCAATCTATGCAAGACAAATCATTATATTGTACAACACAGTTATACAGTGTTCTATGTCAATTATATCTTAATAAAACTGAGGTAAAAAAAAGAATGGTTTCTTTATCCTTGGTAATTCCAACTTGACAAAGAAGAGCAGTCACAAATAAGGAATCTGCTGGAGCTCTAAAATGTGGAAACTCCTGTCCTAATTCTCATTAGGTGGATGTCTGACAGCCTAACTTCAAAAACTATTTTCCTGTTTTTTTAACCTATTAACCACTTATTTTTATATCTATCTAGCCAGAAGACACACTAAGTATCTTCTCACATGCCCACTGAATTTTTATATTTTAGAGCTAGTATTTTTTTTTAATTTTTCAGAGTCCTTTCTGGTTCTTAACTTTTCCTGTTATATAAGATAGTGCTCTTATCTCATTGAAGATGAGATGCTCCTTCAGTGCGTATTTAATTATATGATTTTAAGTTTTTTGCCTGAGGGGTGCCTGGGTGGCTTAGTTGGTTAAGCGTCAGACTCTTGGTTTTCAGCTCAGGTCATGATCTCATCAGTTTTGTGATTTCCAGCCCCCCATCTAGCTCTCTGCTGGGTAGAGCCTACTTGGGATTTTCTCTCTCTGCCCCTCCCCTGCTCATGCTGTCTCTGTCTCTCTCAAAATAAATCAACAAACTTAAAAAACAATAACAATAAAATTTAAAGTTTTTTGCCTAAGCTTTTCTTTTCCCTACATTTTTTTCATACTCTACTTAATGTGATTTTCTTCTTTAGATTAAAGCCTTGTCTAATATGCAAAGACTAAAAAGCTGATTGGAAATTGTGCATTTGGGTGGGTTGTTTTTAAACTAGTCTTAATTAGGGGATAATGGTAATTCTTACTGGGGATATTTACACAAATATAAATTTCCGTAAGTATTTTCCATAGAAAAGAATCTCCAGAGAAGAATCCATCCAGTCCCCTGTAAGAGGAAGGGATGAAGATAAAATATTTTAAGAATTGCTATAGCCTGGGAACCGACCAAAAAGGCCACCAGCCAGGAGGGCTGCAGCAGCTTCTGCTACTGTGCCAACAATTATCCCTTTAGTTGCCAGGAACAGGAAAAGGAGCCATGTCAGCAGGATGGGGGAAGTAAGATCAGAGTCTGTATTGTCTTTCTGCTGAATAACTGGGGAAGATGCAGTAAATAAACATGACTGCTAGAATTCTAGAGATGGGTAGAATAGCTCCAGGGTTTCCCAATCAGTATGCAGACCCAATCTTCCTATTTTCACTATGTCATCTAGCTGCCTCTCCTCCGCCCCCAGCATTTCAAGGCTTTGTGGCTCTGTTTCTCAGAAAATAAATCTCCAGTCTCCCATGGGAGTGGGAGGAAGGGTAGGTAACTGTGTGGTTTGGAAGGTAGGGTTATAAACGTTATCTATCTCCATATACAGATTTTCTTATGATCCCCTGTAGCTTATCTCCATATTCCTGCGTGTAAACTATCTTATTTCTGGACAGAATGTCCACTGATAATCAACCCTATAGGAATTTACAATTGACTTGCCTCATCTCTGTCATCACTATGGTCAAAGCTTATAGGTATCAGTGTATTTTCATTGGAGTAGGTATTTTTGCTTCCGTTTCTTATTCTGGTCATTGTTTTGAATGACTTTTTAAGAAAATAGAGAGGCAGAAACTACTCCACTCTTTTGAAACCAGTACATACCCACCTGAGCACTCTGAACAGACCCTGTCCTACCACTTCGCTCTCTTTACCTGGTACTGGGGTTTATGTACACATCGTAATTCTACTATTAGACCTCGTGTTTCTACAAAGAGGCTATCTGCATCTCCTTCGTCACCTAACATAGTGACCTTATATACCAGGTTCTTGGTGTGTGTTTGTGGAATGAACGAAAATAAAAGGAAATCCAAAGATTTTTTTCTTCCTTTTTCTGTAAATTCTTTTTCTGCAAAGTATACAGGCTTGACTGCTGCAACTTTTTCTGGAGTTTAATTAAATATTTGACTAATACTTGCTCGATTCTAGCACGAGAATACAAAAAAGGGGATGCAGACCAAGCAAAAGTCAGTCAATGCCCTCAAGGACGTTAAGGTCCTTCAGCAGTTCTAGGGTTCATGATTACATAACTCAACATGACTAGTAAACAGTATGTATTGAAACATTCCACATTTTGCAATAAAAAGTCAGACCAAGGATTCTATAATAGATTCGGTTTCAGTTGTCTCCCTCTTTATCATGGATGCACCCCCTTTGCAAAGTAATTCATACATTTTCCAGGACTGGCTGTCCACTTACAACTTCCCAGTAACGATGTTTAAGAGTTAAGTCTCCTGAAGAAACCAAAATACATTTTCATTTTTCACTCCTTGGAACAATCATCATCATCTGGTTGACATCTTCATTAGATTGCATTATTTATGACTTTATAAATGCTTCCTCCTATTCCAAATGGTTCTGAATTACCTTCATCAATACATCATAAACCTTATCTTTAATTCAGAAATTCTTTACAGGTATTTATTAATAGCAAGTGATTTGCCAAAGAGCCAAAAATTCAGAAATACAAAAATCTTGGAAGACTTATTTTTCTAAAGCTTTGAGAAAGTTACTACATTAGTTTCTAAGGTTCCTTCCAGATCCAGTTTCCTGTGATTAGCTATATAGACACACATTTGCATTATATACGTACTGTACGAGTATGTATTATGTGTGGCATGTGTGTTGTGTTACACATTTTTGTATTACATATGTGAATGATAGTCATTCATCTACTTTTGAAATATTTGTATTCCTTCTAATAACTTCAGTGTCAGCAGCACTCTCCATATTGAATGTGTCTGATATTCAAATAAATTATCTCTTTTTATCTAAAAGACTCATAATTTATATGGGGCACCTGGGTGGCTCAGTCGGTTAAGCATCTGACTTGGGCTCGGATCATGATCTCACAGTTAGTGAGTTCGAGACCTGTGTTGGGCTCTGTGCCAACAGCTGAGAACAACCTGCTTTGGATTCTGTGTCTCCCTCTCTCTCTGCTCCTCCCCTGCTCACACTTTGTCTCTCTCTCAAAAATACGTAAACATTAAAAAAATTTTTTAAGACTAATAATTTATAGAGAAATTACAGATGGGTATAGGTAGATAGACAAATAGATTAAATATTAATGGGTACGTGGGGCTCAGTTGTTAAGCGTTTGACTCGATTTCAGTTCAGGTCATGATCCCAGAGTCATGGGATTGAGCCCCAAATCAGGCTCTATGCTCAGCATGGATCCTGCTTAAAATTCTGTCTCTCTCCCTGCCCTTCTATCCATCCCCTCTAAAATTAAATTAAATTAAATTTTGAAACATTTTAGTGAAAGGGGCTCCTGGGTGGCTCAGGTCATGATCTCATGGCTGGTGGGTTTGAGCCCCGCGTCAGGCTCTATGCTGACAGCTCGGAGCCTGGAGCCTGCTTCCGATTCTGTGTCTCCCTCTCTCTCTGCCCCTCCCATGCTTGTACTCTGTCTCCTCTCTCAAAATAAACAAACATTAAAAAAAATTAGTGAGGTTTGGCTTCTGGAAGCAGATATATGTGAAGTTGACTTTCATTCCTTTTGCTAGAAAATTATTTTTTATTTATAGGATTTACTATGTCCACCTGTAAAGTGGGCATGGTAACATTTACCACCAAAAGGTGCTGTATTAGATGGGATAATGCAGGGGTCTTGGATGGCTCAGTTGGTTGAATGTCTGACTCTTGGTTTCAGCTCAGGTCATGATCTTAAGGTCATGGGATTGAGCCCTGCATAAGGCCCCATGCTGAGCACGGAGTCTGCTTAAGATTCTTTCCACCCCACCCTCTCCCCCACTCACACTCTCCCTAAAATAAATACATTAATCAATTAATAATTAATGAATAAGGCATATTAAGTACGTAATTCTGGCACATAGTAAGTGTTCAATTAATGTTAACTCCTTACTTTAATCAAAACTATCAAATGTTCCAAAATCCAAACCTTTTGCAAGTATAAGATGCTTAGGGCACAGATAGCACTTTTTTTTCCTTCATGGACAATTGATCTAAAAGGCTTAGAGCATTTGACAAACATTTTTACCAGATGTAAAATGGTGTGGACTGTCTCCAACATAATCTCCTATTACTCTCCCAATAGCTCCAATTTATACCAATGTTTCCCAAACATGTCATTCTATGCTGTGCCTTCAGCCCTTTATAATGTTCTGTCAAAAATTTACCTCCCTTCTTTCTCACCTGTATAACTACAAATATCTTAAGAGATGCCTCAGGTACTTGCTCCTCTTAACCCTCCCTTTCTAAAAGCAGAATCAATCACTTCCTCCATGATTCCACCAAACCACTTGTAAATGACTTCAATTACTCTATATTTCAGAGTTCTGTTTATGTATAAGTCTCCCTGGCTGGTCCATGAGCTTTCTGAAAATATTTGCTATTTCTAAGTTATCTTTCCAACTACTGGTACATAGCATAGAGCCTGACATTGAATAAGAAATATGGAGGGGCGCCTGGGTGGCGCAGTCGGTTAAGCGTCCGACTTCAGACAGGTCACGATCTCGCGGTCCGTGAGTTCGAGCCCCGCGTCAGGCTCTGGGCTGATGGCTCAGAGCCTGGAGCCTGTTTCCCATTCTGTGTCTCCCTCTCTCTCTGCCCCTCCCCCGTTCATGCTCTGTCACTCTCTGTCCCAAAAATAAATAAATGTTGAAAAAAAAATTAAAAAAAAAAAAGAAATATGGAAATATTGAATTAATGACCAAACAAAATATATTCTAAAATAACTCAATTTCATGAGCTATTAAAATAGTGTTAGGGAAGCTCTCAGGTACTGTGATACTATTAGATATACCGCTTAAGAACAGATTCAATTTCATATGATAGAAAACCCTAAGTAACAGTGGATAAAAAAAAATTGGAAGTGTCTCTCTCCCTCTTATGATACAAGACCACACTTAGGCATTCTAGTGCCCATATGACAGTTATTGTCATAAAAACTTAGGCTCCTTTAAACTCTCAGCTACACCATCCCTAGGATGCGACTCTTGTCTACTTGATTTAGAATGGAAGCTAGTGCTCTTTTCATCATTTGATAGTCTATCATATTACAGCAGTGGAATAGAAAATAAAGATGAAGGACATATTCTTCGTAAGACAACATCTTAGAGGTACTATACAACTCTTCAGCTTATTGGTTAAAACTTAGCCACATGACCACATAGCTGAAAGTGTTTATCAATAACAGAAGATAATCACGCATTTCCATCTGGGTTCTGTCATCAATGAAAATTAAATGAATGCGTATTAAGAGCATTCAGTAGTTTCTATCCCAACGAGTAATCAGAACAACCAGCCACTTCTCTGCATGTTAGTTTATAGCACAAAGTTGGACCAGGAGATCTCCACGATCCCTTGCAATTCCCATTTGTCTATTTTTGTAAAAAGAGAATATTAGAATTACAGATGGTAAATATACAGTGTAATACATTTATCCTATGACACTGTGATTATTTTAATCCCTCAAATCTGTATCTAGAAGGGTTCCACTACCCAAAGAACAAGAAAACATGACCAACAGTGGGGGTAGAACTGTTTTTAGAAGAAGAAAATATATTTGAAGAAAAACCTTTAAAGACATTTCTGTAATATTAAAGATATGTCTAAGCCTGTATCAACAATGGGTATTTTGGGGGGTCAGCACCCTCATTATTTCCAGTCTCCCTAAGACCTGTAATTTTAATACATCATTGATACAGACCATTGGGATTTCCTCAATCCTGTACTAAGCATGAATAAAAATAATTTTAGGCATTTTTTTTATTTATCTGTAATATTAAAAGCAGTGTGCTTGCAAAACAAACACAGGTTTAGAAAAAGCCCCCCAACCTTCCTGCAACTGCACCACTGCCACTGCGACCACGCTTGACAGCCAAAGCTCTCCCCCATAGAAATTCTGGAAGCACCCATTTTAAACTTGAGGAGAAGGAAACTCATAGGTATTGCCAAAAATCAAGTCATTACATAACAAGGAATCTCTATAGCTGTCATGTACTAAAGGCTTTATTAAATTCTTTAATCATTGTCATTTTCAGCCACTTGCATTCTGTGGCCAATCCAAAAATGAAAGGACTCTTCATATCTCCAAATTTAAGCACTGGTCAAAGCATCAATATGAGGTGTCTCTGTGAAACCACAAAGGCATGCCAGTGTGCTCTGAGCTAATATCTCATACCTCCTAATGCCAATTTACTGCCAAAGAAAAAGTGAGCCCATGTGAGACCGTTATTTTTCTCTTATGTTATCTACTTACATGTTATCTTCATTTTGGAGCAATCAAATTCAATTTCAAGGTTTTGTCACATGAAGAGACATCAAAAAATTATGAGTTATTTTCATGTGCATCTCATGTGCATCCTTGTGCATCATGTGCATCTCATACTGCTATCCTTGTGACTATTGAGAATCTAGATCCCGCCCCCCCCCCATTATTCAGCTTTGACTGGTTCTAAGAAATAAAGAAGTGTTATTCACTGGTAAAATTTTTCCTGGGTCAGCACTAAGATTGAAAACAACACATTCCTTCAGTGTAGTTAACCCCTTATTAATTTACTAATTGAATCTCATGCCATGTCCCTGGGAACTATAAAACGATTACTATTAACATATCCCCAAGGGAGAAGAGAGGTCATAAGGTGACCTATTTCACATCTCAGAAAGGATTTCAGTTTGAAATGGGGTAAAACAGCCCAAGTGCCTGTTGTTTTATTTTGAGAGCTGCTAAGCCATCAAAAAAAAAAAAATTCAGATAGTTTTGAGTTTGAGTCTAATGCTAACATAATAAAAAATAAATAGATTATACTTGTGTACCAAATGCCAAGTCATAATGCAACTAACTGCCCGGTTGTCCCTTGGAGGATGCCACCAGTGCATTTTTTGCCATACTGAGAACAAGTACCTCATTCCACCTTCAAACCCATATGCTTCATTTGCTAATCAGGAAAGTTTTATCACTACAACTTTTATTTCCCCCAAATTCTCATAAAACTCCTCTCAGGCCACAATCTTGTCCGAAATATTGCATTCCCCATAGAAAATCATTTACAAGTTTTCTATAATCTACTGAATCAAATCCAGATTTTTTATTCACTATGTTCTTTTTTTTTGTACTTCTAGATTTCTATTTAGCACTTACATAAATTATGTCAAGTATACCTAAAATTCATTGCTGAGCTCCTCAAAAAGAAATATTTCAAAAACACAAAAGTAGAACAAAAAACACAAATCTAAAATAAGAATGGTAAGTGACTTCAGAAACTAGAGCTATCTTGGAATAATGCTGATGCCAGAAACCAGAGGTCTAGGGATCACCTCACACCTGTCAGAATGGCTAAAATTAACCATACAGGAAACAACAGATGCTGGCAAGGATACCGAGAAGGGAGAACCCTTTTTTTACACTGTTGGTGGGAATGCAAACTGGTACAACCACTCTGGAAAATAGCATGGAGTTTCCTCAAAAAGTTAAAAATAAGGGTACCTGGGTAGCTCAGTTGTTTGGGCAGCTGACTTTGACTCAGGTCATAATCTCACAGCTCCTGAGTTCAAGCCCCACTTTGGGCTCTGTGCTGCCAGTTCAGAGCCTGCAGCCTGCTTCAGATTCAGTGTGTGTGTCTCTCTCTCTACCTCTCCCCCACTCATGCTCTCTGTCTCAAAAATAAACAAACATTAAAGAAAAAGTCTTTAAAAAGTTAAAAATAGAACTACCCTGTGACCAGGCAACTGCACTACTATAGTAGTTATTTACCCCAAAACTGCAAAAATGCTGATTCAAAGGGACAAATACACAGCCAAATTATGGAAGGAGGGAAGAGCTAAGATTGTGGAGTAGTAGGAGGACCTTATGATTTCCCTGTACCTTGAACACAGCTAGGTAATTATCAAATCCTTCTGAATATCCAGGAAATCGATCCAAGGACTGAGAGAACAAACTGCACAACTAGAGGGAGAAAAAGCCCACATCATGGAAGGTAGGAGATATGGAAATGTGATTTGAGGGAGAAAAGAATCATGGGTGCTGTGGAGGGGAAGGAGCCCTCGTTATAGATTAAGGAGAGCGAGAGAGCGAGAGCGAGTGACACACAGGGGATTGCACAAGAAAAACACTTCTTCAAAGCCAATGACTGGGAAAAGGAGAGAGGCTGATTATCACAAATTTTTACAAGCAGGGGAGCTCAAGGTCTGAAATTTTACAAGTCCGTACCATTGCTGAATAGAGCTTGGTAGGGGTAGTGTTGCTCCTATGGAGAAGGAAGAAAGAGGCCTGGGGTTGGACAGCATGTTCTGCGAATCCCCTAGATCAAGCTGGGGGAGACAGTTCCCTTTCTTAGAGTGCATTTGGAGAGGCAGCACTGCCTCTCAGAAAAAAGAGCTGGCAGGAACCACAGAGCTGCCCCATTCATTAGCATAATTGCAGAGAAGTCTGCTGAGGGGAGCTAACCTGGATGCCAGCTTTTAGCTGCACTTTACCATCAAATCCAAGCCCCTGCACAGTCATGCACCTGCTTTTCTGGGACAAACCAGCACCACTCACAGCATAGCAAGACCCTACCCAGAGGATCAGCATGGGTCTCTGCCACACCACATCCCTAAAATTTAGAGTTTTGAACCCCAGAGGTGCCTGGGTGGCGCAGTCGGTTAAGCGTCCGACTTCAGCCAGGTCACGATCTCGCGGTCCGTGAGTTTGAGCCCCGCATCAGGCTCTGGGCTGATGGCTCAGAGCCTGGAGCCTGTTTCCGATTCTGTGTCTCCCTCTCTCTCTGCCCCTCCCCCGTTCGTGCTCTGTCTCTCTCTGTCCCAAAAATAAATAAAAACGTTGAAAAAAAAATTAGAGTTTTGAATCCCAGACAACCGCCCAATATAAAACACAAGGGCACTGTGCCACCGGGTGAGCAGATAACTCAGACACAGACAGGGTGAAGGCAGCGATCTAAGAGAAGCCTGGGACACAGAAGAGGAGATTGCTTTTTTCTGAGGACTTCCTAAAGAGTAGCAGGCACACGCTCCCCTCTCCAGGGAAGAGAGCGAGGTGCCACTATTTTTAACCCATCACATCAGCACAGATGGAATTCAGTGAGCAGCACAGTGCACACAGTGGAGGTTTGACCTGTGCCCACCAAGCCGTGCCCCCGTGCTCTGCAAGTGCCTTTTTTTCATGAGGGCAAGTGTGATTGAAAGCCAGGGCAGCAGCAGGCCCCACCCCTGGAAGACTAGCACAAACACCCACAAGCACCAGATCTACTGATCAGTGAGGGCTGCAAAGCTTCAGCTGTAGGAGAAATAGGACCAGGCACAGGCTTTCCTAACACACATGAAAAAAAAAAACAAAAAAAAACAAAAAAAAAACAAAAAAAAAAACCCAAAAAAACAAAAAAAAAACAGAGTCCTAGACAAGATGCCAATACAGAGAAATTCATCCCCAAAAAAAGAACAAAAAGTCATGGAGCTAATCAGAATAGATATAAGTAATATTTTTGAACCAGATTTAAAAAAAACAATCGAAAGGATACTAGCTGGCTTGAGACAAGCACAGAGAAACCAGAGAGAACCTTACCATCAAGATAAAATTTTTAAAAACTAGTCCGGCCAAAATAAAAAATTCTAGAACTGAGATGCAAAATGCATTGGATATAATGACCAAATAGTGGATCAAGGAGTAGACTTAGGGAACTCAGAGAGTTCATACAGTGTAATTCATATCATTGGAGTTCCAGAAGGAGAGAGAAAAAAAGGGGCAGAAGGTTAATTTGAGCAAATTATAGCTGAAAAATTCCCTCTTCTAGGGAAAGAAACAGACATCCAAATCCAGGAGACATAGAGAACTCACAAAGTCAACAAAAGTCGGCCAATACCCAGATATATTATAGTAAAACTAGCAAAATACAGACATAAGGAAATCCTGAAAGCAGCAAGGGAAAAAAAAATTCTAACTTACAAGGGAAAACAAATCAGGTTAGCACAAGATTTCTCCCCAGAAACCTGGCAGTATAGAAAGGAGTGTCATGAAATAGTCAACATGCTGAAGGGGAAAAATATTCAGCCAAGAATAGTTTATTCAGCAGGCTGTCATTCAGAATGGAAGGAGAGATAAAGACTTTCACAGAAAAACAAAAACTAAAGGAGTTTGTGACGACCAAACCAGCTCTGCAAGAAATGTTAAAGGGGACTCTGAGTGGGAAAGAAAGACCCAAAGCAACAAAGACTAGACAAGAACAGAGAAAATCTTCAGAAACCAAGACTCTACAGGTAATAAAATGGCACTAAATATTCACTCTGAATCTAAGTGGACTAAATGGGCCAATCAAAAGACATAGGGTATCAGAATGAATTAAAATACAAGACCCAACTATATGCTACCTCCATGAGACTAAGTTTAGATGTACAGATTAAAAGTGAAGAGATAGGGGCACCTGGGTGGCGCAGTCGGTTAAGCGTCCGACTTCAGCCAGGTCACGAACTCTCGGTTCGTGAGTTTGAGCCCTGCGTCAGGCTCTGGGCTGATGGCTCGGAGCCTGGAGCCTGTTTCCGATTCTGTGTCTCCCTCTCTCTCTGCCCCTCCCCCATTCATGCTCTGTCTCTCTCTGTCACAAAAATAAATAAACGTTGAAAAAAAATTTAAAAAAATAAAATAAAAAATAAAAAAAAAGTGAAGAGATAGAGAACAATTTATTATGCTAATTGACATCAAAAGAAAGCCAGAGTAGGTATACATATATCAGAAAAACTAGATTGTAAACCAAAGACTGTAACAAGAGATGAAGAAGGACACTATATTATGATAGAAGTGTCTGTCCAACAAGAGGATCTCACAATTATAAATATTTATACCCCCAACAGGGGAATACCCAAATATATAGGTCAATTAATAAGAAACTCATTGATAATAATACACATAATAGTAGGGTATCACCCCACTTATAGCAATGGACAGATTATCTCAACAGAAAATCAACAAGGAAACAATGACTTTGAATAACACACTGGGCCAGATGGACCTCTAAGACATATTCAGAACATTTTATCCTAAAGCAAAATATACATTCTTCTCAAGTGCACATGGAATATTCTCCAGAAAAGATCACATACTGGATTAAAAATCAGGCCTCAACCAGTACAAAAAGATTGGGAGTATAGCATGCATATTTTCGGACCACAACACTATGAAAATTGACATCAACCACAAGAAAAAAAATTGCAAGTCCACAAATACATGGAGGTTAAAGAACATCCTATGAAATAACCAGGAAATTAAATAAGAAATTATAAAGTACATGGCAACAACTGAGAATGAAAACACAACAGTCCAGAACCCCTGGGATGCAGCAAAGGGGGTCATAAGAGAGCAGTAGACTGCAATACAGATCTACTTCAAGAATAAAAGATTAAAATACACAAACTTCCCTTACACCTAAAGGAGCTAGAAAAGGAACAGCAAATAAAGCATAAAGCCAGCAGAAGAAATGAAATAAAGATTAAAACAGAAATAAATGATATAGAAACAAACAAAAACAGTCAAAAAGACCAATGAAACTAAGAGTTGGCTCTTGCAAATTAATAAAATTGATAAATTACTAGCCAGACTTATCAAAAAAAAGAGACAGAACCCCAAGTAAATAAAATACTGAATGAAAGAGGAGATATCACAACAAACACAAGAGAAATACAAACAATTATAAGAGGATATTATGAAATATTATATGCCAACAAACTGGGAAATCTGGAAGAAATGGACGAATTCTTAGAAACATACAAACTACCAAAACTGAAACAGGAAGAAACAGGAAATTTGAACCAGCCTTTAACCAGCGAACAAATTGAATCAGAAATAAAGTATCTCCCAAAAACAACAGTCCAGGGCCAGATGGCTTCCCAGGAGAATTTTACTACACATTTAAGCAAGAGTTAACACCTATTCTTCTCTAACTGTTCCAAAAAACAGGAACGGAAAGAAAACTTCCAACTCCTTCTACAAGCCCAACATTACCTTGATTCCAAAACCAAAGACCCCACTAAAAAGGAGAACTTCTGCCCAATATCCCTGATCAACTTGGATTCAAAAATTCTCAACAAGATACTAGCAAGTTGAATCCAGCAGTACGTTTAAAGAATTATTTACCATGATCAAGTGGGATTTATTCCTGGTGGGCAAGAATAATATTCACAAATCAATCAATGTGATAGACCCCATCAATAAATGACAAAGTAAGAACCACATGATCCTCTCAATAGATGCAGCAAAAGTGTTTGACAAAATACAACATCCATTCTTGATAACCCTCAACAAAGGAGGGATAGATAGACTATACCTCACCATCATAAAGGCCATATGTGAAAGACACACAGTTAATATCATCATCAATGGGGATAAACTGAGAGCCTTTCATCTATGGTCAGGAACAAAACAGGGATGTCCACACTCACCATTGTTATTTAATGTATTACTGGAAGTCCTAGCTGCAGCAATCAAACAAAAAGAAATAAAATTATCTATATCAGCAAGGAAGAAGTTAAGCTTTCACTCTTTGCAGCTATCCTGACACTCTGTAGAAAACCTAAAAGACTCCAGAAAAAAAAATGCCATAACTGATACACAAATTCACCAAAGTCTCAGGGTATAAAATCAATGTATGGAAATCTGTTACAATTTTGTACACCAATATTGAAGCCACAGAAAGAGAAATCAAGGAATCGATCGTATTTACAGTTCTATCCAAAACCGTAAGATACCTAGGAATAAACCTAACCAAACAGGTAAAAACATCTGTACTCTAAAAACTATAGAACACTTATGTAAGAAATTGAAGAGGACACAAAGAACTAGAAAAACATTCCATGAACATTGTTGGAAGAATATTGTGAAAATGTCTATACTACCCAAAGCAATCTATACATTTAATGCAATCCCTATCAAAATACTACCAGCATTCTTCACAGAACTAAAACAAACAATCCTAAAATTTGTACAGAACTACAGTGACCCCAAATAGCTAAAGCAATCCTGAAAAAGGAAATCAAAGCTGAAGGCATCACGATTCTGGTCTCAAGCTATTTTACAAAGCTGCCATCATGAAGACAATATAGTACTGGTACAAAAACAGACACATCCATCAATGGAAAGGAATAGAAAACCCAGACATGGACCCACAACTATATGGTCAACTAATCTCGGAAAAAGCAAGAATCAGAATCTAGTGGAAAAAAGACAGTCTCTTCAACAAATGGTGTTGGGAAAAGTGGACTACAACATGCAAAAGAATGAAACTGGACCACTTTCCTTAGACCATACACAAAAATATATTCAAAATGGACTGTGTATTACTGTATTTATACACGGCGAACTCAGTTTCTGAAATTAAACTTTTTATTTGCAATTTAAAAAAATGGATGAAAGACCTAAGGGTAAGACGGAAACCATCAAAAGACCTAAAGGTAAGGGAGAGAGAAGAATACAAGCAGCAACCTCTTTGACCTTGGCCATAGCAACTTCTTACTAGACATGTCACCAAAGGAAAGGGGAACAAAAGCAAACATGAACTATTGGGACTTCATCAAGATAAGGCTATTCTGCACAGTGAAATAAGCAATAAACAAAACTGAAAGGCAATGGAAAGAATGGGAAAAGATATTTGCAAATGGAATGTCTGATAAGGATTAGTATCCAAAATCTTTAAAAACTTATCAAACTCAACACCCAGAAGACAAATAATCCAGGGAAGAAATGGGTAGAAGACATGAATAGACATTATTTGAAGATATACAATGGCTAGTAGACACATGAAAAGATGCTCAACATCCCTGATTGGGGAAATACAAATCAAAGCCACAATGAGATACCACCTCTTATCTGTCAGAATGGCTAAAATCCCCAACACAGGAAAAAAAAAACAAGTCCTGGCGATGATGTAGAAAAGGGAAACCTTCCTGCACTATTGGGGACAATGCAAAGTGGTGCAGTTACTCTGTGAAACAGTATAGAGAGTCCTCAACACGTTAAACATAGAGCTACACCATGACCCAGCAATTGCACTACCAGGTATTTACCCAAAAGATACAAAGATGTTGATTCAAAGGGACACATGCACCCTGATGTTTATAGAAGCATTATCAACAATAGCCAAATGATGGAAAAACTCAAATATCCATCAAACGATGAATGGATAAGGAATAGTTTGTGTATGTATATATGCGTGTGTGTTTATGTATGTGTATATACATATATAATATATACATTATGTATTATATATATATAATGAACTATTACTCAGCCATCAATAAAAATGAAATCGTCCTATTTACATAGATGTGGATGGAGCTAGAGTGTACTTTGCTAAGCAAAATAAATTAGGGAAAGACAAATACCATATGATCTCACTCATTGTGGAATTTAAGAAATAAAACAGATGAACATAGAGAAGGGGGAAAAGGAGGGAAGTTAATCATAAAAGACTCTTAACTAGTACAACCAATTGAGGGTTGACAGAAGGGAGTTGGGAGAAGGATGGGCTCAATGGGTGATGGGTATTAAGGAGAGCATGTGTTGTGTTTAGCACTGGTAGTTATATGCTAGTTTTGAATCACTACACTCTACTTCTGAAATCAGTATTACACTGTATTTTAACTAGAATTTAAATAAAAATTTGAAAAAGAAATAAATGACAAATCATGGAAAGATCCCAAATGCCCAACAACTGAACAGATAAAGATTTGGGGTGTGTGTGTGTGCGTGTGTGTGTGTGTATACACATACACAATGGAACATTAGCTATAAGAAAGAGTGAAATCTTATCATTTGCAATGATGTGGATGGAGAGTCAAAGTACATTAATACTAAGTGAAATAAGTCAGTCAAAGAAAGACAAATACCATATGACTCCACTCCTTTGTGGAATTGTGGAATTTAAGCAACAAAACAGATAAACATAGAGGGGGAAAAAAGGGGGTAAACCATAAAACAGACTCTTAACTATAGAAAACTGTGGTCCGGGGGTGGGTTCTTAAGTATTAATGATGGGTATTAGTAAGGGCACTTGTTGTGATGAGCACAGGGTGTTCTGTGTAAGTGATGAATCACTAAGTCCTACACCTGAAACTAATTACAGTGTATTAACTGGAATTTAAATAAAAACTTGAAAAAAGAAAAAAAGAAGAACAGGGAAATAGGCATAGGTTTGTCAAAGGGTATGCACATGTAGGGGAAAGGTGTTGAATCTGAGACCCACACCTAGAGTCAAGACACTTGACTCCACACCTAAGGTCAAGGAAGTATAGAAAACATCCACCCAGTATATTAATTAGAAGCCTGGTGATCTCTGCTAACATTTATGTGTAAAGTAACAGCAATAAAAGGGGTAATCCCTGACAATTTGTAAACATAGACCTCCCTTTACATTGATATGCAATCCAAATATACAGTATCTACATCAAGACAAGTCTTATTCAAAAAATTGAAGTGGTTTAAAGAAGGTCTTAGGAATGTGTCTGTTGAAATGTAGATGCCTGAAAGAAAATGCCATATGTATTTGCCAATTGGTTTTATTCAAAGGAAAATAAACCTACTATGTTATCTTTAATATAGAAGGCAGTTTTGTAGCTTGGAGCAAGGTATCCTTGAAGTCAAGTTCCTACCCTCCCAGAGAGCAAGCAGCTCCCTCCCTCCCTCCCTCCCTCCTTCCTTCCTTCCTTTCTTTCAATTTGATTATAGTTGGCACATGATGTTACATTAGTTTCAGGTGTACAACATGGTATCTCAACTTCTCTATATTATGCTAAGCTCACCATAAGTGTAGCTACCATCTGTCACTAGACAACTATTACAATAACATTTACTCTATTCCCTATGGTGTTATGTGCCTTTTATTTCCATGACTTATTCATTCCATTACCAAAAGTCTGTATTTCCCACTTCCCCACATCCTTTCCCTTTGGCAACCATAAGTTTGTTCTCTGTATTTATAGGTCTGATTTTGCTTTTTGTTTGTTTATTCATTTCTCTTTTAATTTTTATTCCACATGAGTTGACATCATATGTATTTATCTTTCTCAGTCTAACTTATTTCACTTAGCATTACACTCCTTAGGTCCATCCATTTTTTCATGAATGGCAAGATCTCATCCTTTTTACGGCTGTGTAGTATTTGCGTGTGTGTGTGTGTGTGTGTGTGTGTGTGTGTGTGTACTACATCTTTCTTACCCATTCATCTATTGATGTACAGTTAAATTGCTTCCATACCTTGGTGACTACGTTTCAGAGGAATGGCTCCCAGGTACTTGAGAAAGACACCCTGGTTTGTAAAACTGGCAAAAAAAAAAGCTTTTAAAAGATTTACATATCAAAAATACAGAGAATCAGTTTATAATTACAGTTGACCCGTGAACAACATGGGTTTGAACTGCATCGGTCCCCCTTACATTCAGTTTTTTTTTTCAATGTATTGGAAAACTTCGGGGAATTTCAGACAGTTTGGAAAAAAACTTGCATACAAACAGAATAGCCCTGAAATATCAAACAAATTCAGAAAAGTTAGCTATGCCATGAGTGCTTGAAATATATATATATATATATATATATATATATATATATATATATATTCTATTTTATCATTAACTACCATAAATAAACACAAATATATTACAAAAAGTTAAAATTTATCAAAACTTACACAAACACAACCATGCATACCATTATTTGCAGCTAATAGAAATGTAAACAAATGTAGAAATGCAGTTTTAAATTAAACCTACATAAAATTAGCTATACCATCAACCGTTGAACAACTGGGTTTGAACTGCATGGGTCCACTTATATGCAGATTTTTTTATAGTACTGTAAATGTATTTTCTCTTACTATTTTATAACTTATTCCCTAGGTTACTATATTTTAAGAATACAGTATATAGTACATGTGATATACAAAATACATGCCAATCAACTGTTTATGGTAGCAATAAGGCTTCTAGTAAACAGTAGACTATTAGTAATTAAGTTTGGGGAAGGGAGGCTCGAAAGTTATATACAGACTTTCAAGTGCATGTGAATTGGTGTCCTAACTCCCCTGTTGTTTAAGGCTCAACTGTTTACGTTTTTTAAAGTAAATGTTCTAAGGAAAAATTCAACAGAGACCTAGAGTTAGGAAAAATCTTGTGTCAAGTTTAGCAAAACTGAAGCCATCTTTGTCAAGGATTATAGATGAAACCAATAAATCTAGCTTCACTGTATGAGATTTAACATTTCTCCTTAACTAATAGATCAAAGAGGCCAATATTAAAAAATAAAAAAAATCATCTAAGCAAGACAATTGGCATTTTGATTTATTGGCATAATAATTAGAGAAGGCACATTCTTTATAAGGGTAGGTAGAATATTTATAGATACAGATTATGTAATAGACCATAAGGCAAGAAATTTCAAAGTCAGTATTATACAAATAGCTTTCAGAAAGCAATTATATTAGAAAATAAAAATACTTATTGTTTTAGATAACAATACTTTTGAAAATCTATTATTTGTCAATCTCTTATTATTTGTCAAGCCTCTTCTTGGGAAGAGGAGAGGGAACATTTGATAATGATGCTGAGACTTCTATTAGGTAACTGGATGAATGGGGGCCAATTAACCAAGACTGTTTTGCTTATTTAAGAAGTTTTATTTTAGTCCTCTAGTGTTATGGTGTATGGCATTCAGAATCTTTCTATTCTAAACTGTTATTTTAGCAGTATCTAAAATATCTTCTTATCTTCCCAACCGAACTCTTGAAATGCAACTAATCCGTCTCCTATACTACACAAAAATTTGGTTCTTAATGAAGACACCCAGCCCCCATCGCACCCCCACTCTGCTATCAGAGATAAATAGAATTGTTTTCTTTCACCAAGGAGTGCCAATCAGGTTCTCTAATTTTCACAAAAATACTTGACATCAAAATCATCTGGATCTTGCTTCAATTACCCACACACAATGTCAATACCTATCAGAAAGTTCTCTCTTAAATTTCTGTCAAATGCACAAATCCTTCTCCTTACTCTCCTGTACCATAGCTAGATGACATTTCTGAACCTCCCTTCAAGTGACCAGTAGACAGATGAGTTAAGTGCTACACAATGAATTGCATTCACATGTGATGAAAATTCAATGTGGCCCATAAATTCTAGTACAATTTCTCCTTCCTTTCCCACCCCCTGGGTAAATGGAAATAAATTCAAAGATCAGAAAACAAAGAGCCACAATATGAGTTTTGTTTCTTCCTAATATTACTACCAAATACATACTATTATGCTCTTCAATGCTATTACATGCCAACTTAGAATTTAGGAGCAGACAAAATCATGTTTCATCTAAAGAATTAGTATACTTCCATCAGATAAACTGTCATGTTTACCTTTCTTTATTTCATTGTGAGGAAATTCAGAGATAAATGTAAGCCTTATGTTTTTCTGTGTTATGTAACCATTTAATGTTATTTTAAGCTGCACTTATAGTTTTTCTTCTAAATTTGCCTCAATTCCATTTGGAATTGGGTAAGATAGAAATTATTATGAGTGACATGAGTACTACTCAGTTTAGCCTTTGTTTATGTAGTTCCCCACAAGTGAAATGTTTTTGCCCCATTCTTTGTTGAATCCTATTAAATCTTCCAGATTCAATACAAATACCACTTATTTTATAAAGCTATCCCCCAGGACTCTAGCTTACTTTTGTTCTACTTCCTTTCTGATCTATTAATGCATTTTCTGTCTGTAAAATGTGTTACTGGCTATACTAATGTTTCCCTACTGCCCCATTTGAGGTAAAAATAATCACAATCTCACCTTCATGGTAGCAGTTGTGCTTTCAGCATTCCACAAAAAAATAAACAATTGAATGGGCACATACATTGGACCATTTTCTCCACCATGTATCCACAGCCCACAAGAGGAACCCCAAGTTCTTGCCACACAGTTTAGCCAGCTGACAGACCATTTTCCTTCCAACTGTTACATTCTAATTCTCAGATTCAGAAGAAAAGCTTCTAGAGATTAGGTGCCAGTATTATGCCATGGTTAGATCTTTCTAAGATCCTAGTAAAATGGTGAGCATAAAGTACGTTCTCAAATAGCTGAAAGTAATTCAGAGACTGAGACATAGACTGGCCTAGGTAGAGCAACTCGGTAGTGGCTAAAACCAAAGCCTCAGAAATTAAACTTCTACCCAGGAATCACTGTGTCCCAATCCCTAAAACTGTAAAATCCTGCCTCAATTTCCTTATGTTTCATCTCAGAAGCTCTTAATCACAGAAAGCAAGGCATATTAAAAGAGAGTGAGCTCTGGAGCCCTGGCAGAAAAAGTTTTGTGTCTTCCATCTGTTTGGCTGCCTGATGCTGGTTATGTTCCCTAGTCTCACTCAACTTTAGCTTTCCCTTCTCTAATATAGGAATGATAGTTACTAACCTAAAAAAGTTGTATGAGGAGCCAATAAGATATTGCCTGCAAAGCACATTGCACAATGCCTTGCACACAGGATCACTTAATATTTTCCCTTCTCCCTTCTAGAAAAATCTACTCCCCTTCCTCTTCACCCCCTGCTTTACCCTCTGTTCCCATGTTTACACACTCAGATGCAGTTTAATACTTTGGGGCTACCTGTCCCATCATTATCATCCCAGATTTTTAAGTATTATGAAGTGAGGGAAGTAACAAGAAATCTCTCCTTGCATGTAACCAAGAAAGATCTCTATCTATTCTCGTCTAGACACAACTACTTACTGGAAAACAGGAAAAAATCAAGACCCTTGGTTACACCTCAAAGCTCTCCAGCTTAGTGAATATTTCTGACCTTCATTCTTAAGCCTACAGCAAATCCAAATAGCTATGGAAATAAATCTAATAACACAATTATAAAGAGTGCTAGGATTCATCAGTTGTCATCTGTGGAACTTGCCACTTACAACATGGGATCACTAATTCCCTGCCAACTTTCCCAGAATGATCTTTCATAGTTTCTTACCTCTTAAAACAACTTTTAAAAATATACATCTTGAATATTTGTATTCAAAGATACTGGTTTTCACTGTGCCTTCTATTGTTTTCTGTTCTAAATTCAACATGTTATATGTACATTTCCAAATATGTAATTATTTTATTTTAAATTATTTATTTTTTTAAATGTTTATAATGTTTATTTATTTTTGAGGGGGAGGAGAAGCTAGAGAGGGAGACCCAGAATCCGAAGAGGCTCCAGGTTCTGAGCTGTCAGCACAGAGCCCAACACGGGGCTTGAACCCACAAGCCATGAGATGATGATGACCTGAGCCAAAGTCAGACGCTTAACCGACTGAGCCACCCAGGAGCCCCTACTTTTTAAATTATTTTAAATGCTCTCAGCATGCATGAAATACTTCTCTCTATGCTAAGTGGGCTGGATATAGACTCCTAAGGAGCTGATATGTAATTTCTTGAAGTATTATTGGTAGAATAATAAAAGGTTTATAGAAAGAATAAATTTAAGGTATCTTTCTATGATGCATGTTTCAAGACAATTTTGAATTAAGTATTCTGAGCCTTCGCACATGTAATTTTACTGAGCCAAAAGAAATGTGCACAGCATTTTATTAAGACTTCTAGTGTTCAAGACGACTTGGCATTTGAGACAGTATTAACTGCTATTAAAGAAATTTAAGTTCAGAGTGGGCTACCTATATCCAGAAAGTCTCAAAATGACAAAATCAGCCTTTGTATATCCATTTAGTCAGGAGAGATTTTGGCTTCCAAGATAAACAAACAAACAAACAAAAAGTAAGAATGTTTGTTACAAAGAAGATTAGAGCCAAGATGAAGACAAATATGATAACTGGAAAAAAGGTATGGAAGTGACTGCTTAAAAGCCTCTAGCCTGTTTTAAATTACTTAAGCCTTGTCCCCAGGCCACTTCCATGCCCATATCCTCACCTCTTTAAACTTACTGTCAAAGTGGGGGCCATTTCTCCAAGACTCTGCTTAGTAGTTTTCCTTCTCTCTAGCCTACTTATTTGTCTTCCTTCACAAGCAAGCAATGTTTGCTAGCAAAACCCTTCTTGTGATTCTCCTGTCAAGGTTTGGTCAGCTGGGTAAAGGCCTAACCAGTACTTAGATCCAAACCTGTGGCCCAACCATCAACCTGCTCACTTCTTCAGGTATGAAAAAGCCTGACAATAAAATGAAGCAGACTGAGGAGAACACATGGGAACTCCCAGTACTTCTCTCAATTTTGCTGTGAACCTAAAACTCCTCTAAAAACTTGTCTATTAAAAAAAAAAAAACCAATATGACTCAAAGTAGCAGCAACTCTGAAAGTAATAACAAGTAAGGAGAGAATCTCACTCATTCAGACCTGAGTAAGTAAATAAATTTTTGGTAGCTGTGGTCAGTAGTGCCTAACTAGTTATAACTACAGCATTCTCTGCATCTTGTACAATCTAAAACCAAATATAACATGATAAATACAGTGTATTTTCTCTTTCCCCTAGTGAATCATCATTTGCAATATTTCTACCTACTCCTAGTTCCCACTTAACATATGGAGGCAAGAATATGTGGTGATTCTGAAGAGCCAATGGCTCAAAAACAATTTTTAAGGAAATAAAAGAATATCTTGATACAACTGAAAATGGAAACTACATATACTTACATTTTAGGGGATATAGCAAAAGTTGTTCTATAGTTAAGTTTATAATATCTATGTTAAGAAAAAAATACCAAATAAACAATTTAACTTTGCACCTCAGGGAACTAGATAAAGGCAACAAACTAAACCCAAAGTTAGAAGGAATGAAGGAAATGATTATCAGAGCAGCAGTAAATGAAATAGAGAATACAAATATAATAGAAAGGATCAATGAAACTAAGAGCTGGTTTTTTAGAAGATGAAATTGACACATCTTTAGCTAAGCTAATAAAATTGTTTAACATCAGAAATAAAAAAGAGATGTTACCAGTAATAACAAAGAAATACTAAGGATCATAAGGAACTAATACAAAAAATTATATGCCAAGCAATTAGACAACATAAAAGAAATGAATAAACTCTTAGAAACATATGACCTACCAAGACTAAACCATGATTAGAAAATATGAACAGACAAATAATGAGTAAAGACGCTGAATCAATAATCAAAAACTTCCCCACAAAGTAGGACCAGATGGCTTCAATGGTAAATTTTACCAATTGTTTAAATAAGAATGAACACCAATCCTTCTCAAATGCTTTGGAAAAAAAAACTGAAGTGCTGAGAACACTTTCCAACTCATTTAACAGGGTCAGCATTATGCTGATAACAAAGCCAGAAAATAACACTAGAAAAAAAGAAAATTATAGGCCAATATCCTTGATGAACTACACATGCAAAAATCCTCAACAAAGTATTAGCAAACTGTATTCAACAACGCATTAAAAGAATCATACACTATCACAAATACACACAAAATGTTATACACCACATTAACAAAATCAAGGATAAAAATCCTATGATAATTCAGCAGATGCATAAAAGCCCTTGATAAAATTCAACATTCTTTCATGGTAAAAATTCTCAACAAGTTGGGTGTAGATGGAATGTACCTCAACATACTAAAGTTCACATATGACAAGTCCACGGCTGACATCATACTCAACAGCAGAAGGCTGAGGACTTTTAGTCTAAGAACAGTAACAAAACAAGGATGCCCACTCTCATCATTTTAATTTAATATAGTATTTTATGTCCTAGCCAGACAATAAGGCAAAAAAGAAAAAAGAAAAAGAAAAAGGCATTCAAATTGGAAAGGAGTAAGTAAATCTGTCTCTAATAACGGATGACATGATCTTACAAATGCCCATCAATAGATAAATGGATAAAGGTGTGGCATATACATACAATGGAATATAACAGAGCCATAGAAAGGGATGAGATCTTGCCTTTTGTGAAAAACATAGATGGACCTAGAGGGTTTCATGCTAAATTACGTAAGTCAGACTGAGGAAGATAAATACCATTTGATTTCATTTATGTGAAATCTAAAAAACAAAACAAAATGAATAATAAACAAACAAGCAAGACTGAACCCATAAATACAGAGAATAAATTGATGGTTTCCAACGGGCAGGGGGATGTGAATAGGTAAAATGGATGAAAGGGAATGGGAGATATGAGCACCTAGTTATGGAAGGGAGTAAAAGACACAGCATAGGAAATATAGTCAATGATATCATAATAGCATTGCATGGTGAAAGGTAATAGTTACACTTGGAGATGTGGAATTACTATGCTGTACACCTGAAACTAATATAACATTGTCAATCAACTATACTCAAAAAATTTTTAAAATGATCAAGACTCCCAAATAATACATGAAATCAGTAAAGTTGCAGAATACAAAATCAAAATACAAAAATTAACTAATTCTATATATCAGTAACCAATTTTTAGAAAGAAATTAAAGAAAAAAATCCCACATACAATAGCATAAGAAGAATAAAATACCTAGGAATAAATCTCACCAGAGATGAAAAACCTGTATACTGAGAATTACACGACATTAATGAAAGAATTTGAAGATACAAATAAATGGGAAAATATTACATGCTCATGTGTTGGAACAATCAAGATTTTGAACATGTTTGTACTACCAAAAGCAGTCTACAGATTCAATGCAATTTATATCAAAACTCCAATGGCATTTTTTTAAAGGAATAGAAGAAATAATCCTAAGGTTTGTATGGAATCTCAAAAGACTCCGAATAGCCAAAGTGATCTTAAGAAAGATCAAAGGTAGAGGCTTAATTTCAAACTATACTACAAAGATATAGTTACTAAAGCATTTTTATTGGCATAAAAACAGACACACAAATCAATGGAGAATATACAGAACCCAGAAATAAACCCAAGCATATATGGTCGATTAATTTTCAATCAAGTCACCAAAACTACACAATGAGAATAGGATAGTCTCTTTTATAATGGTACTGCATATACACAAGCAGAAGAATAAAATTGGACCCCTATTTTACACCATACACAAAAATCAATGTGAAATGAATTAAAGATTTTAATAAGACCTGAAACCATAAAACTCCTACAAGAAAACCTAGGGGATAACCTCCTTGACATCAGTCTTGGTGATGACTTTTAATGTTTGATAGTAAAGGCAAAAGTAGTAAAACCCAAAATAGAAAACCACAATAACACTAAAAAAAAAAAAAAAATGTAAAGGGGAAGATATTTGCAAATGAAATCTGATAAACGGTTAGTATCCAAAAAGAATTTATACAACTCAATACCAAAATCATCATCATCATTATCATCATTATCATTATCATCCAATTAAAAATGTGAAGACATGAAAAGACATTTCTCCAAAGGAGACATATAGGTCACCAACAGACACATGAGAAGATACTATAACATCATTCATCATCAGTGAAATGCAAATCAAAACCACAATGCGATATCACCTCACACCTGTCAGAATGACTAAGATTACAAAGGAAGAAATAACAGGTGTTGTTGAACACAGTATGAAGCTGCTTTAAAAAATTAAAAATAGAATTACCGCATAGTCCACGAGGTCCACTACTGGGTATTTCCCCCAAAGAATATGAATACACTAATTCTAAAAGATATATGAATCCCTATGTTTATTACATTGTTATTTACAATAGCCAAATTATGGGAACCACATGAGTATCCATCAATAGATGAATGGAGAAACAAGTGGTATGTATGTATGTGTGTGTGTGTATGTATATACACACAATGGAATATTACTCAGCCATAAAGAAGAATAGAATCTTGTGATCTGCAACAAACTGGATCGATCTAGAGGAAATAATACTAAGTGGAGTAAGTCAGAAAAAGACAAATACCATATGATTTCACTCATATGTGGAATATAAGGAATAAAACAAAGAAAAAAGAGAAACAAAGAAAAGACTCCTATATGTAAAGTAAATAGATTGTTACCAGAGGGGAGAGGGGGAATGGGTGAAATAGGTAAAGAGGATTAACAGTACACCTATCATGATGAGCGCTGAGAAATAGATATAAATATTGAATCACTATACTATACACCTGAAACTAACATAACACTGTATGTTCATTATGCTAGAGTTAAATGTATATGTGTATATGTATGTGTATACACACACACACACACACACACACACACACACACACACACAATTCCTACAACTCAATGGCAAAACAAAAAAGCCAATTTCATGGGGCACCTGGGTGGCTTAGTCAGTAGAGTGTCCAACTCTTGATTCCATCTCAGTTCATGATCCAAGGGTCGTGGGATCCAGCCCACAACACTCAGCATAGATTCTCTCCCTCTCCCCGCATCTCCCTCCCCCACCTTCTCTCTCTCTCAAAAAAATATTAAAAAAAAAAAAGGTTTAAATTGGTCAAATTACCTGAGCAGACATTACTCAAAAAGTGACATACAAATGACCAAAACTTTCATGGAAAGACACTCAATATCACTGGTTATTGGAGAAATGCAAATCAAAATCACAGTAAAACAAAATCACAGCTGTTAGGATGTCTATTATCAAAAAGACAGTAAATAACATATACTGTAAGGATGTAGAAAAGGGAACACTTGTACACAGTTGGTGGGAATATAAACTAGTACAACCACTATGGAAAGCAATATGAAGATTCCTCAAGAAATTAAAAATGGGAGGCGCCTGGATGGCTCAGTTGGCTATGCGTCCTACTCTTGATTTTGGCTCAGATCATGATCTCACGGTTTGTGAGACTGAGCCCTGCAACGTGCTCTGTGCTGACATACGGAAGTTGCTTTGGATTCTCTCTCCCTCTATCTGCCCCTCCCCTCTCAAAATAAACAAACATTTTAAAAAATAAAAAATAAAAAATAAAAAATGGAAGTGCCATCTGATTCAGCAATCCATTTCTAAAGGATATTAAATCACTAACTCAAAGAGCTTTCTGTATTCTCATGTTCATTTCAGCATTACCCACGATATCCAAGATACAGGAAAAAAATGTCCATAGATGATTGAATGGATCAAAAAATGTAGTGTATACATAAATATTTGTACATACATATTTCACAATATATACATATGTCTAATCTTTATATTATACTTTTTAAATATAATGTAAATTATGTTATAATAAATCTGGGAGGAAATCATATTAGGTAAACCAAGAGAGATTCTATTCCATCATTGTTAAAACAACTGCACTCTTACCCACTTTAGAAGACCTGGGGTACTGATCTAAGATCCCTTCTCTAATACATGCGTAGAAATAAAACAGTATTTTCCCTTCCAGATCCATTAATTCATCATAAATACCAAACAGGGCTCCAAGTATAACATCTATTAAAAGATATATGTCAACGAACAAGGTATAGTCTATACTCCCAAAAAGCTTGCTGATTACCTACCAGGAGAAATTTAACACACTCCAAATAACCATAGTATAAGATGAAAAATGACACACGTGGACAGAGAAATGAAAAAGGGTAGAGAATGTTATGGGGGTGTCTAGAGGAGGGGAAATTTTTGCTGAGGACCAAGAACTACTTTCATGGATGCGATGCACTTGAGAAAATACTTAAAGGATAGATCAGGGTACTGTTCACAATTACAGCTGTTTTCAGTATCTCACACTGGCGAAGAATCATATATCCCTGGCCTTTTGAATTCAGAAATGTCTGTGTGACTTACTTGGCCACAAACTAAAGTGGAAGTGTGTGTGCTTGCCTTGAATCTTTCTCTCTGGTAGCTGGGACACCTACAGATGTCTAAACGGAGGCTGCTGCAACAGCCGTCATGTCTTAGAGTGGTGTCCACTAAGGCCTCTCTTTTTCCCCCTCTGGCTGCTCCCCTTAAGCTACCACCAAGGCCATTAACCTGGAAGAGAGAATTTCCCAAGAACACAGATAGCAGGTTTCCCCCTCATTTTCACTTTACTGACAGCCCATGTTTGCTCAACGTTTTTTGCCAACATTTTCTTCTTGTCAGGATTGGGCCTGCCAAGTTCCGTCTTATGCAGACTCCAAATCCATCCTGTAGCCTACTGGATAAAAACAATCTAGTACCAGTGGGACCAGAAGAGAAATAACACTTGTTGTCATAAACCATTGAGATTTGGAGACTATTGATGAACACAGCATAATTTATTCTATTCTAGCTCATGAAGCAGGATTTGAATTTGTGCAGGAAGGAGACTGCAGATAAATGGGGAAATTCTGAAACTCTGCAAACATTTATGAAGAACAATGACCCAAAAGTATCACCTAAGGGGTATAAAAATAAAGTGAAGCCTACTGTGTTTGAACCTCCATTTCAAGAAAATTTGCAAGTTCTTATACCCAGAGATAATCTATTCCTACCTCAAGTAATTTTTTTCCTCAAATTTTCTTTGATTTCTATACCTGCTTTTGTTTAATCTCACACACACAAAAAATGACTCAGTATTATTCCCTCATCTCCAGGTGACATTTAAAGATTGAATTAAATCCAGCAAACTCTGATTTATGTGGCTCTGATAAACCATGACATTTCCCAAATGAGTCTATAAAAAATGCATAGGTGCTAGAATCTACTAATGCTCTAGGGGTATGATGCTTTCTGCACTAAAGAAATACATAAATTCTGCCTTTTAAATTGTCATTATATGCCTATGCTTTTTGATTTAGAGAGTGAAATGAATATATTATAAGAGAAGAGCTGCTCTTTGAAATTTACAAACTTTTCTCTGGTAAGAAGCCTTTGGACAAGTAGCCAGCCTCTCATAGCCATTTTCTCACCTTATAACAGAGATACATGATATTTACGATTATATTATGATAGTTTTATTGGATTGGAATGGTCACATAGAGCCTAAAGCTATCATTGACCTTTACTTTATAAAAAATAAAATGTATCTTCCATCCATATAACTGTTACTAGCCACAAAGGACTTTCACATACATAAGCTCATTTAATTCTACTAACAACTCAGAATAGCATCATTATACTTATCTTATGAAGGAGTATAGTGAGTTTCAGAGAAGTTGAAATTTTCCTATGAATTATGTTTATGACAAATTTAAGTAACAGAATTATACATAGTAGGGCTCAAAGTTAAACCCCAAAATTCTGGCCTCAAGTTTTCCAGTCTGCTTGGTACCCTTCATGCTTCACCTTGAACCCTCCTCCATCCTATGATAAAGCATCATATTAAATGCTTGCTCACTCTCTCCATCTGTGCTTTCTACTGCAGCATCAGACTGTACTGGCTCCTTTTGGTCTTGCTCCCAGTCACAAAGCCTTTACTGTGCATCAGATCTCTTTAACATCTCAGAAGTTCTCCTTGGCTTCTGAGCTCTTGTTTTTCATCTTTCTCAGGTAATAGTAAACCTGGTCTCTTCCCCTTCACTCCTGGCCTTGGTGTCTGAGGTGGCCTAAAGCCCCAAATGCTACTCTTTGCAAGGAATTCGGTATCCTTCTACTTTTGCCATTTTATATACTCTTTTCATGCATATATGTACATAGTGGACTCTTACACAAAACTGTTCTATCACACATTTTTAATACTTCAACACATTATCCTATAAAAGTAATTCACATTTTATTTTTTCAACGTTTTTATTTGTTTTTGGGACAGAGAGAGACAGAGCATGAATGGGGGAGGGGCAGAGAGAGAGGGAGACACAGAATCGGAAACAGGCTCCAGGCTCTGAGCCATCAGCCCAGAGCCTGACGCGGGGCTCGAACTCACGGACCGCGAGATCGTGACCTGTCTGAAGTCGGACGCTTAACCGACTGCGCCACCCAGGCGCCCCTGACATTTTAAATCCCAACCCAGACTCATAATAATATTTTGACATGTACTCTTCCCACCTAAATGGGTTGAGACTTCTATCACTTATTTCTAGGATACACACACACAAAATTCGTCACAGTGATACCTTGAAGCCAACAACCACCTGCACTTGTAGACAAGTCCCCAGCTCAACAGCTGCTGTCAATAGAAATCAACAACTGTAAAACATCCTCTAGAATCAAAAAATAAATCACAATTCAGGAATAAGGTATGTGAGGGGACAGCAACACACTTTGCTTAACAATGTAATTCTTCTTGACTACATATAACCCAGACAGTGTAGAAGTCAAAAGATTTACAATAATTTATGTGGTAAATTGAGTAAAGCACATGGCTACGTAGCAATTTACTTTTGGCTAGTCAGGTAATAGCTGTCACTATGGCTGACCCTAATCTAGAGAGTTAAGAACAGGATTTTTAAATTGTCACAATGTTTCATAAATCTGGCAGAAAATTTCAGACTGAGATGATCTGGCAAAAACAAACCTCAGGCTTTCCCAACTTGTGAAATATCCCAAAGGCTTTGGCTGTATTTGAGGATTTTTTGTTGTTGTTGCCATTCAAGTATATAATTCTAAGAGGACAAAGACCATGCCTATACTTAGCTCATTTTCCATAGGGTCAAGCACAATGCCAGATTCTTAGATCATGACATGCTGAAAGACTCCTGGAGTGGAAATCAAACAATACACTTTCTGCTCCAATCCCTGCCTGTACCTTTGAGACTTTTTTTTTAACTTCTCCCAATCTCCACTTGTTCATCTGTGGCATGAGGGAAATGGCCTAGGTAACCTCTTCCCACTGAAACTTGTTGGGCTCTCTTGACTTGACAACCCATGCCTGCTGATAATATATTTATGCATATAATGTTCTGATCATCTTGAAACTACAAGGTTGATAGAGTTCTGTTGGACATATTTGGTACTAGGACTCTCAGTTGAACAAAGATCCCTTATAAAAGCAAAGTAACTGAAGACAGTGTTGAAAATGAGAATAGTATCTTTGCTGGAGCCAGCAGGTTAAGCTAAGGAATGGCTCTTTGCAACAGAGAATGGGAAAAATGAAGGCAAAACTAATTGAAAAGAAAATTGGGACCGTTATTACTATGGGCCACTAGTTTTTCGTTAGCAAATCCTGACAATACTCTTGACACTGATTCTCCCAACGTTAGAAATGTTTACTATGATGAATTCAGCAGCCAGCATTATAGTGAAGGACAAGTTGGTTTTGTAAATGTCCACTAGACAGTATTCACCACTTTTGAGCCAAGAGTTGGTGACAGCAGATCATGTGGTTTTCGTGCCAATTTCTATTACATTCCTCATCTCTAGCAGGGAAAAAAAAAATGCCTGACACAGTCATCAGTATGCATAGCTGTACTCTCCTCATGGAATTTCCATCAAGTTATTAATCCCAGCTCTCAAATGTCTTTATAAGCTGTCCAAGAAATGTTAAAGTAAGAAGCCAGAACATTTTCTATTTATCAGATATGAGGTCTTACCAGCACCTACCAAGTTTGTTCTGCCTCCAATACTCCTGCTTCTTCCATTGCCATTGCCATCTTCTCTGTTACCAAGGGCATAAAGCCTTAGCATTATTATTGAATTTTCACTCCCCTAGGCCCCCAATGCAGTTGACCCAATCTCTTAATTGCACTTCCAGAATATTTTTCAAATTTACTTTGCCTTCCCCACTTATGCTATCACTCTTCTACTTATAAGTTTTTATTTTAAGTTTATTTATTTATTTTGAGAGTCATGGAGGGGCCAAGAGATGGAGAGGAAGAGAGAATCCCAAGCAGGCTCTGCACTCTCAGCAAGGAGCTGGACATGGGGCTTAAACCTATGAACCATAAGATAATGGTCTGAACTGTAATCAAGAGTCAGATGCTTAACTGACTGAATCACCCACCAGGATCCCCTACTTACCCCATAATTTATCTTGCCTAGACCAATGAAATAAAGTCCTATTTTGTTCTCCCTTCTTAGTCTCTGCTTTCTTCAATCCATCTCCCTTTGAAATACTCTCTTCCCCAAGTACATGTCACAGCTCTGCTCAAAGCTTTGTATTTTTCTTTACTACAGAATCAAGTCCAAATCACCTTAGTCTAGCATTAGAGTGCCATTGGCCCATATTTCTAAATTATGCTGTCCATCAAACAGTATTTTTGGAATTAATTAACTGTAATGGTTAATTTTGTCACCTTGATGAGGTCACTGTACCAGATATTTGGTGAAACAATTTTCTAGATGTTTCAGTGGAGGTATTTTTTAGATGACATTAACATTTCAATTAGTAGACTTTGGGGGCACCTGGGTGTCTCAGTCAGTTAAGCATCTGACTTCAGCTCACGTCTTGATCTCACAGCCCATGGGTTCGAGCCCACGTTGGGCTCTGTGCTGACAGCTCAGAGCCTGGAGTCTGCTTTGGATTCTGTGTCTCCCTGTCTCTCTGCCCCCCCCCCCCATCCCCCAGTTCATGCTCTGTCTCTCTTTCTTCTCTCTCTCTCTCAAAAATGAACATTAATTTCTTTTTTTAGAAATAAACAAATCAGTACACTTTGAGTCAAGTACATTATCTTTTATCATGTGGGTTGGTCTCATTCAATCAGTTCAAGTCCTTAAGAAAATAAACACTGACCTTCCCAAAGTAAGAAGGAATTCTGCCAGCAGACTGCCTTTGTATCTCAACTGTAATACCAGCTCCTGCATGGATCTCCAGCCTGTCAGCCTACCCTGTATATTTGAACTTGACAGCCTCCACAATTGTGTAAGCCAGTTCCTTAAAATTTCTTTCTCTCTGTCTGCATCCCCACTACTACCCCCTACACACTGGTTCTGTTTCTCTGAAGAACTCTAGGCTATTTATTAGTTTAATGCAAAAAAAAAAATTCAGTGGATAAATGCCTTGAGAAATACTAGTTTGAACAAGATACAGCATGTTTTTATAGTTTTTATGAAATTATTTTTATGAAACTAGTATTTATGTATGCATTCTAAAGCACTAAGTCATGCTAGTTTTTTTTTCCCCAAAATGCATAGGAAGGAAAAAGGTGTCAGTGATAAGATGGCTGTAGTTTGAGCCAGCTGCAAAATGAGAAGAGCACAATACTCTAAGGGAGAGAACTTCTACTTTATTTAGGTAGAAGTTATGCTTGGTTGTAAATGGTGAGGCCACCACATATAAGCAGAGTTCAGATATGAGAGGTTTAGACAATGAGTTAAATTGTTCTACATGTTAACTGGCAACTTAGAGTTGTCTTTTGCTGTCTAAATTAGGGACTTAAGAACCTTCAGAACTGTTTGACTAAATGAACAAAGCAATGTCAGACTTAGGATTAGAACATGACTCCTATGCCATGTTGAAGTCAGAAACTTGAGGATCACACTGAACATGGAAGAGGTAGTAAAGTCTCAAGAGAAAAGAAAAAGTAGAGATCAAAAATAGAGATTGGCAAGGCAGAGTCTTGGATAAGGGAGTCATCTGCAAAGTGAAGAAGTTCACTCTACAAAGAAGAGGAATTCAACACCTCTGAAGTAAGAAAAAAGGAACTCAGTGGTAGAAAGGAAAGTGGCATGCTCTAACATTTTGAGGTTAGAGAGAAGGGAAGTTAAAGCAGCATGCTGAATTACTTCATCTTCTCAGGAATGTTAAAGGCTTAGAGTGAAAAAGAAGTAGGCTTCAGATTCAGAGCCCTGGCGTGAAATTTGTGCAACTGAGAAAACTTACTTTCTTCACTGTATTAAGGAAAAATATGCATGCAAAAATAAATCAATGAAGGTTTATTACCATTGGTAGCATTCTAATGAAGCTCTAGTTTGACAGATTTATTTAACAAACCATTAGTGTAATGCTTTCTATGTACCAAGCATTATTCAACAAGCTTTACAAATATTATCCTGCTAAATCATCATAGCAATTCTATAAAGCAGGTAGGATTATTATATCCCATTTTACTCATGAGTTAATTGGGGCCAGAGAGGTTAAGAATCTTTCTGAAGGTAATAGGTGGTATATGAATTAGATAAGAAGGTTTATCACTAGATATTCTGGAAGCCAACTATCTTTATCCTCAACTGGAGATTTAACAGATTTATGAACTTAAGTGTGCACTCACTGGTAAGCAGACTGGGGCCAGAGAGGTCAAGCATCTTTCTTAGCAAAAATAACACAATGATATTAAATAAAATCATGATAACACTGTCTCTAACATGCTGTCTAGAAGACCAAATAAGTAGAGTGATTTTATATTTTCAACATTCTGTGAACATATCTTATACTAGTAATTCTTTTATTTATTTTTTAGAAGTTATGAAAGTTTCTAGAAATTTGCAAGATATAAAAATAGAGGTCTTCTATTGTACTTACACATAAGATAATGAACTTTATATTTTAGAACAAAGTATCTGCTCAAAACATCTTCCAAGTGTGATACCAAAGTATGGTTTACCTATATGTAAATTGACACACGAAGGGATCCAAAAAATTTTTAGAATTTGAGGTTTACATTTGCAAGGATTATAAATCCTGAATTTTTATTCGACTTTGAAGGGTAAAAATACTTTCACATACACACATTCTACTCTCATTCATCCCATGATGAGAGCAGCCATTTCACAGCTTTGGAATCAGGGAAATGGGGCTTGATGCTTCCTTTCCCTGGTGCTGGTCTGCTGTGTAATGTTGACAAACTCTTTTAGGTACTTTATGGCTAAGTTTTCTGAACTCCAAGAATGAGGAGAAACAACTGCACTAGATTTTGTACAATTATAATCATGTATAAAAATTTCCAGCATCATGCCTGGCCTTTTTTAGGGAAAAGAGTAAACCACAATCTTCTGGAAGCTAAGTTCTCCTGGTGAGTCTTAAACAACTCTGCTTTGTCTGTGTCTAGAATTTTAAAACATTAATTGGCTCAGTAAAAATAAAATGTGCTCTACAGAACATTCAGTGATAATAAAGCCACCATTCACATTGTTCATGTTCTTGTGATGGAAATATTGTGATATGAAAGTTTCACGACTCCTAGAAAAGTGTCCATTTCACACTGACTTTCTTTTTTATGTCTTGACATCTCTAAACATCTCTACTTCAGACTGAGACCAAAATTCAGTTTTTTTTTTCAGAACAGGACCTGGGGAATATATAGTGGAGTAGGAAGATTGTGAGCTCACATCATCCTCCAGACACACTGATGCAACAACTTTATCTATTCAACCAACACTGAAAACAACCTGAGGACTCACAGAACAGATTTTTCATAGCTAGTTGTAGAAAGAAGGCCAAATCAAAAAGCGTAGGAAGCACAGAGATGCGTTGCAAAACCAACCTTCTGCATGACTCACCAGAAAAAGGAAGGACATCACATGTATAGAGGAGTGAGGGAATCAGGCTCCACACTGGGCAACCCCAGCCAGGAGGACCCGTACAGGGAAGTTGAGTCCCCATAATGTCTGGCTTTGAAAATTAGTGGGACTTAACTCTAGGAGGTTTTAACTCTAGGAGAGCTTGAGGGAAACAGCAAACAAAGTCTCCACCTTTAAAGCCCCAGCAAGCCAAATAACTCAGTCCAAGGCACAGCATAGAAGCAGTCGTTTAAAAACCACATGGGGTATAAGTGAAGGAGATGTACTGACTTATCTTAGAACATGTGCTGGTGGACCAAGAATGTGCAGGAGATTTCTCCAGGAACAATGGTGTCATTTTTTTTGCCCTTCTCCAGACTAGATAAAGTGACATGTGCAGAAGCCACTTACAACAGCCTCCATCAAGCATGCTAGCACTACAGACCCCAGCCCAGTATTCTCTTGCAGACCCAACCACACTCAACCTGCCTGCCTTAGCAGACATCCCCCCAGCTGACTTCCACCATGCCACATCCCTCATGTAGCCCTGGATGGTTTTGGCAGTACTTCAAAGTTACTTCTCTCCTGGGGAAGCAGAGGGAGTTAGCCCCACACACCAGCACACCCACATTTCCTGTACCTGGACCTCTTAGGAAGATAGGTCTACCTAAAGAAACAAGAAAAATCTTTTTTCTTACTATCTCTTTTAAAGATAAAGACAGTTATCGTGAATAACTAATGATATTAATTATATCATTAGTTATAGGAATAACTATATTCAAGTTATAAACTTGAATATAAACTTTCAGTTTATTCATTTATTTTGAGATAGACAGAGATGCCACAAGTGGGGGAGGGGCAGGCAGAGAAGGGGAGAGAGAGAATGCCAAGCAGGCTCTGTGCTGGCAGCACAGAGTCCAACACAGAGCTCAAACTCATGAAACCATGAGATCATGACCTGAGCCAAAACCAAGAGTCATAGACTTAACTGACTGAGCCACCCAGGTGCCTTGAAACAAGAAAAATCTTAAACAATATAACCTTATAACCTAAAAACACTGGAAAAAGAACAAACAAAACCCAAAGTTAGAAGAAATAATAAAGATTAGAGAAGAAGTGTAGACTAAAAGAATAGAAAATATCAATGAAAAAAAGAGCTAATTCTTTGAAAAAAAAATCAACAAAATTGATGAACTTTTAGCCAAACTCATCAGGAAAAAAAAAAAGAGAGAATTCAAATAAATAAAATGAGAAATGAAGGAGGAGAAATAACAACCAACACCAAACAAATACAAAGAATTATAAGAGAATACTATAGAAAATTATAATGTCAATATATCAGACAACCTAGAGAAATGGATCAATCCTAGGAGCATACAATCTTCCAGAACTAAATCAGGAAGAAATAAAAAATCCCAACAGACTTATCACTACCAACAAAACTGCATTAGAAATAAAATAAAAAACCTTTCAAAAAACAAGTCCAGGACCACATGGCTTCACAGGTTAATTCCAACAATTAAATTCATTAAAAAAATTAATACCTATTATTCTCAAAATATTACAAAAAATATATAGAAAAGAAAGCTTCCAAATTCATTCTATGAGGTCATCATTATCCTGATGCCAAAACCATATAAAGACGTTTAAGTAACAGACAACTACAGGCCAGTACCTCTGATGAACATAGACACAAAAATCCTCCACCAAATATAAGCTAATCAAACCCAACAACATTAAAAAAAAATTATTCACCATGATCAAGTGGGATTTGTTCCAGGTATGGGGCTTTGATATTTGAAATATCAAATATTTCAAAGTTTTACAACTTTGATATTTGATATTTGAATAAAGATCATATATGAAAGCATTTGAGTATCAAATATTTGATATTTTAATAAAGGCCATATAGTAAAAAAAAACCCACAGCTGGGTGGGGCACCTGTGTGTCTCAATTGGTTAAGTGCCCCAGTCTTGATTTCAATCAGTTCATGATCTCACAGTTCATGGGATTGAGCTCTGCATCAGTCTCCAGGCTGACAGCATGGAGCCTGCTTGGGATCCTCTCTCTCCCTCTCTCTCTGCCTCTCCCCTGCTTGTGCTCTCTCTCAAAATAAACATCATATATATACACACACACATACAAATATACATGTGTATATATATATATGAAATACATATATTAATATATATGAGAAATACATATATTAATATATATGAGAAATACATATATTAATATATATAAGAAATACATATATGAATATATATATGAATATATATGTGAATATATATATGAAATATATATATATGAATATATATGCATGGAATATATATGAATGAAAGAAGAGAATTTTCCCCCTAAGATCAGGAACAAGACAAGGATGTCCATTCTTACCACTTTATTCAACATAGTACTAGAAGTCCTAGCTATAGTAATTTCACTATTTTCAGATGACAGGATACTATATATAAGAAACTATAAAGTCTTCACCAAAAAACTACTAGAACTGATGAATGAATTCTGTAAGGTATAGGATTTAATACCCAGAAATCTGTTGCATTTTTATAGAGTAATCATAAAGTGACAGAAAGAATCACTAAGCAAACAATTTCATTTATACTTACACCAAAAATAAAATACCAAACAATGAACTTAAACAAGGAGGTTAAAGACCCATACTCTGAATACTATAAAAACGTTGAAGAAAGAAATTGAAGATGGCACAATTAGAAATATTCCATGCTCATGGCTTGGGAGAACTACTATTGTTTTAATATTCATACTACCCAAAGCAATCTACACATTTAATGTGATCCTTATCAAAAAATGATGTTTTCCACAGAACTAGAACAAATGATGTCAAAATTTTGGATCCACACAAGACTCTAAATACCTGAAGCAATCTTGAACAAGAAAAGCAAAGCAGGAGGCATTATGGAAAGACCTGATTTACCACATAACTATAGTAATCCCAACAGTATGGTACTGGCACAAAACACACATAGATCAATACAACAGAATAGAAAGCTTAGAAATAAACCAATGATCACATAGTCAAGTAATGCTCAACAAAAGAGGTAAGAATATGCAATGAACAGTCTCTTCAAATAGTGCTAGGAAACTGGATATATACATGCAAAGGAATGGACCTTTATCACTTTCTTACACCATACACAAAAATAAACTCAAAATGTGTTAAAGACCCAAATGTGAAACCTGAAACCATAAAAATCCTAGAAGAGAGCACAAGCAATAATTTCTCTGACATCAGCCATAGCAACAGTTTTCTTGATGTCTTCTAAAGCTAGGGAAACAAAAGCAAAAATAAACTATTGGGACTCCATCAAAATAAAAAGCTTCTGCACAGCAAAGGAAACAGTCACCATAACAAAAATAAAACCTACTGAATAGGAAAAGATATTTGCAAACGATATATCCAATAAAGGGTTAGTATCCAAAACACATAAAAACTTATATAACTCAACACCAACAAACACAGTAACCCAATTTAAAAATTAGCCAAGAACATAAGCAGAGATTTCGCCAAAGAAAATATACAGATGACCAACAGACACAAGATGCTCAACATCTCTCATAATCAGGGAAATATAAAGCAAAACCACAGTGAGATATCACCTCAGACCTGTCAAAATCACTAAACATCAACAACACAAGAAACAATAAATGTTAGGATGTGGAGAAAAAGGAACCCTCTTGCACTGTTCATGGGAATGTAACCTACTGGAGTCACTGTGGAAAACAGTATGGAGGTTTCTCAAAAAATTAAAGATAGAAAAAAATTGAAGATATAATTACCATATGATCCAGTAATTACACTGCTGGAATACAAAAACACTAATTAAAAAAGATAAATGCACCCCTATGTTCATTGCACCATTATTTATAATAGTCAAATTATGGAAGCAACCCAAGTGTCCATCAATAGATGAATGGGTTAAAAAGTGGTATGTGTATCTATATTCACACACACCCACAATGGAGTATTACTCAGCCATAATAAAGAATGAAATTTTCCCATTTGCCACAAAGTGGATGAACATAGATGGTATAATACTAAGTTAAATAAGTTATTCAGAGAAATACACATACTATATGATTTTTTTCATATGTATAATTTAGCAAACAAAACAAATAAACAATGAAAAAGAGACAAAAAAAATAGACTCTGACTACAGAGAACAAACTTGTGACTGCCAAAGGAGAGGCAGGTAGAGGGATGGGTGAAATAAAGGGGATTTAGAGTACACTTATCTTGATGAGCACAAAAAATGTGTACAATTGTTGAATCACATTATACACCTGAAACTATATGACACTATATGCTAATTACACTGGAGTTAAAATAAAATTTCTTAATTTTTAAAAATTTTTAAAAAGTAAAAACAAAAAATATGATAGCTTAGCTTTAATATTATTCAAATGCCCATACTACCAAAAGCAATGTACAGATTCAATTCAATCCCTATCAAAATACCGATCACATTTTTCATAGAACTGGTATAAATCATCCTAAAATTTGTATGGAACCACAGAAGACCCTGAATAGCCCAAACAATCTTGAGTAGTAAGAACAAAGCTGCAAGTATCACAATCCCAAATTGAAAGATATACGATAAAGCTATAGTTATCAAAGCATTATGGTACTGGCACAAAAGAGACACATAGATCAATGGCACAGAGTAGAAAGCCCACAATTACCCCAAACTTCATGGTCAATTAATCTACAACAAAGAAGGGAAGAATTAACAATGAACAAAAAACAGTCTTTTCATAAATGGTTTTGGTATCTGCAAAAGATTGTAACTAAACCACTTTCTTACACCATACACAAAATAAACTCAAAGTATCTTTGAGACACAAATGTGAAAGCTGAAACCACAGTACTCCTGAAGGGAAACATAGGCCCTTTTTGCCATTTGTCTTACTGATGTTTTTGTGGATCTGACTCAAAGGTATGAGAAACAAAAGCAAAAATAAACAAATGATTACAACAAAGTAAAAAGCTTCTGCACAGGAAAGAAAAACGTCATCAAAACCAAAAGGGATCCTACTAAAAAAGATATTTGCAAATCATATATCCTAAGGGTTAATATCCAAAATATATAAAGTCATACAAAACAACAACAAAAACACAAATAATCCAATTAAAAGTAGGCAGAGAATCTGAATAGACATTTCTCCAAAGACATACCGATGGCAATAGGCACATGAAAAGATCGTCATCCTCACTAATCACCAGGGAAATATAAATCAGAACAACAATGACATATCACCTAACACCTGTTAGAATGGCTATTACCAAAAAGATGAGAAATAATAAGACTTGGAAAGTATGGAGAAAAGGGAACTCTCATACACTAATGGTGGGATTGTCAATCGGTGCAGCCACTATACAAAACAATATGGAGATTCCTCAAAAAATTAACAAGAGAACTACCTTATGACCCAGCTATTCTACTTCTGGGTATTTATCTGAAGAATACAAAAACACTAATTTGAAAAGAAATATGCACCCCTATTTTCATTGCAGCATTATTTACAATAGCCTAGATATGGAAATAACCTAAGCTTCCATCAATAGATAAAGAAAATGTGGTGTAATTTATGTAATGGGACACTTGTCAGTCTTAAAAAAAATAGTCTTGCCATTTGTATGGATGCCAACATGGATGGACTTTGAGGATATAATGCTGAGTGAAATACATCAGATGGAGAAATACAAATACTGTCTGATATGAATTGTGTGGAATCTAAGAAAAGAAACCAACACAAATAAAACTGTAGATAGAGAAAACAGACCAGAGCTAACCAGCAGGAAAAGGGTTTGAGAGATGGGTGAAATGGGATTAACTTTGTGGTGATGGATGATAGCTAGACTAGTGGTGGTGATAGCTTTCTAGTGTATATAGATGTCAAATTATAAATGTGTGCACCTGAAACTTACTTTTTAAAAAGAGTGTCTATATCTTTTTTTAATCTCAAACATAAAAAAGCTTTTGTTTCTGTGATCAGGGTGGGAATGTTTTCAACAAGTGCCACAAAATAAAGTCTTTGGACACTTAGAATATATTTCGACAACACCTGTGTTATATAATATTTTCAGGAATACTATAAATGAGTTTATAAACATCTTTATGAATCCCCCCAAAATTCTAACAAGCAAGGAAGGGCAAAAGGAATTTAATTATACATTAACCATCATCACTAAGACATGTAAAGAGACATTATTTCTTTTAGTTTGCTGCTTTAATTTTTTTAATTAACTCATAAAACCAGGTTGATAAAGGTTTTTTTAAGTTTGTTCATCACTTGGACCTGACGTTATCTTTTCCTTAATTCCTACAGTATTTCGAACCTCTCCTCCTACCAAAAAAGAGTTTTCAATACAACTCTCATAGGTAGGGCAATTGTTGGACATAAATAGATGTTGAAACTAAGGTTTCTGATATGTAACTAATAGAATTCAGTTTTTAATCTTAAAAAATTGTTTTTAATTCATTATAATTCTACAAATGAAGGACTTCACCAAGGTCCCCCAGGAAATTTATACATGTCACCCTTCTTGAAGAATGAAGTGTAAAAATAATACTAGAATTCCTTCTAATTTATGGTTGACCACGATTCCAAATCCAAGCTTCTTTCACCAATAAGTGGCTCTGGCTTGATAAAAGGAAGCCTGGACATATGGTCTTGTGATCTGGGTTCAAAACTTAGGTCCACTTTTTTAGCTGTCTGAATCAAGGCACATTCTCAAGCTTTCTCCAACATTTTTTCTTTAAGAGTTTTATTTGTTTCATATATAAAACATTAAAACCTAGTACATTTGGCAATTATATGAATTAACATATACAAATATGACTGGAGATGTTGGATAGATGAAGTATGTGTTCTCCCACTCTCTCCCCCTAAAATCTGAACAGGCTGAAGAGAGAATGAATAAACAGTGAGTCTAGGAAAGTTCAAGATGAAATGAAGTATAATCATAAATAAAGGAGGCTATTCTCTTTTCCTTCCTTCCACTCATGTTTAATTCATAAGCTTGGAGAACAAGAAGAGTCCAAGGGGAGAGGGGAGGAGTGTCTTTTATTCACTTCCCCTCCACTCTTGAGTCTTTCACTACCTATCTCCCACCATCCTCTGCCTAGGCTTCTTCTCATCCCTTCTTTTCCTTCCCTTCCCTTCTCTTTGGACAGAAGTGGTCTTTGGCTTCAGACCCTTGGTCTTTGGAGAGTTAAGAAGATTCAGGTTTAGGATCAGAGGAAAGAAGGAACATGCTGATTGGAGACTTCTTCAGACTGCAGGGAGTGGTAGAGAAGACCTCTCAATCAGTGAGGGTTCAGTCATACTTCAAACAAAACAGGATATAACACAGTGAAATCAATCATTGGTAAATTTTTTAAGTGCTGGAGAAATGTAAGTTGGGAAATAAGGTCACTCTGGCCAGAAATCAGGAAACTTCAAGAAGCTTCAGCTAAAGCACAGCTGTCCACAGCTCCAAAACTAGAAATAGACGGTAAGTCTCAGATTCTAAGGAAGCCATCACCACCACAACCGCAGGTACCCTCCCTAGTCTACAACCACCACAGCCAGAAGAGGAATGTCCACTTCCCTTCTGTTTTCCAAACCTCATACCAGTCTCTCTCCTCATACCAGTCTTCTTTCTCCTTGATAGAGAAGAGACCAGGAAAGGAACAGCATGGTATTAAGGGCCAAAAATCAACCTATCCCCATATTCCACTATCATTCTAGCTACTTAATTGGGTTCTTTTCATTTTTTTATTTTCAAAATAAATAAAATAACCCCAAAAGATAAAAAGTCAGGAAACCAATGTGAAAAAATATATGCTTTGGCTGGAGTGTCCCTCCATATCATTTATCTCAGGAACCTACACATAGTGGGCATGGTACAGGAAGATCTAAAGCCTGCTAAACACCAAGGTTAAGAATTCAACATCATGTAACAGTTTAGTCCCATTTCTGTGTGGCTGATAAAAAAGCTCCTTGTAAATGGCATCACTCTTGAGGAAACAAAAAGGTACACTCCACTTTGTCTTGATTAGCTTTGAATCCCCAATGCCTATCATAATTCTTGTAACCTAGTAGTTGTACAATGTTTTCTGATTAAGCCTCAAGACTATCATCCACTGGAGCTTTTGAAGTAACACTTATCACTGAATATAGTGCCTAGCATTTAATGAAGCACCCATCACCACATAGCCTTCAACTTATATTATCTTGCTCACCTCTCTATTCCACTATTCAGTTCCAGCATAGTCCTTCTACAGTATTAGACAGAACATTTCTCTCTCTTCTTACAGCTCTCCAGTGACTCCCCATCTTGCTCAGAGCAAGGTTCTAAGTCTTTATGATGGTTTCCCTGTTATATCTGGCACATCGTCTATTTTTCTAGATAGTCACAGCCTTCTAACCATATTGGCTTCTTGCTGTTCTTTGAACATATGATAACTTTTTTTATGTATCAACTTGATGAGACTATAGTCCCTAGTTATTCAATCAAACACCAATCTAGGTGCTGCTGCAAAGGGATTTTGCAAATGCAGTTAAAATTTCCATTTGTTTGACCCTAAGAAAGAAACATTATCCGGAGTATCTTTTAGCCCAATTTAATCAGAAGGATTTAAGGGTACCTGACACTTGGTTAAGCATCTGACTATTAATTTTGCCTCAGGTCATGGTCTCACAGTTCATTAGATCAAACCCCAAGTCGAGCTCAGCACTGACAGCATGGAGGCTGCTTAGGATGTTCTCTCTCCCTGTCTCTGCCCTTTCCCCTCTCATGCTCTGTCAAAATAAAAAACAAGTAAATTTTTCTTAAAAAAAAAAAAAAAAAGCAATTTAAGAGCAGGGCTATGACTTTTCTGAATGAAAACAAATTCTACCTCTATACAGTAGTTTGGGCCCAGTGTCTCTTGTCTTCTTTATATGTATAGTCTTCCCTTGATGACTGCCTGCTCTATAGTACTGGTCTTGCTTAGCCAGCCCCCATAATCACATGAGCCAATTTCCTTATAATAAATCTGTGTGTGTGCACATGTGCGCACACACACACATACACACATTCATGCCTCTTACTGGCTCTGCTTCTCTGGTTGAACCCACACTGATACATATACCAACTACTCTCTCACCTTCAAAGTATTTGAAGTTCCATATGTCTGAAACGCTCTTTCTCTAGATGGATGCAAAGTTTACTCCCTCACTTCCTTCCAATCTTTCCTCAAGTGCTGCTTTCTTAGAGATGCTCTCTCAGGTCACTATTTAAAATTCCAACACCTAAACCTTGATATTCCCTATCCTTATTCCCAGATCTCTTTTTCTCCATAGCATCATGTGACATAGTCTTTATTTCACTTTTTATCTTCCCCTAGTTGAACCCAAGCTCCACACAGACAGGTTTTTGTCGTATGTTCACTTCTATTCCCAATACCTGGGATAAAGTAGGTGCTTTACAAATATTTAGTAAGTCAACAGTGAAAGGGCTTACAACTATATATTAGTCCAATTTATAGAAATGATCCTTTGCCCTCATTCTCCAGTTTACTCTAAAATTCCTCTGGTAGAACTTAAGTCCAGCCCTAAATTCCAGCCTACTTGTTTGGGACCTTTTGACTCTACCATTTGTCAATGCCCTACCCAAGGGATGTTTCCTACTCCTTGTATTCCAAATATAGTTTTGGATTCTTTAACCAGTGGGTAGGTTTTCCACAACAATGTCACCACAGATTTCCACTGCTGCTGAGTTCATCTGTTTGCCCAGGCAACGCCTAAATTTCCCTTTCACTGGATTGTTGTGGGCCACAGAGATGCTCTGTTAGAGATAAGTAATTTTATATTCCCCATGTTATGCTAGTTACTACTTCTTTCTCAATGATCTCTGAGAGGTCAACATGCTTTAGTTTTATGTTCACTACCAAATGACCCATATTTTTAGGATTTTACAATTGTCTTGTATATATCCAGAAATGGGAACTTTTCCCTGTATGACTCAGTTTTTTAACTCACTTTTTACAATTAGCTACAGATTAGTTAGGTTTTGTTCCCACTCCTAGTGAGAGAGGGAAAATGTTATTTGTTTTATACCCTGTGGTCATGTAGCTTTTAGGAGGGGCTGAGAGTCAAGTCAGAATTGACACCTGATGTTGTAAGTCAAGCTTCTAGAAAATCTGGAAATAATTTATCCTCTTTACTGATGAATGTACAAACAGAAAACCAACTAGTTGAAGATTAATACCTAAAATAAAGCAGCTCACTTTAAAAAGCCACTAATATTTAAATTAATATAAAATTCTTGTGCATCTCTCTGGAATTCTTTTACTCAACAGTTGTTTAAAAGTAGGCCAAACTATCATTGAGATTCATCAATTCAATTCACTAATATAAAGACATTTAATTACTTCTTAGAGACAGATGGATAGTATAGTTGATAACTCTCTTTATGTCCTCTTCCCTCACATTCTCTTTTATTTTTAAATGTGTTAATAGAAATTCATAGGATTTCTACAGATTTGAAAATGGGTTGAACTATCCATGTTTGTTTCCAATTCACTGTTGTAATGGTGAATATGGTCATATTAATACATATAAGAGAAGACAAACATTTCTTAAACATATCCCAGAGCAAAAGATCCATAATGGAAACTATCAATATATTTTATTACATCAAAATAGAAAATGTCAAAGTCCACTGTAAAGTTTAAATAAATGAGAAATTGGGAGAAGACATTCACAACATAGATAATACATAAACTATTTCAATCATGGGTTTTTAAAAAAATACTGCAAATGGAAAAACAAAGATAATCACCAAATATTAAAAATGGACAAAGAATTAAAAAAGGCAAACTCAAAGAATCACCCAAATGACCAAAAAACATGTGAAAATATGTTGCATATTACTAATATAAGGAAAAATGCAACATAAGGCAATTCTAAATTTGTCCACCAGTTGGACCAAAATTAGAAACATTGGTAATATTGAGCGCTGGCAAAAATTCAGAGAAATAAGTATTCTCATTTTTCTGTTGAGGGAGTATAAATGGGAACATTTTAGAAAGCAATTTGTCAGCATATATTAGTATTTTAAACATGTGCCCATTTTGACCCAGAAATTCTACTTTTTATTATCTATATGCTTGGACATGCTTGAAAAGAGACTTCATTTTAGTATTCTTTATAATGACCAAGAAAAAAATATCCATCAAGAGGGGAGTGGTTAAATAAACTATCATACACACATCCTATGCACTCACAGCATACTGTATTAAAAATATCTAGAAGATTGAATTAAAAAGAAAATTGTAAAACCATCCATATGTTGGGATTACATTTCCATTTACAGACACAAGATAGTATTTGATTTTCTAGGTGTAAAAATAGATATGGGGAGATACATAATGAGGCAATGGGGCTGGTAATAAGTAATGTTCATTTTATCTATTCCAGTTGAAATGTGCATACTGACCTAATAGCCATGCACCCCCTTTTCTCATTAAAAACAAGTTATTAAAGAAATAAAACACACACACACACACACTTTACACACTAGTTAGAAAAATTATTCCAATTCTCTTATTCTACTCCCTTAGGGCCCAGCAATTATCCTAATTAACAGCCCACCCTATGGGTAATTTCATTTACTAAGACTTTTATGACTAATCCTTAATCACAAATATTTTGTTCTCACATCTATTTTCATTCTGCTAATACAACTTCTAACCGATTAAAGCATATAAAATTGTCCTATTCCTTCATCTTTCCCCAAAATGAGCCTTCTAAGGGCAAGAAATCTTAATCCATCATCACTAATGTGAGGTCTGGTCCACAAATGAATTAAGTTAAAGTTTAGGTCTCTCCTTTACTGAAATTTAAGTAGAAGCCACCCGCATCATCATCCTTCTAGACTCTTAACAAGACTTTTTTTTTAATTTTTTTTTAACGTTCATTTATTTTTGAGACAGAGACAGACAGAGCACGAACGGGGGAGGGTCAGAGAGAGAGGGAGACACAGAATCTGAAACAGGCCCTGGGCTCTGAGCGGTCAGCACAGAGCCCGATGCGGGGCTCGAACTCACAGACTGTGAGACCATGACCTGAGCTGAAGTCGGACGCTCTGAGTCGGACGCGACTGAGCCACCCAGGCGCCCCTCTTAACAAGACTTTTAACTGAAGTCTTTCTTCTCTTCCTGTTTGTCAAACTTACTCAACCCTTTAAGATTTTATAGTATTTTTATAGGACCCCCAGTCCTGAGTAGGCCCTATTTCCCTTTCTACTTCATCACATCTTATCTTCTATCCTCTACTTGGTCTTGGTGGAGTCCAATAGAATATTGTTTGATAGGGTAGAAAGAGGAGAGAGGTATTTAAAGAAAACAACTAAGTCATATAAATATTTGAATCTCCCACATCTATTACAGTGTCTATCACATGGTAAATGCCCAGTGCGTGAATGAATGATAAATTGCAATAGTGAACCTAATTACTTAAAGGCCCAAAGTCACTACAGTTACCACATCCTCAAGAAAGTCCTTCCTGACCCTAAACCCACACCAAAACCCCAAACCTTCTGTAAATGAGCCAACAATTCTTCTGTATGGGTAATAAAAATGTCACAAATTACATGGACTAAAATATGTGTACTTTATAGGGAAACCACCTACAGCATAGTAGTTAAAACTGAATTTCAGAGTCAGACACCTGACTGAATCTTGGCTAATTGTGTCATCTTGAAGAGAGCTACCTTCTCACTGTGCCTTTTTTTTATTATTTGGAAAAGTTGAGAGTAAAAGCATTGATCTCCAGTATTATGCAATAGTGCAGACAAAGTGTCTACCACAGAACCTGACACCTGTTTGATTCAGACCAGTCATTACTGTTATTGTTGCTAGATTTTCTGCCTGACACCATAACAAAAGCAGAACATTAGAAGAAAAGGAGAATGACTATTCAAGATAAATCAAGATCTAAAGATAGAAGTTCCTAGAATATAAAAAGCCTATTTATCTGTGGTCCTTTAGTGTAGATCAACATACATCCACAGTTCCACAAATGTTGAGAGAAATACAACTAGGTCAAATACTGCTAATCACATTCATGTCCAAGACAAAATAACTAGGTTTCTACTTACACTATTTGAATGTTTATTTTGAGAGAGAAAGAGACTGAGAGTGCATGCAAGCAGAGGAGGGGCAAAGAGAGAGGGAGAGAGAGAGAATCCCAACCAGATTCTGTGCTATCAGCACAGATGCCTATGTGGGCTTGTTCTCACAAACCATGAGATCATGACCTGAGCCAAAAATCAAGAGTCAGATGTTTAACTGACTGAGCCACTCAGGGACCCCACAACATATGTATATACTTCTAATACCATCACCACAATCCAATGAACATATCCATCCACCACCTCCAAAAAAAAAAAAAAAAAGCAAAGACTATCTCCAAATAAGGTCACATTCTTATGTACCGCATGTTAGGACTCCAGCATATAAACTGGTTCCAGATGGGGTAGAAGGAGGGGGACATAATTCAACCCATAACACATAACACAGGTGAAAACCACCTTAAAGGGAAACCAACAACCCAGTGGTTTAATATATCCATTTAGGAAAAAAGGATGATGGTGACATCTTTCTATGTGTTAATTTACAAGGAACTAATGCAAAAGGGCTTGTTCAGACAAAAACATTCGTGTACCTAATACAAAAAAAACACAGATTAGTTGAGATCAAAAATAGACATTCTCTCAACATAATTAGTAACAACTTTGAGGGGGAAAAATTATGTTTTGGTCCTTTGCATCTTTTTTGTCTCTGGAAAAGCATATTGCATTATTCATAATGTAATAAAGGTTTACTTGATAGAAATAGTTTTCATTGAAACATTTAGAGAAAGAAAACAGGGAATAGATTCTTACCTCCCTTCCCATTTTTAAAAATATTTATTTATTTTTGAGAGTGAGAGACATGGCATGAGTGAAGAAGATGCAGAGAGAGAGAGAGAGAGTGGGGGAGACACAGAATTTGAAGCAGGCTCCAGGCTCTGAGCTGTCAGCACACAGCCCGATGGGGACTCAAATGCATGAACCCAAGATCATGACCTGAGCCAAAGTCAGACACTGAACAGAGCCATCCAGGCACCCCACCTTCCTTCCCATTTTTAAAGAAAAAAATGGCTTCCCTCTTTTTGTATTGCTCAGGTCTACAGACAATGTTGAGCTTCCAACTTTCATATTATAGAAACTATGAAAATGGGATTGTCAAGAGTAAAATAGGGCATCATCCATCTGTTCTCCATCCTATTAGAGATAATCAACAACCCATTTTACCTTAAGCCAGACTTCTGCCTATGCTTTAGGTTCTATTTTCTTTTGCTTCTGAGGTATGCTCACTATTGATTCTCTTTTGTTAAACCTCCAGGTTTACAGGTTGTACCCACGATTCCCAGTTCATGGCATATTTTCATCACTAAACTATACATAGTTTCCATTCATCTGTCTCCTCTAATCACCTTACCATTTCCCATCCTTTGCCTCATGATCAACTATTAAACTTTATTTTAATGTTATTCTTCATAATTCTATGTTCTCTTAGTCAAGGTTCTTCAGGAAAACAGAACAAATGGAGAGACTTTAGAGGACTGGCTATTTAATTGTGAGGCTGGCAAGACTGAAATCAGTAGGCAGGCCAGCAGGCTGGATATTCAAGTAAGTGATGATGTAGTTTTGAGTCCAGTATCTATAGAGTGGAAACAGAGTTTCTAGGTTTCAGTTTTCAGAAAGAATTGCTTTTGCTTTAGGAAATCTCTGTCTTTGCTCTTAAGGACTTCAGCTAACTGGATGAGGTCCACCAAACGTTATGGAGGATAAGTGGCTTTGCCTCCAGTTAACTGATTTTAAGTATTACATCCACCAATACCTTTACAGACACACCTAGACTAGTGTTTGACCTAACAACTGGATAACATAGCCAAGTTAACACAAAGTTAACCATGATATATGGGTTAAAAAAAAAAAACAATATCCCTGTTGTCATGTTATTTTTTTATTTATGTCAATAATATTGTTTTAATCCTTCATACTCAAAGTGTAGTCCATTGGCAGGCAGCATCAGCATCACCTTTGATTTTTATAGAAGTACACAATACCACTTCCACCCCAAACCTACTAAGTCAGAACCTGCATTTAACAATAAATACCTCCCTTATTTCCCACTCACCTCACAGAAACATTCAGACTATAAAAAAAAAAGACTACATGCAAAAGAATAGGTATTATATGATTGCATTTACATCAAGTTCAAAAACACTGAAAAATAATGTGTAGCATTTAAGGTGGCACCTGTTATGCTAATGAATAATGGAATTAGAAAGTGGTCAGAAATGTGGAGTCTACTTGGAATTCTCTCTCTCCTTCTCACTGTCTCCTTCACCTCCTCATGCAATTCGGGAGCAGGAGGAGTTGATACTGTTTTATTTCTAGACCTGAGCAGTGATTATATCAGTGTTTATATTATTTCATTAAACCATAAACTGAAGTTTTGTGCACTTTTCAATATATGTTTTATTTCACACTGAAAGAGTTTACAAGATTGAATGGAATAGCATGTATAATGCCAGGACATTCAATGAAAATTATACCCATAAATATCCCAAATATACTCTGCCTAGTTTAGAATGGTGGAGCTTCAGAAATTTCTTCTTGAGTATGTTTAAGTTTAAATATCCAAGTTTCATGTTAGTAAGGTAGAAAATTTGGTAAACAGAGCAGCTTAACTCATTTTTGAATATAGAAAAGCAAGCAGCCATGGTTTATAGAGAAAAAGGTAAAGAACTAAATGTCTTTCAAGAGCACAACAATTCAAAGGAGTGAACTGGAAGGTTAGGAAGTCAGAAGGTGTCAAGGAAAAAATCAACCATCTACAAGATGATGGATAATCCCAGGACCTAGGATGGGCAAGAGCTCCCTTCCTGGGAGAGGTGCGATGAAGTTCCCAGACAGTGTCTAATACTCAATTTTAATTTGTTATCTGTTAACCAGACAATAAGCATATTAGTTAATTATGCATTGATCAGTGTTGTGCATTTGTCAGTGATTCCATTCCCCAACACTTCATTAACCTTTAGCCATAAAGATAGGCTATGAGAATTGGTACTGTAAGGAAGTGAAGGAATAAACACAATGCTCAATATGACCAAGACTACAGAAATAGTACAGCAGTTATACAATCAAGAAACATATGGAGATCAAGAATTCCCTGGATGAAAACCAGAGAAAAAGATTGCTGGGATGGGATGGGGTGGGGTAGGGTGGGTGGGGAGGACACCCTGTAATTCCTTGGCCAAAAATCTGGATTTCCTACAACAAGTGGAATGAGGGCTAAGGCCATTCTAATCAAGTATTTCAAGAAAGAGTAATCCCAGCAGTCTGAGGACTTGAAGGTTCCAGGAAATAGACACTCTGTCACCTTTACCTTATTAGTCTTTGTCATGAGATACAAAGTTTTTACCAATAGCCTTACACAAGCTTTAGTTAAGTATCATAAACAAAAGTCATTTCAAAGAGAGATGTGGGATTCTGAAACCAGGAGCTCTTAACACAAGGTTTCAAAATTGAAGGTTTGGCACCAAAGTGAACATTACCTAAAAAATTATCTAAAAATTCTCAGGGGTGCCTGGATAACTCAGTTGGTTAAATGTCTGACTTCAACTTCATAGTTTGTGAGTTCAAGCCCCATATCCAGGTATGTGCTGACAGCTCAGAGCCTGGAGCCTGTTTCAGATTCTGTGTCTCCCTCTCTCTCTCTCTGCCCCTCCCTGGCTTCCACTCTGTCTCTATCTCTCTAAAAAATAAACAAACATAAAAAATTTTTACCTCTCTAAAAAAATCAGTTAAGTGGATTTAAAAATTCCAGGTTAAAAACTTTCTAAGAAAGCAACAGATAGTGTGTCTGGTTAAATACCAAAATTGAGAAATGTCGTAGTGAGAAGGAAAGCTGGAAAAAAAAGCAGATAAAAATGGACATCCAGATGTCCAAGGCCAGATACTCCCCTTGCATGCTTTTGGCTTCTGCAATCTTGCTTACCTCTTGCATCAGCCTGCAGCCAAGAACCAAAGGTTGACTATACTAGCCCTGCTCCCACCAGAAGCACAAATGTATAAAAGATTGGTAAAACCCAAGCCGGATGCTCAGCCTTTGGAAGTCACTCCACTGGACTGACACCAGTACAAAATCAACAATCTTTTCTGATTCCCCAAGTGTGTGTCACTTGTCCCTTCCTAGACGCCAAGTATTTGCTCTAACAATCTATGTTAACCATCCATGATACTTGTATTTAGAATTTAAAGAATCAAATAAAGAAAAAAGAGACCAACCAACCAACCAACAAACAAACCATACTCTTAACTACAGAGAACAGACTGGTCTTTGCCAGAAGGTGAGGGGTTAGGTGAAATACATCAAGGACATTAAGTCTACTTGTCATAATGAGCACTGAGTAATGTACTGAATTGCTGAATCATTTTATTTTAACACTGAAACTAATGTAACACTGTATGTTAATTTACTTGAATTTAAAAATTAATTGGAAAGTATTGCCATAGAGAAAATAAAAGTCAACAAAGATAGCAACTGAATTAAAAGTGTTGAAATAATTATCTCCTAAAAAATAGTTCCATAGATACATAACAGTGGAATAAGTGATCAAGACAATAGCAAGAGAAAATCACATGCTGATGTCAAAAAGAAGGTGAGAGCAAAAAACCATGATAGAGATGTGTATCACATCAGAAAAAACATAAAGCAGAACATACATTATTAAAAACAGGACAAGAGAAGGAGGAAAACAAGTAAAATGAAATGGCAATGATATAAAAATTTAATAACAGATATAAATACGAAGTTTCAGTACCTAAGTCTTTTCCCTGAGAAAGATAATTGCAGTGACAGTTCAAGAAAAATGCACACACACAAGTATGTGTAGATGTATAAACAACTACACACCTCAAACTGTGATGAAGCAGCACTTTTTAAATTTGCAAACTATTTAAAGTTGAAAATTTTATTTAAAATAACAATAGTGGGGCATCTGGGTGGTTCGGTTGGTTAAGTGTTTGACTCTTGATTCCAGCTCAGGTCATGATCTCACAATGTGATTCCGAGTCCCACATAGGGCTCTGCGATGACATTGTGGAGCCTACTTGGGATTCTCTCTCCTTCTCTGTATGCCTCCCTCATTCTTTCTCTCTCAAAATTTAAATTAACTTAAATAAAAAAAAATAACACCACCATAATTTCCATATCAAATGGCTGTAAGACTTTCCAACTGCTTACTCTTTTAAATGTTTATTTATTTTGGGGGTGCCTGAGTGGCTTGGTCTATTAAGCATCTCACTATTGATTTCAGCTCCAATCATGATCTCACAGTTCCTGAGTATATGCCCATGTCAGGCTCTGTGCTGACAGCAGATAGACTGCTTGGGATTCTCTATCTTCCTCTTTTTCTGCTATCCCTGCCATTCTCACTCTGGTTCTCTCTCAAAATAAACAAACTTCAAAAAAAATAAGTGTTTATTTATTTTGAGAGTGATAGTGAGAGGGCCAGTAAGGGAAGTGCAGAGAGAGAAGGGGAGTGATAGAATCCCACGGAGACTTCATGCTGTCAGCACAGAGCCTGATGTGGGGATCTAACTCATGAAATGTGAGATCATGACCCCAACCAAAATCAAGAGTCTGATGTTCAACTATTGAACCACCCAGGCACCCGCCCCCCACCCCCGTTGCTTAATCTTTTCTGAATCTCATGGGCAAACAATTCTTGAACCAGCACTAGTCCAATGACCATATCTTGATTATCTAGTTTACACATAGCTGAAGAGAAATATTCCCTGAGAAAATATTCAACATTTGGGAAAACATACCATCACAAATCTAAAGCAAAATCAAAAACAAGAAATCTATACCTAACTACATCATGGTGAAAAGTCAGAATGCCAAAGACAAACACAGTATCATATAAAAGCAAGCAAAAATCAAGATAGTTGACCTACAGAAGATCCATAATTATACTGACAAAATAGACCATACTAAGAATATCTTTTTAATGATGAGAAAATGGTACGTTAAAAAAGTTGAAATAAAATTACTATTAACAACAAATTCTGTATCTTAACTAGTTATGCTAGCAAAATTAAGATTTTTCAGACACAAACTAAAATGGGTTTAACAATAGATTCTTACTAAAGGAATTACTAAATATGTATTTTAGAAAACACAAAATCATTCAACTCCAAAGAAGAACTGAAATGAAAAAAGACTGGTGATCAAAAATAGTACAAACTTTTCAGTAAATACAAACATGGAGAGGCAACGGTAATAATAAATTAATTTGGGAAGTTAAACAAGCTAAACTTACATATTAGCCAAAAATAACACACACCAATCTTCTTTGTCTCATTAGACACTATAAAGTTTATAGTTTTATTTTTGTACTGAATGGAACATGTGCAAGTATATATAATGTTTTATTTTGACTTTTTCTAACAAGCACTGGTGATTAAGTCATGCAGAGGTAGAGAGCAACACAGGTTATTCAAATACTATCTGTTATGCACTGACATGTTGTAGGCTTCTGAGTTAATATATATATAAAGTGATATAGAAAATGACATCAATTTAAATTATTTAAGGCAGTTACAACTGAAGAATAGTAAATGCATACTGTAATTTGTAAGCATAAGTACTAGAGATATATGCATGGACTCTTGCTTTAGGGTGTTAAAATTTTTAATAATTTATGATAGATTTTATATGTAATATATATTATTATAAATGTTTTATTTATAATAAAAAGCTTTTTATTTGGAAATAATTTCAAACTTGAAATGTTTCAAGAATTTAAAGCATTTCCATTTTCATCAACATTTTCCATTGTCAACACTTTACTACCTTTATCTCTCTGCCTCTGCACACTTTCTTCTGAACTGAGAGAAAATTGCAGACATGAAGTCTTTTGTTCATAAATGCTATAGTGTGCATTTCCTAAGAATGAAAATACGCTCTTGCATAATTGCAGTGTGATTATCAAAATCAAAAATCTACATTACTAGTCTTATATAGTCTGCCAGCCTTATTCAAATTTTGATCATTTTCACTGTAATATGCCATGTAAATCACTTAATGGAAAAGAAAAAATATGGTGCAAGATGACACATACAGAGGTGACATGTCTCTTTAGTGTCTTTACTCTTGAACAGTTCATCTTTTTCATTCATGATCTTGATGTCCTTGAAAACAGTATTTGAAACTAAAGGACACTGATGTTTGTAGCCCAGTTAGTTTATACAAGGTCCTTCAATTTAGATTTGTCTGATGTTTGCTCATCATTCTACTCAGATTATGCATGTTTTGTAAGCTGTACAACTGAAATTATGTTATATCCCTCTTAATGCCCATCAGGAGGTACAAAATGTCAGTTTGTCCCATTCCTACTCATGATTTTGATGACTTGGTTAGTGTTATCTGTCATGTTTCACCTTTGCAAACTTACCATTTTCCCTTTTATAATTAACTTATGTTTTAGAGGTATGATTTGTGAAAATCATTTAAAATCACTAATAATTTTTCCTTGGATCAACTATTAGCATGGTTATTGTTACCTGTATTAATTGCTATTTTGCCAAAAGGAAGAACTTCTCCCTCATTTCTTGTCATTGTTGCTGTTTTTAATTTCATCAATTTGGACTCACATATTTTCATTTTACTAAATAGGATTGGTCCATCACAACCATGAATAATTTTGATGTCCAGGTTAATTCTCCTTAAATCTTTAGCAACTCCTTGCTTTTGCTGTGGCAAGATGTTTTACATTTGTATTGTACTTTCCATGCCTCAGCTTTGGGATCAGCTGTCTCCAAGGAGAAATAGTTCTTTTTACTGGAGAATGTTACTGAGAAACCAAGACCCGGTGATTATATGTATTCATTGCTGCTGCTGTGTCCTTGCTTCTAGGACATCTCAACAGAAAGAGTTAGGAAATAAACCTATGCATACCTGCACATATATATGAACAGATGCAAAAACCCATGCTATGAATTCATACTGAAAGCTCTACTCTAATACACCACTGTTTATTCAAATCCTCCTTTCTGAATTTGTAACTTCTTTCCCCCAAAAGACAAATCTGGTGCACAGTAACTTAAATATAATTACTCTATGCCCATTCCTGAACTACATAGAAAATAGTTTTAGAATTGCTAACCCATATGAATGCAAAAAAAAAAAAAATTACTATCCAGAGTTCGACATGTGATTATAATTTATGTTGTCATTAGCCCAAGAATATACAGTGAAAAGATTGTTCAAAATTAGCCTTTCAGTTATTCATTTGGAATATATTTAGGGGTAATCATTTTATTTATATCCATTATGACAAATCCTTTTTACATCCTTATGGAGGTTTTGTTTTGTTAGTTTTATCTTTTATTTTTGATATGTAAAACAAAACAAAAAACTTCTGCACAGCAAAGGAAACAATCAACAAAACTAAAAAATAACCTACTGAATGGGAGATGATATTTGCAAATAACATATGTGATAAAGACTTAGTATACAAAATATATAAAGAGCTTATACAACTCAATAGCATTAAAAAAACCCTCAAATTAAAAGTGGGCAGAAGACATTAACAGACATCTTTCTAAAGAAGACAGATGGCCAACAGACACACATAAAGAAGTTCATCACTCATCATGAAGGAAATACAAATCAAAACCAAAATGAGATATTTCCTCACACCTATCAGAATGGCTAAAATCAAAAACACAGGAAACAAATGTTGGCAATGATGTAGAGAAAACCAAATCCTCATGTACTATTGGTTTAAATGCAAACTGGTGCAGCCACTATGGAAGACAGTATGGAAGTTCCTCAAAAAATAAAAAATAGAACTACCCTACAATCCAGTAATCACAGTACTCGTAGAGTACAAAAACACTAATTCAAAAGGATACATGCACCAGTATGTTTACTGCACCTTTTTTTTCTTACAATAGCCAAGTTATGGAAACAACCCAAGTGTCCATTGACACATCAATAAAGAAATGGTACATATATTGAATGGAGTATCATTTCACCATAAAAAAAGAATGAAATGTCACTCGCAACAACATGTATGAAGCTAGAAAAAGTGTAATGCTCAACAAAATGTCAAAAAAATATAAATACCATGTGATTTCATTTGTATGTGAAATTTAACAAATGAACAAAAGGGAAATAAGAGACAAACCAGTAAATAAACTATAAAAGAAAGTGAAATAGGTGATGGGGATTAGAGTACACTTACCAAATGAGCACTGAGTCATGAACTGTTGAATTCATGTACAGGTGTACATTGTACACCTGAAACTAATATAACATTGTATGTTAACTATACTGGAATTAAAATAAAAAACCTTTTTAAAAAATGGATGCATTTATCTTCCACTTCCTCCCTCTTCCTCTTCTTTTACATAAAAATTAACATTCTAGATAAACTTTTTTTCAGTCTCTTTCACCCAACAACACATCTTGGAAATCACTGTTTTTAAGTTTATAGTAATTTTCTTCATTCTTTTTATACTACTGTGATACTCCAGTTTGTTAATGTACTATTATTTAACCACTCTCCTCTGTGTAGGTATTTATATTGTTCCTAATATTTTTCAATTACACATAATGCTGCTGTTAACATACTATGTATATGTGTTGTGAGTTTATAGCTGTAGGATTTTCTTTGGAGTATTTTTGGGATGTTTCCTACAAGCAGATTGCTAAATCAAATGACACAGACATAACTTTCTTAAATATTGCCAAATTGTGCCTTGTAAGAGTATACATTTTTATTTCCATCAGCAGTATATCAGTATGCTTGTTTTTCCAGCTGTTTTTCTATAGTCTTCATACTTGAAAGATTGGCTAACTGTAAAATCTTATGTTAACACTCCATTCCTGTATCTTGAAAATGCTGCTCCAATATTCCTTTGCTTTACTTATTGCTTCTGAGAAGTCTGATGAAAGTATAATTCTGTTGGTATTGTAAGTTACTTTATCATTTTTCCTGGACACCTTGAGCATTTTCTCAGTCCTTAAAGTCTCATCCATTTATTATCCTATGTCCTAGAGTTGATTTTTCATAATGAATTTCCCAAGGTTCCCTTGTAGATCCTTTCAATATGCAGATTTAGTTCTTTTTTTCTTGAAAAGTTTCTTTCATTTATATTTTTGTTTCATAGTCTTGTTTTTCTGTTCCATGGATTCCAATTATATATATGTTGGTATCTTCTGCCTGGCTACCATTTCTAGCACTTTCTTTCTGATACATTTTACTTCTTTATCTCATTTATATTCTGTTGGCTGTGTGTGTGTGTGTGGTTTTTTTTTTTTTTGGTTGTTTTTATTCACTGCCCCTTAATAACTTTTCATTTATGTAAATTCTTTCTTAGGGATTTATAATTTAGTTATGTTTTTTCTTTCATTATTTTCTTTATTGAGTGTAATTCTTATATCTTCTTATTTACTATCCATTTGTGTTCTTAACCTTTGAATTTCTGACTTGATGTATTATTTCACGTATGTTTATTTAAGGATATTTAATTCACTTTGGGATATTATACCTTTGTTTCATGGTTGGTTTTGAGAATATTTTTCATTGGCCTCTAAGTTTTGATTCTAATTGTATTATTTCCTGAGATAGTTTTGTATATTAAGACTACTTGTATCTCTACATTGCATGGAAAAAGCTAACATTTGGGGTGGTTTACAGAGTGCCTAGTTTAAGAATGTCCTCCTCCACTTTCTTCAATGTGTAGCTTTTTTGAGGGATCAGAAACAAGTGTTTGGTGGGGGGGTTCTTTAATTTTTTAGTTTTGTCAGTATTCTAAATTTCCCTCTATTGCTTTTTATTGCCTTTACCACTCAGTTTCTCAAGGACTGATTCTTTATTTTCAATTCTCCTCTTTTCCTAAATTATTTCCCTTTCTAAGACCTCTTCCTAAAGTCCTGCATGTATTTTTAAATCACTTCCTTGTGTCAGTGCTCTAACCTCCCAGGACTCTTTTTTCATTATTGTTATGTCTAAGTGTAAAATTCAGGACTTTATCTTTCTAGAAGTGACTCATAGCAGTATCTTCTCTTTCTTCCAAACAGCTTTTCCAGACACCACAGCTCTTCACAAAGTCTTGGGGCTAGAAACTTCAGACTCAGATTTAGTGGAAATAATTTTTTTTTATTTAAGGTAACTTGAAGTTTCAATGCCCTCTAAATTAAGTTATTGTAAAGGTCTATGATTTGTGTAGTTTTACTCTATATTTCCATTGATCTATGTAACTGGGAAGTCCAGGAGAGGTAATGTGGTGAAATTCAGATTTCAACAGCTGCCATTACCTCAGGTACCCCTACAATAACTTTTGAAGAAGTATGGCCAAAAAATTTGTTTATAGTAAATAGATTACTTACAGTAATTGCATTTTTTAAATGTTTATTTTTAAGAAAGTGTAAGTGGGGGAGGGGCAGAGAGAGAGGGAGACACAGCAAGTGAAGCAGGCTCAAGGCTCTGAGACATCAGCACAGAGCCCAATGCAGGGCTCCAACCCACCAAATGTGAGACCATGACCTGAGCCGAAATAGGATGCTTAACTGACTGAGACACCCAGGTGCCCCAGTAATTCCTTTTATAAGATTTTATAGAACATACAAACTTAGATGTTAAAGGCAAGCCTGTAGAAATCCCCTAATCTAGAATTTTCTGAAATTATTTTCATTTTTTTAAGTTTATTTATTTATTTTTTAGAGAGAGAGAGAGTGAGCAGGGGAGAGACAAAGAGAGAGGGAAAGAAAGAGAATCCCAAGCAGGCTCCACATGGTCAGTTCAGAGCCCGACATGGACTTCAAACTCATGAACTGTGAGATCATGACCTGAGCCAAAATCAGACATCAGATGCGCAACCAAGTGAGCCATACAGGAGCCCCTGTGTTTTATTTTTTTAAGATAATAGGAGGCTCAAAAGAAAAAAAAAATCACCTCTGGCATTAGCATACAGTTGTCAACATTTTTCAAGTTAGGATTTTAAAACCAGCACCACTGACTATCACATTTTTAATGCCAATATAGTAAGAATAGCAAACTAAAGAACAGTCCTTAGAAGGATTTTTTTAATGTCCTTATTTTTTTCACCTTCTATCCAACAAAGATTTCATAATTAATTAGCACTTATCTTTGGACTAGTTTTTGGAAGTATTGATTTAGTTCAGAATGTTCTTAAGTTAGTAGCTGAGACCCAGACAGTTTACATGACTTATCCAAATTCATGGCAGAGCTGCAACCAATAAATTTTTTTTACCTCATTATTTAGTCATTTACATATTGTATTAATAACAGTAAACACCTTCTAAAGGCTGCATTTTTTGTTTGTTCTTCTATTTGTTCCTGGTTACATTTTCCTTTTTTATCTAACGAGCACAGCTATCTTGCCAAATTTTTGTTTGCTTGCTCGTGCATATTATTGTTTTACTGACAATCACTGTAAAATACTTTCAGAAAACTGTTCTTTCCTACTTTACTTAATTCTGAATAATGAGCTGGACCATAAACCTTTCAAAACTCTGAATGGGGAAAAAAAAACAAAACACATTGTAAAACTACATTGGCATAAAATATTTTATATGTGAGGGACTCTTATACCAGAGAGTCAAAACTCAAGACATATATTTTATTACTAGTCACACAACATTCTTTTGTTTGGTGAGGAGGAGTAAAAAGTTGCTTTTGCCTCACATTTTAGAAACATTTCTATTATATTACTTATACAGAGGGATAGAATTAATGGTACACTGAAAACTGTTTAATGTTTCACCATCACTCAGATTTGTTCCCACATGAGCCAGAGATCTGTGCTCTATAGACTAGCCATCCAATATATTAATCTAAATCTCTTGATGACTTCTGTATTTCAAAGTTTCTAGTGAAATTTCATACTGCACACACCTTTAATCAATTCTAATAGTTTTACTGGAACATGATCAAAGGATAGGAGTCTCACTCTCTGACAAAACTACTTGCCTATATAATTTATATGGAATTGCTTGTATTTATTTTCTTTTGCATGAGTAACTCAATCCTTTTGAGTTATGATTATCAGTATCCAGTGGAGTCTCCCAGATTTTTGGGGGTTATATACATCCTCTCAAAACTATAGAGGTCTCCAAAAGATTGGAAAAAATCTCTCTTTCCTTTGTAACTGAAACTTCCTGTTTGCAATACACTCTTGACAATGGTAGTTTACAAACTGGGATGACCACCAATGCCCAAACACTCAGGGGTCTTCAAACAAGGAAGACACTTAGGGAACAAACTTAAAGTATTGGGAGTGTGTCAATTGTTATAGAAAGTTAAGAATTTAAGACAAAGTCACTCTCAGTTAAAATAGGGGCATTTAATAATAAAATCAGGTATGGTTAGGAGGTGAATGTCATTTCAGCACATTAGAGTGAATATTTTGTAGGGAGCATGTTACCTGGAAAAACATTCATTCCTCATGTGAACTGGACTTCGCAAAAACATTAATGCTCACTGCAGCAAGGTGTGTCAATCTTAGTAGTTTTTGATGGGGGAAGAGTAAAAAAGAAATCCCTCTTTAACATTTAGATAAAGGCAAAGGTATTAAAAGGTATAGAAAATTGGACTCCTCTTTAAATGTGGACAAAAAAAAGTTTAAAAAATGAAAAAAAGGAAATTAAGTCAGAAGGTCAAGAATATGAATATGCTGTAGAAAGATGACAACAGAAAATGACAAAAACAAAATTGAAATGTAAAATGAGTTAGAGATATTAATGGAAATTAAACATCCTCATCAAACACTTAAAACCCTCAGCAAAGTGTAAACTAAGTCAAAGAGGACTGTAGTTCAGAAACAACTCTATACCTGAAAAATAATGATAGATTTTCCTGATCCCTCACTCCAGAGGACATCAAGCCATGCAACCAAGTAGATGGGATTTCACACAATTTCATCATATCTCATGAGAAACTTCCAGAGATAATAGGATCTTGAAAGCAGGAATTGTGCCTACCTCTTCCCCTCTGAAACTCTAACATTCCAAGCCACTCTTGGTACACAAAATTATGTATATCTGTCAGTTTCATGATAAAGCTAGTAATGTTGTGGCCCTTAATTATCTGCTAGGTAAGTTACTGGAAAGAGTATCTTTCCAAGAATAAAAATATAAAGCTGTGTGTTGGCCCAGAATGAAAGGTTAACAGGTAAAGCTTCAGCCATGTTTTTCTCTGATAGAGAAACACAGAAGCAGTACTGTGCATAAGCCTGGCAGACAGATTAGATGGGCTCTCTTAGGCTGGGAGCCATATTCCACTGTCCTCAGGTTTCCATGTAGGTCTTTCTACATCCCACTCCCTAACAAAAAGCAAAATTGGCAAGAACGATGCAGGCTGAGAGGATGGTAACAAACTAAGGTGCTTTGGACCTTACCATCCAGGTGGCAAATACCACTGTATTAAGGAAATTGACCATCTTTCCTCTTTGTCCTTCAAGGTTGTGAGGCATACTTCAAAGTTCTATTTACATTGCTAGGAGAGTATGTTTTGAGGTTATATTCCTAATGTTTAACCTTCTCCAAGACTGCCCCTCAAGGTCTAAATTTAGGAGTAAAAAGGGTTCAACATGATCTCACTTTAGCTTCAGGCCAAAGCCACATCCTCCAATAGAACCTAACAGAAACACTTTGTTTTCCAAAATGATACACAGAATGGTATCTTTTATTTCATGAAATTCCTTCAGTCTCTAATCCATGTTCACAACACAAAAGGACCAGCAAGTTATTAAATACCCTTTCAGATTTGAGAGTTCTACTTCTAAATGCCCACATGAATTTAACAAGAAAAATTAAAAATGCAACCAAGTTGTGTGTTGATTTCATATCCAATAATGAAGCAGCAGAAAGAGAAATCGAAGAATTGATCCCATCTATAAGTGCACCAAAAATGGTAAGATACCTAGGAATAAACCTCATCAAAGAGATAAAATATCTGTACACTGAAAACTATAGAAAGCTCATGAAAAAAATTGAAGAGGACACCAAGAAATGAGGAAACATTCCAGGCCCATGGATTGGAAGAATATTGTTAAAATGTCAATACTAACCCAAACTATCTACATATTCAATGCAATCCTTATCAATTAACACTAGCATTCTTCACATGGCTGGAACAAACAATTCTAAAATTTTCATGCAACCAGAAAAGACCCTAAATAGCCAAAATAATGTTGAAAAAGAAAACCAAAGCTGGAGGCATCACAATCCCAGTACTACAAAGCTATAATCATGTAGAGAGTATGGTACTGGCACAAACACAGACACATAGATCAAGGGAACAGAATAGGGAACCCAGAAATGGACCCACAAATGTATGGCCAACTAATCCTCAACAAAGAGGGAAAGAATATCTAATGGGAAAAAAGATAATCTCTTTAGTAAATGGTGCTGGGAAAACTGGACAGTGACATACAGAAGAATGAAATCGGACCATTTTCTTACACCATACACAAAAATGAAATCAAAATGGATGAAAGACCCAAATGTGAGACAGGAAACCACTAAAATCCTACAGGAGAAAACAGGCAGTGACATCTTACTTTGACCTCAGATTTGGTGACCTCTTACTCGACATGTCTCCAGAGACAAGGGAAATAAAAGCAATCATGAACTATTGGGACCTCATCAAGATAAAAAGCTTCTGCACAGTGAAGACAACAATCAACAAAATTAAAAGGCAGCTGACAGAATGGGAGAAGGTATTTGCAAGTGACATATCAGATAAAGATCAAGTATCCAAAATCTATGAAGAATTTATCAAACTCAACACCCAAAAACCAAATAATCCAGTGAGGAAATGGGCAGAAGAATATATGCTTTTTCCAAAGAAGAGATTCAGATGGCTAACAGACAAATGAAAAGATGCTCAACATCACTCATCATCAGAGAAATACAAATTAAAACCACAATGAGCTACTACCTCACACCAGTCAGAATAGCTAAAACCAACAACTCAAACAACAGAAGTTGGTGAGGATGTGGAGAAAAGGGAACACTCTTGCACTGCTGGTACAAATGCAAACTGGTGTGGCCACACTGGAAAACAGTATGGAGCTTCCTTAAAAAGTTAAAAATAAAACTACGCTATGACCCAGCAATTGCACTACTAGGTATTTATCCAAAGGATACAAAAACACAGATTTGAAGGGGCACATGCACCCCAATGTTTATAGCAGCACTACCCACAGAGCCCAAATGTCCATCAGCTGACAAATAGATAAAGAAGATGTGGTACATACATAGAATGGCATATTACTCAGTGATCAAAAAGAATGAGATCTTTCCATTTGCAACAACATGGATGGAACTAGAGTGTATTATGGTAAGCAAAATAAGCTAATCAGAGCAAGACAAGTATCCTATGATTTCACTCATATGTGGAATTTAAGAAACAAAACAGATGAACATAGGGAAAAGAAAGGAAAAGTAAAAAACCAGGAGTCAAACCATAAGAGACTCTTAAATACAGAGAACAAACTCAGCATTGCTAAAGGGATATTGGGTGGGGGAATGGGCTAAATGGTTGAGGGGCATTAAGGCTGTAAAGGTACGGCCTGACTTTGGCTTGGGAGTCAGGGAAGAAAACAACCCCAGACCAGATGGGAACACAGGCTTGGATGCTGTGGCCCAAGGAGGATGGGTTAGCAGCACAGCAAGTCAACACACCCTTCGCTCTCCATGCTTTCTTCCTGTTCCCTAAGAATCTCACTTAAACTTTTTTCTCCTGCCCTGAACTTTTATTTTCAGACTAATTTTATGAATACCATATTCTCTCACAACTCTTCAGTCACTTTTGTTTTCTGGAACCCTATCTGAAGTCTATTTATATTTTACTATGCCTAAATAAAGGAGAAGAAAACAAGGAAGTCTAGACTGAGAAAAAGTAGAAGTATAAATTACAATAAATCACAGTCTTGCTAAATCTAAGACTAAAAACTCTTTTTTTTTTTGCTTTTTGTATTAGCTATTTCCTTTTTTTCTTGTTGCTCTCTTATCTCTCTCGAGAGATTTTTATTTATTTTAATCATTTTATTTTCATCATGTAAGTGTACTCTTTAGTTCCCATCTCCTATATATCCCATTGCCCTTCTGATAACCATCAGTTTTTTGTCTATAGTTAAGAGTATTTCTTGGTTTGTCTTTTTTCCTTTGCTCATATGTTTTTCTCTTAAATTACACATATGAGTGAGATCATATGGTATTAACTTTTCTCTGACTTCTTTTGCTTAGCATTATACTCTCTAGCTCCATGTATGTTGTTGCATATGGCAAGACTTCATTCTTTTTATGCCTTTTTTATGGAATAATACTGCATTGTGTGTGCGTGTGTGTATATACACACAGATATATGTATGCATGTGTGTGTGTGTGTGTGTGTGTGTGTGTGTGTGTGTGTGTGTGTGTGTGTTTATATTTATCACATCATCTTTATCCATTCATCTATCAATGGACACTTGGGTGGCTTCCATAGTTTGGCTATTATAAATAATACTATGAACATAGGGGTGCATGTACTCTTTTGAATTAGTCTTTTAGTATTTGGGGGGTCAATACTCAGTAGTGCACTTCCTGGATCATCTGGTAGTTCTGTTATAATTTTTGAGGAGCGTCCATACTGTTTTCCACAATGGCTGAGCCAATTTGCATTCCCATCAATAGTACAAGAGGGTTCCTTTTTCTCCACATCCTCACCAACATTTGTTTGTTGTGTTTTTTATTTTTGTCATTCTGAAATGTCTTAGTTGCTATCTCGTGGTTTTGATTTGCCTTTCCTGATGATGAGTGATGTTGATCCTATGGATGTTGACCATCTGCATGTCTCTTTTGAGAAATGTCTATTCATATCTTCTCATTTCTTTCTGCCTATCTTTAAGTTGAATTATTTGTTTTTTGGGTGTTGAGTTTGAGTTCTTCATAGATTTTGGATACAAACCCATCATCATTTACAAATATCTTCTCCCATTCAGTAGGTTACCTTTTAGTTTTGTTGTGTTTCCTTCATTGTGCAGATACTTCTTTTTTGATGTAGTCCCAATAGTTTATTTCTTCTTTTATTTCCCTTACTGCAGGAGACCTATTCAAAAAAAAATGTTTTTATGGCTGATGTCAGAGATTATTGCCTGTACTTTTCAAGGATTTTTATGGTTTCAGGTCTCACATTTAAGTATTTAATCTATTTTGAATCTATTTGTGTGTATGATCAAAATATGTGGCCAAGTTTCATTCTTTTGCATGTTGCTCTCCAGTTTTCCCAACACTATTTGTTGAAGAGGCTGTCTTTTTCCCATTGTATATTCATTCCTCCTTTCCCATTGTATATTCATTCCTCCTATATTACTGACCATATAATTGTGGATTTCTGGGTTTTCTCTTTTATTCCATTGATTGACCTATGTGTCTATTTTTATGCCAGTTACATACTGTTTTAATTACTATCACTTTGTAATATAACTTAAAATCTGGAATTATAATACCTACAGTTTTGTTATTCTTTTTCAAGGATGCTTTGGCTGTTTGGAATCTTTTGCGGTTATATACAAATTTTAGGTTTATTCTAGGTCTGTCAAAAATGTTGGTATCCTAACTTTTCAACAATCAAAAATTCAACCTAGGACTTTCAAATAGCTGAAGATAATAACACCCAACTAGCTACCTATTTTCTCAGTATTTACTTTCAAATATTTTTAAAAGGGGAGATAGATAGATAGATAGATAGATAGATAGATAGATAGATATCTCACCACCTTAAAGACAGTCAACAATGATACTTCAAAGTGACAAAAAAAAAGAGAAATCACCAAATGCAGTATGCAATTTCTCATGTTCCTTTCCCACTATTGTCTCACCCTGACACTTTATAGCAAGCAAGGACAGGTTGACAAAACTTGCTAGGAATGCTGAAGAAGGAAGCTAGCAAAGGGACATCTGGGTAATTTAAAATCACGTCCAGAATAATGATATCTTAGCCTCTTATTCATGGATAGTAAAGTTAGAAGACATAATGATAGAGAAAATTCTGTTTACAACAGGAACACAGATTGTGTGCTTCGTAAATATACAAAATCTGTGTAAGGATAATTGTTCAACACCTACTGAACACACACCAAAAAAAGTTGAACAAATGGCAAGAAATTAACCTGTTATTAGAAATGATGACATTTAAATATATTAGTTCTCTGCAATTTATAGATTTAATATCACCCCCCAAAAATATCAATAAATTTAAGACAACAGAAATATCAGTGTATGTATACATGTCATTATTCACATATATTTTATGTATGCTGCTGAAACAGACTAGAAACAATGACACTCCAGAGCAATGAGTAAATCTACAGCCAAGATCTTGGATTCTAAATACCATTTTCCAATAAAAGCAATCAGGAGCCCCTGGGAAAAAGGCTGATTCCAGATCTGAGGCTGAGAAAATACAAAGCCAGCCTCAACTATCTGTGGTGCCAGCAAGTAAAGAAATGCTCAAAAACTGATGAGCCATATTGGTAGGAAATAGGAGCCACCATGAAGAGGCTTCTAATGGCAAAATATAGGTAATTAGAACAGTAAAACACTGACAATATTGGATTACATCCCATAGAATATAATAAATATGCATGAATACATACTGATATAAATAAATCATTGAAACAGATAAATAACTGCCAGGGAGAAAAATGCAGTGGTTTCTTATAAAGGGATTCTGATCAATAAATGTTAAAAGGAATGAGAAATTACAAGTCACCATCAGGATAGGTGCCTGGGTGGCTCCCTTGGTTGAGCTTTGGACTTCGGCTCAGGTCATGATCTAATAGTTCATGAGTTCAAGCCCCACATCAGGCTCTGTGCTAACAGCTCAGAGCCTGAAGCCTGCTTCAGATTCTGTGTTTCCCTCTGTCTCTGCCCCTCACCTGCTCATGATCTATGTTTATCTCTCTCAAAAATAAATAAACATTAAAAAAATTACAGTGTTTTTTTAAAAAATCACTATAAGGCAAACACTATAGTAATAACTGTTGCAGGTGAGCACCATTAATTGATGTTATAATTACTGGGCAAAAATGTGAGGGGAAATAACAAATTTGCTATGTCTGAAACAAACACCCAACATATATGATACTTACAATAATTATCATAGAACATCATACTTATACAGGAAAAGAAACATTAACTTTATGATAATTAAAGTTCCTTTCTAACTAATCTACCTACCTTATTCAAATCTCATAAGTTTTATGTCCTTAATTTGTCCAGGAAATGTTCTTGAATTTCACGGTATTCCTTAACCAAATGATCGAAGATGACATTAGAGTAATGACATCAGTTAACATTATGTTACCCCTAAAATGATGGAAGAGAAAACCATGGCATTACTTCCATGTTTTTTTGCCAAAGATATGTAACCTAAGATATTAGGAAACCCAACTGGAAGTATTCTCTAAAATAAATTAGCAGGGGCACCTGGGTGGGTCAGTCAGTTAAGCATTTGTCTCTTGCCTCCAGCTTAGGTCATGATCTCACGGTTCCTGAGTTAGAGCCCCACATTGGGCTCTGTTCTGACAGTGCAGAACCTGCTTGGAATTCTCTGTCTCCCTCTCTCTCTCTGCCCCTCCCCTCCTTCTCTTTCTCTCTCTGTCTCAAAGTAAATAAATAAACTTAATTTTTTTGTAAATAACTTAGCAGAACTCCTCAAATATATCAAGGTTATGAAAGACAAAAAATCCTGAAGACTGTCACAGGATATAAACTAAGAAGATCCGATAAAGAAAAATAATGTGAACTTCCAGAATGGTTCCTGGAAAATTTAGGACATTAAACTTATGAGATTTGAATAAAGTAGGTATATGAGTTTTACATCAATACTACTGCTATCAGTATTACATCAATATTGCCAGTTTCAGTAATTGTTGTTTCTGTAAGATGGTAAAATAGGGGAAGATGAGCTACAGTTCTATCATAGCTCTATAGAACTTCTTGAACTTCCTGAAATCAGTTCAAAATAAAGGTTTTTTTTTTACAGAAAAAAATACCAATATGAAATTTTATCAATTTTTTATTAAAATATTGCTGTAAGATATCCAAATTACAGATTTTCTCACAAATATTTTTGAGTCTCTACTATTTACCAGTCATCATCTTCTGACAGGAATACAGTTTCAAGCAAGACAGTAAAGGCTGGTCAAATTTTAACACTTATGTTCCTATGGAGATCAGGAGAGGGAAAATCAACAAATGAGTGTGCAAATAAGAAAATTTGAGATAGAAACAACAAATTGTAATGCAGGGAAGGGGGAAAGATAATGAAATGTCTCCAAGGACATTTGGGGATAGACCTAGTAGCTGTCTTTATTTATTATACCAATTTTCCCAAGGGAAAATAAGTACATACCAGCCCTAAATAATTTGTCTTCTTACCATTTAAGTATTATAGAATTTAGTAGCTTCATAGATCTTTGTCAAGCAGTCCCCTGTCAACAGTTGCCATGTCAACCATAACTACAAAATCCTGGATTAACCCCACAGCATCTTGTGATATCAGGATTATGTCAACATGGCACTATCAAATGTTCACAGCCCAAAGACAATTTCCCAAGTGATTCTGGAAAATATACTGAAATATCATCTAAGAAAACAGCACCTTAGTGCATCTGTGCAATTCAGGTAGCCTAATTTTCTAAATGATGAGTCAAGGCAGCATCTCACAACTATATAGAATAGGGTTTCTGCTGTCTGCACTAGAACGTGAAAAGTATAGCATCAGGAATTATGTAGTCTTATTACAAATGTAACAACTTTGTGTGTTGGTATCCAAGTGCTAGAAGCAAAAAGCAAGTATACTCTAGAAATTTAACTTAATCTAAAAGTCACTAGGCCACACTTCATTTATTAGTATAAATGAAGTGATATTTACAACTACAAGGGAGGCTGTTCAAGGTGGCAGCATAAGAAGATACTGAACTCACCTCACAGACAACAGATCTATAGCTACATATGGAGAAATTCCTCCTGAAAAAGACCTGGAAGATAGCTGCATCTCTACATAATAAAGGATAGATAGTCTACACAGAGATGGGTAAGAGAAGCAGAGATGTAGTCTCAGCAGAAACTTATCTGGCACAACAAGCCACCATCAGAAAGGATCTCACAAGGGCAGCTGTGTGGCTCAGTTGTTTAAATGTCCAACTCTTTATTTCAGCTCAGGTCATGATCTCATGGTTTCCTGGGTTCAAGCCCCACATTGGTATCTGAGCTCATGCTATAGAGCCTGCTTGGGATTCTCTCTCACTTTCTCTCTGCCTCTCCCTTCCTTGTTCTCTCAAATTAAATAAAAACTTTTTAAAAAATTAAAAAACAAGAAGGGATCTCACAAATATGGAGCTTCTCCCTGAGGAACAAGGGGTTCAAATCCCACATCAGGTATCCCAACTCTTGGAACTTGCACTGGAGAGACAACCCCCAAAATGACTTTGAAAATCAACAGGACATACGTGCAGCAGACCCAAAGAGCTATAGGAAACTGAGAATCCACTCTTAAAGGGCTCATATACAGACTCATCCTAGCACATAGTCCAGAACTGGCAGTTTGGAAATAGCAAGAGGCTATATGTGAAGGAGATTCATCAACTAATCCTAAAACATATGCTGGAGAGGCAGCGGACTGCTGTGACTCTATTCAAGGACAGAGGCAGTGGTGGGCACCACTACTATGCTCTCCCACTCTCTTGCTACTGCCAGAGGGTGCATCCCACCCCTGCCTGCACTCTTCTGTGGTTCAACTCAAGCCATCAGGAACATGCAGGCCATATAGGGGATGCTCCTTAAAAACTTGGCTTTGATGGTCAGTGGGGTTTACATTTCTAGGCACCACAGGACTGCAACAATTACAGATATAGTTCATGGCAGAGTAATCCCAACCCCGGACATGGCACAAACAATGGACTGAATACGCCCATGTCTGTCTGTAAAAGAAGACCTATTTACTTGTCCTACAGCTTCAGCCTGAGGGCCAGGCTTCAGATTAACCACATATCTATAGGCTGCAAAAGTGCTCCAAGCGAACATGGGCAGGGGGGTGCCATTTTTGCACTCTCGCTTAGGCTCACTACATCTTTCTTACACCTCCCCCACAAGATCTTATACACTTATATGAAGCCCTGATTTTTCCAACTACTGCCAAGGTAACATCTCCTGATTACCCGACCTAAAGGCCAGAAGGGTTTACAATTGTAGCCCTACAACTGTGTATATTTGTATACATTAAAGTCTACTTACTGCCTGAGGGTCTGGCTTCCCATCCATCTGAAATCAGGTGTTGAATGAGATCCTTCCCTTTGAAACTCTGAGATATCAACAACCAGAACTTATCATAAATAAATTCAGCTGCTTAGACAATTACAAAGTTTCAAGAGATAAGCACTAACTAGGGCAAAGTTGACCATAAGGTTTTATCTTGCATGCAGCCACTCCTTCAAGACTAGAGAAGTGTTTCATCTAATACATAGAAATAAACAAAGTCCACCAAAATAAGGCAACAGGAGTATGTCCCAAAAGAACAAGATAAAGCCCCAGAAAAAAGTTAACAAACTGAAGTGAAGTAACCTACCTGGATAAAGAGTTCAAAGTAATGGTCATACAGATGCTCACCAAACACTGCTTGAAAATGAACACAGTGGTAACTTCAACAAAGAGATAGAAAACAAAGAAGTACTACATAGAAGTCACAAAACTGAAAAACACAATAAATAAACTGAAAAATACACAACAGACCGGATGAAGCAGAACAAACGATCAGAGATCTGGAAGACAAGTCAGTGGTACTTTCCCAACCAGAGAAGCATAAAGCAAAAAAATAAAACTTTTTAAAGAAGATAGCTTAAAGGACCCATGTGTTACCAACAAATAGAGCACAAGTCCCATTATAGAAGAGAAAAAAGAAGGGGCCCCAGAAGGAAGAGATAGAAAGGTTTCTTGAAAAAAACAATGACTGAAAACTTCCCTACACTGGGGAAGGAAACAGACATCCAAATACAAGTAGCCCAGAGCTGCCCTAAGATGAACCCAAAGAAAACCCCACCAGGGTTTATTATAATTCAAGTATCAAAAGTTAAAGAAACCATCTCAAAAGCAAGAGAAAACAACTTATTGCTACAAGAGAAAGCCCCTAAGACTTTTTAGCAAAAGGGAATGCCATGATATATTCAAAGGGCTGAAAGGATAAAACTGCTAACCAATAATATTCTACCCATCAAGTTTATTATTCAGAATTGGAGACAAAGAGATTACCAAATAAGCAAAAACTAAAAGAGTTCATTGCTACTATAAAAGTCACTAATTAGTAATAAGAAAACATATGTAAAAAATCTTACTGGTAAGGGGCGCCTGGGTGGCGCAGTCGGTTAAGTGTCCGACTTCAGCCAGGTCACGATCTCGCGTTCCTTGAGTTCGAGCCCCGCGTCAGGCTCTGGGCTGATGGCTCAGAGCCTGGAGCCTGTTTCTGATTCTGTGTCTCCCTCTCTCTCTGCTCCTCCCCCGTTCATGCTCTGTCTCTCTCTGTCCCAAAAATAAATAAAACGTTGAAAAAAAAAATTTTTTTAAATCTTACTGGTAAAAATCTATAGCAAAAACACAAAAAATGAGAATGGGATCTAAGCATAGCAATAAAGTAAACCACTAGGGAAGAGAACAAGAGACGAACAACAGAGAGCTACAAAACAGCCAGAAAGCATTTAACATAGCAATAAAGTATAAATAAATACTTTAAATGTAAATGAACTAAATTCTCCAAAAGGCAGACTAGGGGAATGGATTGAAAACAAAACAAAACAAAAACAAGACTCATATATTCTACCTACAAGAGCCTCACTTGTGCTGTAAAGATACACAGAGGCAAGAAATGAAGGAATAGAAAAGATGTTTCATGCAAATGGGAAACAAAAGCTGGGGAAGCTACATTTGTATCAGACAAAATTGTCTTTTATTATAGCCTTTAAGGTCTAAAGTAGGTATTACATAACAATAAAGGGGTTGATTCAACAAGAAGATACAGTATTTGTAAACATTCAAATACCCAAAACAGAAGCACACTAATACGTAAAGCAAATATTAATAGACCTCCAGGGAGAAATTGACGATAATACACTAAATGGAGACTTTAACGCTCTACTTATATCAATGGATAGATTATTTAGACAGAAAAATCAGTAAGACCAGGTTGACTTAATAGATATATACAGAACATTCCATTTAAAAGCAGAATATGCATGTTTCTTAAGTGCACATGAACCATTATTCCAGGATAAATTATATTAGGCTACAAAATAAGTCTCAAATTTATTAAGACTGAAATATTTTCAAGCAACTTTTCTTAACTGCCATGTTGTGAAACTAGAAATTAAGTATAAGAATTAGGCTTAAAAGGGGTGCCTGGGTGGCTCAGTTGGTTGAGCGTCTGACTTCGGCTTAGGTCTTCATCTCGCAGTCCGTGAGTTTGAGCCCCGCGTCAGGCTCTATGCTAACAGCCTGGAGCCTGCTTCAGATTCTCTATCTCCCATTGTCTGCCCCTTCCCTGCTCATGCTCTGTCTCTGTCTCTCAAAAATGAATAAACGTTAAAAAAATTTTTTCTTAAAGAATTAGGCTGGAAAATGCCGGTATGTTTAAATGGAGCGACATGCTACTGAATAATCAATGGGCCAATAAATAACTCAAACTAGAAATTAAGAAATACCTCCAGACATGTGAAAATGAAAATCTGACAATCCACAATGTATGGCATGCACAAGAAGCAGTTTTAAGTGCTAGGTTCATAGCAATACAGGCCTACCTCAATAAACAAAATCTCAAACAATGTAGCTTTTTACCTTTTAGGATAGAAAAGTATAGAAAAAGGAAGAAAAAAAAGACAAAACCTGACATTAGTAGAAGAATGAAATAATAAATATTAGAGCAGAATTATATATAATAGAGACTAAAAGGACTAAAGAAAAAAATAATGAAACTAAGAGTTGGTTCCTTGATAAGATCAATTGATGAAACTTTAGCTGGATTTACTAAGAAGTGGGTGAGCTCAACAGAAAGCAAAGTTCCAGCTGATACCACAAATATAAAGGATCTTAAGAGACCACAATGAACAATTATATATAAACAACTTCGGTAACCTAAAAGAAATAGACAAATTCCTAGAAAGATATAATCTTTCAAGACTGAATAATGAAGAAATAAAAAAATCTGAATAGACTATAGTTAGAAGATCATCCAGTAATCAAACACCTTCCAACAAACCTAAGTCCAGGACCGAACAACTTCACTAGTGAATTCTACTAAACATTCAAACATTTAATACATATCCTTCTCAAATTTCCAAAAAATTCAAGAGGAGACAGTGCTTCCAAATTCATTTTTGACATTAGCATTTCCCTGATACCAATATAAGAAGACCTCACAAAAAAGAAAATTATAGGTCACTATTTCAGATGAACCCAGATGTAAAAATTTCCAGGAATCCAATAGTAAACCAATCCAACAATGCATTAAAAGGATCACACCATGGTCAAATGGGTTTATTCCAGGGATTCAAAGATGGTTCAATATCCACAAAAATCAAAATGAGACCATATTAACAAAATAAAGGAAAAAAAATCTTATCTCAGTAGATGCAGAAAAATAATTTGACATAATTAAACATCCATTTATGATAGAAACTCTCAATAATGTTGATATAAAGGAAACATGCCTCAATATAATGAAGCCCATCTATGAAAAGGCCACAGTTAATACCATATTTAAATTTGAAAAGTTAAGATCAGGAACAAGACAAAGATGCTCACTTGCCCATGTTTATTCAAGATAGTATTCAAAATCTAGCCACAGCAGTTAGGTAAGAAAAAGAAATTCATCCAAAAAGAAAAGCAACAAGTAAAACTGTGACTATTCACCAACAACATGATTTTATAAATAGAAAACTATAAAGCTACCACAAAACTTTTAGAATTCAGTAAAGTTGTACAGTGGAAAATCAATATACAATAATCTGTTGCATTTTTATATACAAATAATGAACTATCAAAGAAATGAAGAAAACAATTTCATTAACAATAGCATCAAAAAGAATGAAAACCCTAACAACCAAGGAGGTGACAGACCTACCACTGGTGAAATAAATTGAAGAAGCTACAAATATATATAAAGATATTGCATGTTCATGGATTGGACGAATTGTAATTATATTTCCATATTACCCACAGAAATATACAGATTCAGTGCAATCCCTATCAAAATTCCCATGATATTTTTCATGTAAATAGAAAAAACTGTTCCTAAAATTTGTATGGAACAAAAATATCCTTAAGTAACACCTCTATGTTCATTACATCATTATTTAAAATTATCAAGACATGGAAATATCTTTAATGTCTAGTAATGGATGAACACATAAAGAAAATGTAATGTATATATACAGTGGAATATTACTCAGCCATAAAAAGAAGGGAATCTTGCCATTTGCAACAACATGGATACACCTTGGGCTATTAAGCTAATTCACAACAGAGACAAAGACTAACACATATGATTTCACTTGCATGTGGAATAAAACAGACCAACTAACAGTCAAAAAAATGAAAACACACAACTAAACCCAGACTTACAGACACAGAGAACAGCTTGCCTTAGAGGAGGTAGGTTATGGGTTGGGCAAAATGGGTGAAGGGAATCAGGAGGTACAGACTTTCAGTTATAAAGTAAGTTATGACTATAGTCAATAATATTATATTGCATATTTGAAAGTTTCTAAGAATCCATCTTGAAGGTGCTCATCCTGAATAAAAAAGTTTAACTTCATATGCTGACAGATGGTAACTAGACTTGTGGTAGTCATTTTCCAATGTATGCAAATATTGTATCATTTTGTTACATACTTCAAACTAATCTATCATTCCTAAATACATTTTTTAAAGGGGGAGGGGGACCAATAAGCCCAGTTTCCTACCTTTTCCCTCATTTGTTTATGTAGAGTGTCTGTAATCTCAAATTTTCTCCCTTGATGGCTCCTAGTGTTTCTTGAAGTGCCTGGGACTGTTTGACATATAGGCTGGTCTAACAACTATTTACCCTAAAGGTATCTGCCATCACTTTTCTTACCTGCTCTTCCACAAATGTCTTCATTGCTCAGTAAACTTTGTGAGAATACCTCAGTTTTCTGCTACCTGATGACCCGTATATCCCCAGAAAACGCCAGTGTTTGCAACGTTGCTGTCTACTCCATGTCCCCAATGTCATCACTCCTTAAGTTACAAATTCCTAATTTTTTTTTAATTTTTTTTCAACGTTTATTTATTTTTGGGGGGACAGAGAGAGACAGAGCATGAACGGGGGAGGGGCAGAGAGAGAGGGAGACACAGAATCGGAAACAGGCTCCAGGCTCCGAGCCATCAGCCCAGAGCCTGACGCGGGGCTCGAACTCACGGGCCGCGAGATCGTGACCTGGCTGAAGTCGGACGCTTAACCGACTGCGCCACCCAGGCGCCCCACAAATTCCTAATTTTTTTAATGTTTGTTTATTTTTGAGAGAGAAACAGACAGACATAGCATGAACAGGGGAGGAGCAGAGTGATAGACACAATCAGAAGCAGGCTCCAGGCTCTGAGCTGTCAGCACAGACCCAACACAGGCTAGAACTAACAAACCGCAAGATCATGACCTGACTTGAGGTTGGACACTTAACCGACTGAGCCACCCAGATGCCCCTAGTCACGAGTTCTTGGAAGAAACAAGAAAATGTTCCCTGCTCTACTCTGTGTCAATGTTCCGTTTTTTTGGTTGACCATCTTCCCAGCCCCCTTGAGCCAATGTCAATTCAAGAAGGTAACTTAAAGGTCTAATTCACAGGATTTTGACTATACAAAATATTGTACTGTAATCAAACTTGGTAAGAGACTAGATCTTAATTATTCCAGCCACTAAAAAAACCAATTATTTGACAAGATAGAAGTGCTAATTATTGCTACAATGTCAATCATATTACAATCAACATGTTGTATACCTTGAATTTATGCAGCATTTTAGGTCAATTGTCTTCCAATGAAAGAAGGAAATAGACTGAATGCATCTAGATTTTCTCAGAATAGTCCTCCACTTGTGGACAAAACCAGTAAGGGATAAAAAACCTACAGGGTTGATCATTTTAGTCCCTCTGTTCTCCTTTTCCCCCTAAAGAAGCAGTTTCCCCCTTTCTCATTGAGTCAAAAAAGGAAAAATATATGTATCTTTTTTATACCCCTTGGGATAACATCAGACACATTTATTTCCATGTAGCTCAGCTGGGACCACCCACTGGCTCAGCTACCAGTATTTCCAAATATATTCCAGTTAGGAGTATCTGCAAACTCTTTGTCACTTTAGAAGTACTTTTCAATTGTAAAGCATTTCACAAGTATTCATTATTATGATTTGATCAAATCTGTGCCAAAATTTCTAACAACTGGTTCTCTAGAGTTCTTTTCCTACATTATTTTTCCCATAGATAAAACCTCCCTCTCCCCAGCAGGAATAAAGTTATTTTCATTTAAAAATAATCATGTCTGATGAAACTTAGGAATGTCTCTCAAAGAGACTTACTGCAGTTTTGTATCACTGCCGTATTAGCTAAGTCACACACACACACACACACACACACACACACACACACACACACTAACCTGTGAGAAAAGGGACTCCTGGCTGGCTCAGTCAGTAGAGCATGCAACTCTTGATCTCAGGGTCATGAGTTCAAGCCTTATGTTCCGCACAGTGCTTACTTAAAATATCAACAATAAAAAATTTTTCAAAACTCGTAACAAAATATAGGACACCTAATACAATGGATTATATTCATGTGTCTTCTCACATGTTACCTTAGACACATTTCTGTTACAATAGCTCCCATATTACATGATTATCCTCACTTGTATGACTAACTCCCCCAGAACTAGAATCTAAACCACTTTGTATCCCTAGAGCTAGCAAAGTTTTTAAACACATAAGTAGTCAATAGATATTTGATGGATAATAGAATGAAAAAGTTACTTTTTTTATTGTTTGTTTATTTATTTATTTATTTATTTATTTTTAATATATGAAATTTATTGTCAGATTGGTTTCCATACAACACCCAGTGCTCATCCCAAAAGATGCCCTCTTCAATACCCATCACCTACCCTCCCACCCACCCACCCCCTATCAACCCTCAGTTTGTTCTCAGTTTTTAAGTCTCTTATGCTTTGGTTATTTTAAATGATAAGGTTTGGTCTATACCAGAGACCCCAAATCAGTAATTCATACACTAGGATCATTTAAAGCGCAGTCTACCAATTTTAGAAAACTTTACCCTAAAGGGGCACCTGGGTGGCTCTGTCAGTTGAGTGTCTGACTTCAGCTCAGGTCATGATCTCATGGCTTCTGAGTTGAAGCGCCACATCAGGTTCTTTGCTGTCAGGGCAGAGCCTCCTTCAGATCCTCTGTCTCCCCATCTCATGATCACCCTCTTTTTCTCTCTCTCAAAAATAAACTTTAAAAAAAAAGTTTACCCTAAAAAAATCCCTCTTTTCAGTTTTTCTTCAAGTATCATCAACATGGTTCCCACATTCCCAATAAGGAATGTGTCAGTTGGAGGTGAGTTGCAGTCATCCCCATTACTACAACATAGTCCTCACTGTGCCGTTTCACTGATGTAACCCACTGAACACCAGACATATTTGATTTTATGATCCTTTGACCAGATGATCTCTATGGCTTCTTCTATCATAGATTTTATTAACCTTTATCTTCTCACATATACACTGGCCATCTCCCTACTCAATTCCTTCTTTGTTCCTTTTGGAAGCCCAGAATATACTTGGTTTCATATGACTACAGTTCTGCCAGCTGAGTCCTGCCTCATGGAATCCACTGACCTCATGAGTATAATATGACATTTATTTCTGTACACTCTAATTTGAATCATTTTGTAGAATAAAAATTCATAGTTTTATAGATTTTATGCAGAATACAATCCCTTCTAGTCCTTTTTCTTCCAAAAAAAAAAATCACATCTTATATAATGCCTTCTCACAAGAAATCTGTTACTTAAGCAGCTAGCTACTACTTAGTAAAAAATAGTCTGGGTACTTATATAATAATTATACCCATCATTTGCTTCATGATTTTTAGTTTTCTAAGAACTTTTATATCACTTATCTCATTTCTTTTTAAGTATAATTAACAGTGTTATATTCATTTCAGGTATATAACATAATGATTCAATTCTATACATTATTCAATGCCCACCATGAGAAGTTTAGTGATCATCTGTCACCAAACATTCACTATGCTGTACTTTTCATCTCTGTGACTTATTTATTTTGTAACTGGAAGTTTGTACTTCTTAATCCCATTTCATCTATCCAACTCCCCCCCCCAAAAAAAATTCTCCTTTGGCAACCACATGTTGGTTTCTGTACTTAAGAGTCTAAGGATAGGTCAGCATGGCCTGCTTGGGATTCTCTCCCTCCACACCACCACCACCACCCCACCCCACCCCCATCTCTGCCCCTCCTTGCCTTTCTAAATAAATAAACATTTTTTAACAAGAGTCTAGGGGACTTCTTGTCTGTTTTTTCTTTATGTTGTTTGTTAAATTCCACAGAGGAAGGAAATCAAATGGCATTTCTCTTTCTCCGACTTATTTCACTTAGCATTATTCCCTTTAGGTCCACCCAAGTTGTTGCAAATGGCAAGATCTCATTCTTTGTTATGGCTGATAAATATGTATACCACATCTTCTTTATCCATTCATCTCTTGATGAATAGTTGGGTTGCTTTCATTTCTTGGCTATTGTAAATAATGCTGCAATAAATATAGTGGTGCAAGAATCTTTTTGAATTAGTGTTTTCAGGGGGGAGGGTAAATACCCAGTAGTAGAATTAGTGGGTAATAGGGTAGTGGTTTGTTTGTTTGTTTATTTATTTATTTTTGAGAAGCCTTCATACTGTTTTCCACAGTGCTTAGAGAAACTTACATTTCTACCAACAGTGCACAAAGGTTGCTTTTTCTCATCCTTGCCAACATGTTAGTTCTTGTCTTTTTTTAATTTAGCCATTCTGACAGGTTTAAGGCGCTATCATATTTTGTTCTTGATTTGCATTTCCCTCATGATTAGTGATGGTGAATGTCTTTTCATATGTCTGCTGGCCATGTCTAGGTGTTCTTTGGATAAATGTCTATTTTGGTCCTCTGCTCATTTTTTAAATCAGATTGTTCTTATGGTGTTGGTTGTCTAAGGTTTTTTTTTTTTATGTTTTGGATATTAATCCCTTATCGGATATATCCTTTACAAATATATTCACCCATTCAGTAGGTTGCCTTTTCACTGTGTTGGTTTCCTTCACTGAGCTAAGGCTTTTTTATTTTGGTAGAGTTCCAGCAGTTGATTTTTGCTTTTGGATCCATTGTCTTATTATTCTTTAAAGCAAGTATGCATTCCCTAACTAGACAAGACGGATCTTCTATTCTCAGTTTAAATTTTTTTTTCAACGTTTATTTATTTTTTGGGACAGAGAGAGACAGAGCATGAACGGGGGAAGGGCAGAGAAAGAGGGAGACACAGAATCAGAAACAGGCTCCAGGCTCTGAGCCATCAGCCCAGAGCCCGACGCGGGGCTCGAACTCACAGACCGCGAGATCGTGACCTGGCTGAAGTCGGACGCTTAACGACTGCGCCACCCAGGCACCTCTATTCTCAGTTTACAGTCAGGTGACATCACAGAGAAGCAAGAGACTTAATGTCCTGAAGCTGGAAGGGACCTCAGAGATTACCTAGTTTCTAAAAACAGAAACCAGAGGACCTGAGAGCCTCAAATTTACCCACAGTTAAGTATCTAGGTAGCGGTATAGGGAAAAGGTCACTTCTATTATAACACACTGTTTATATAAAGTCAAAGATTCTCCTTCCTATATGGGGTGCTGATGGATATATTCACACACTCCCCTATCATGAAAAACAGATCTAATATTCCTTGAAAATTAAAAACTACAAAAATTCTTATTTATAAGTAGGCATGTCAATCAGCCTGTCATAGAAGATACAGCCAGATCTCATCAGAGAAAACTTCTCAGCTCTGGCAAGAAAATGGAGATGATAAACTTTAAATATCCGCACTGTCTATAGCCTCAAAGTTCTTTCAGCACAGATAGGTGAGCTCTCAAAAATAAAATATCCTCCTGCCAAGTTGATGGTTTTTCATTAAGGTTTTCTCCAATGGCATTTTTTTGAGGCTTGAGGATAAATTAACAGTTCATTTTTCTTTCAACAATTTCATAGGAACAGATCTGGATTTCAGGAAATACACTGGTCAAAAAATAAATGTGGTTGCGTATCATTCATCTGTCACAACATGTTTGGGTAGTGTGCACCTCAGGTTATTAGTTGCAAGTCAAAGTTTCTCTAATTTTCATGAAGTCAGAGAGAACTGCTGTGAATAAGATCCAAGATGGCTCTGTTACTAACTGGCTATATGAATTTGAAGAGGCTCAGTTTCTGTTTTCTCATTTGTGTAATGAATTTACAAACATCTTAATGGTGCTACTGTACAGATCCAACTTTATACACGTCCCCGGCTTCTTGTGCATTCGAACTACACTTGTATGGGGGTCAGAAGACCCACATAATTCCTGTTCCTGATCCCCAAAGAACCCTTTTAGACTCTCTTATGTATAAACTGAGGGAGGATAGAAGGGGAGAGTGGATGGGGTGCTTTCTCTAGAGTTCCTTACACTATCAATTATATGAACTATGGACTCTAAGTGACTTAGACATTTGAACATAATAAAGCAACACTATAAAGTAATAGATGACTATTAGAAAACTGGCTACAGATTCTTACCAGCTTTTACCAAGGGGAAAAAGATACCAAGAACATCTTTACAGAGTAGTTCCAAGAGGCTTTGGAAGAGGCTGCTACAAACAACTCTCCTCCTCTTCCTGGGAATCTACAGTGGAGAAGGCAGGTCCCCTCAGGGAATAGCATTTCTCAGTATCAAAGGATAAGACAGAAGTAGAGGAGTGTGGAAGGGCGAAACATGTAGGGGTAGTGGATGAAGATGAAAAAGGAAAAGGAAATGTACCAGGTGTCTCAGTGGAGCCAAATACAACCTGATTTGATGTAAAACTAATGGAGATTTAAAGACTCCTCTGGGATCTCTTCCCATACAATGGTATGCTTAAAAGATTGTTGTTTGGGGCTATTGTCTAATTTGGTAAACTAGGGTAGACCTGGAAAGGGAGATGCTACTCCATCAGCCCTTGAAAATTGTTTGAAATATCAAGGAGATGAGGACTCAGGGCTCATGAGTGGCTGAAGGACTAAACCTGGCATTATCTGGGATGCTGCTTGGGGACCAGATGACAAAGTAGGACATAGAGCAGAGAACTTAACGATCTTCATGGAGACCCTACCTCCCACTATGTACAAAAAAAAATACAGTGGCTCTGAGGACACCAGGAGAAGGCACCTGGGGCATAGACAATGGCATCCTTATGTTCCAACCCAAATAATACTGAAACCCCTTCAGGTGGATTTGAGAGGGGACACAAAGTTGCTGGATCAAGAACATGAGGTCTCTGTGATATTATAGCTCACCAGCTGTTATGAAAAGAATTCCTGTAAGTCCCAAGATGATCTTACAAGACTGAGGATCCTGAATGAACAGATGGGTTAGTAGCAATAATGGGTCTTCATTTATAATAGCCATCTTTGCAAAAGTTGGTCTTTTTTTCCATTTTTAGTTATACCAGTATAACTTCTCTCAGAGACAACCAAACTGTGAGGATTCCTTTAAGGTATTGAGTATGGTATCGTGGGGGAACATTCAAATAATGATCAGTTCCCAAATACTCCCTTGTTGTATCTGTATCCTCTTGCACTGTGCCCTCCAGTTCCACAAAACTGCTATGTTACTAAGAACGCATCTGTCTCTTTAAGTGCATACCTTTATACCTGCAGCTCCTTCAAACAGAATCCCTTTTCTCTATCCTTTCTTCCTAGCTAATTCACACTCTTCATTCAAACCTCACTCACACCTTACCCTGCCAGGGCAAACTTCTCTAACTCCATAGTCTGGGTGAAGGGACCTTATTATGTTTCCATAGATCCAGTTATGGCTTCTTGTGTAGTGTATAGTGTTTATTTTTAAACCACATTGTATTATTAGCAAAGAGTGAACATTTTGAGGGTAGGGTCTATAACCTTCATGTCTGAATTTTTAGTACCTAAAGTCAAATCTGCCATACACCTAACATTCTTTAAGGCATTTAAAAAATGACTAAGATGAATAAATAAGTGAATTTTATCCCCAAGTCCTCATCAGTAAACTAGGATTAATAACCTGCCTCACATTATCATTCTATCGTATGAGATTCTTTTAATAAATGCTGAAGAATGTCAATTATTTTAAAAAGAAAGATAATGCTTACTTTATTTTTGGAAACTCTGACTCTTTTGGCCCTAGTTCTTGAACTGCACCTGCTCATTTAATTCCCAATTTGCAGTATCCCCACTGTCCTTTTACTGTTCTTCTTTTGTTTCATGCTTACACAGCTCTGCTGGAGAGAGATTCATAAACAAACTGATTATCTCCATTACAAATTTATGATCTCCAACTTCAGCTGGGCCCTCAGTGCTTCTCAGTACTTATTTTCCATGGATTCCTTTCCCATCCCAAATAGCAGCTGTTAAAACATTTACCATCCTCCTTAAGTCTTCTGAATCCCATCCCTCATTTTCAGTGAATAACCAAATCTCAAAATTTACCTAGTAAATAATTTGATCTATTGTCATTCCCTCAGCATGCAATCTTAATCTCAAGGATAAACATCCTTCTATACTTCCATTTTATCTCTTAATCTGTTCCAAGCTCAACACCTCCACTAACTTAGTAGAAATATTTTAGGTCTTTCTTCTACTCCTCTATGTGTTGAGCACAAGCTGACTGATACTTAAATGGCAAAAGCAGAATTGGAAAGTTTTTGTCCAATTTTGTTATCCAAATAAGGATGATTTTAGCTGAAATAAAAATTCACCTAACATTAGCCTACCAAAAAAAAAAAAAAAAAAAAAAAAAAAACACAACTTCACTACAGAAATAGAACAGGTTCAAGACCAGTTCATCTGACCTCATTATCCAAGACCTGTATGCTTTCTATTTCTCCATATCCATGCACAGCTTCATCTTATTTCTGGGTTGTTGTTTTTTTTGTTGTTGTTGTTTTTGTAGTTCTAAGTCAATAACAGGTTAAGGCTATCGTTTCCTTATTTACTTATGAGCTAAAGAAAGACTAATTTCTCATGAGACTCTCTGAAGAAGAAAACTTTCCCCAAAGGCTTGGGATAGGTTTTCTTGCATCTCATCAAGTTAGATGTCATTTTCTGAACCAATCGTTGACAAAAGGAATGAAAATATTTTTTATCAATCAAGGCTTCCACTAGAGCTGAGGAGAATTCTCCAAATTTCATTAGCAAGAGGTACAAATATTATCAGGGCATCAACCACAATGGCCACTATGCCAACCAAACTAGCCTCTCACACACTTAAGCATTCTACCTGAAGTGGCCCCTTATAGCATGGCAAACAAAACTTCTTCCAATCTCACCAAGTTCCTGCCTTTCTCCTAGTGAATTTCAGTACCCACAAACCCAGGAAGTATATTATGGCACTAATGCTGGCAACATCCTCCAGAAGAATGATATTCTGTTCAGGTAAGTTTAAAGCCTGTACTTCCTTCAGTCATCTTTTCATCTACATTTCACCTACATCTACTCCACACGTAGATGTACAAGTAGGTCAACCTCCTCAGTCCTGGGTTGTGTTAGTTCAACTGTGAACTCAAACACCTTCATTCTCACAGGTGGTTTGTCCCTGGGCATCCAACCTGGGCTATACTTGAGAACAAACAACATATTTTCTTTTGTAAGATTTTCTCCCAAGAAGTCCTGTTTGAACTCCTTCCTCCTTTAGACATAAAATCTTCATGTAGAATGTCTAATGCAAAAATACCTTCTTTATAGCCACTTACTAATCTTCCAAAGGTGCTCAGATTTATCCCTCCCCTAAACGTGGATATAGCCTAAGGAAACCAACATGTAATAGTGGGATAGGAGTTAGAGAACTTCTGGTACAAATGTACATTAAATCCATCTTTGTTGAAGGAGTATACAGATATATAAATGCATCTCACTTCTTTCAGCCTCAGTTTTTTCATCTGAAAAATTGGGTTAATAGCTAACCTCACAGGTTATAAGGGATCAGTCTATTTGGATATATTCTTTTTCCGCCTTAGCCTCAAAATGCCTCCACTGCAAAATGTAGTTTATAGGGAACAAAGGACAGAGCTTGAGTATCAAATAATGTACACAAATTGTCTAAAAGGATGCCTAACTCACTGTGGGTGCTGAGTAAGTGTTGTTCTCCTCAATCTTCTTTAATCCACCTAAGTTAGAATGTAGCAGGAGAGATATAACCACAACTACAAATGCAGAGCTGACTATGTGCTAGTCACAATGCTAAACTCTTTATACTCTATGTCTTGTTTAATCTTGACAAGAACAGCCAACATTAGTATTAATGTGCTCCATTTTACATATGAAGAAACAGGCTCACAAGTTGAAAGGGATGTACAACCTTCTCGCAGCCAATGTGACAGAGCCAAGATTCAAATCTACAAGTCTCTGGCTCTAGTGTCTGTACTTTTAGCTACCATATCATCAGCCTCACTAAGATGGCTGCATCCGGGGGGCAAGGCAGGTACAAATCAAATAATGGCAACCTTGGGAATTTTCTGTGCATGTATTTTAGCAGTAGAAAAAATGGCTTGTGGACCTTGCCAGAGTGAAGAATTGTAGTTTTGCATTTTACTGCCTTTTTTTCTACTACTTCAACCACCTGTCTTTTTTACACATGCCAGAATATTCTCTACTAGCATCCTCTTATCAAGCTGTGTGACCTTAAATAATTGACAGTCTCCCTAAAATCTATCCCTTCATTACTAACATTAGACTTTTAGGAGCATTTCCCTCACAGGGGTTTTAAGAGAATTATGTAACCTATTTGTAAAGTCAGTCACCTGACATTTAATGCAATCCCACTTAATACTGACCCATTATTTTTGACTCAAATATTGCCTGAAGTTACCAGGTCTCTTAAAATCAAGGTAAGATTGTAGTAATATAAAAGTGAAAGTTTGTGCCAAAGTCTTATGATGTGCCAATATTTTTGCAAACTCCTAGGAGAGCAGGAAGGGTTTATATTCTTGTTACCTCTGCTCTAAACTCTCACTGAACTAGCTTAATTTATCAATTATCTTGCTGTATTATCTATGTTATACTTAGTCCCAGTTACACTTTCTAGACATGAGACTCTGTTCCTTCAACTGATTACTATTAAGTTTTCATATCCTCTTTCTCAGATACAGCTGTGCACACATCACTTAGGTAAGTCTCTTCTGTGGGAACAGATGGCATTTATATTGCAACAAACTCAACTCTTAAAAATTTTTATTAACCATCTTTGTTCTTAAAACATCTCTTGGCTTGTTTTCCAGTCAAACTCCAACCCACACAAGTGTTGCATCCTGTCTTTTCTCTCTTCCTTTTCTCTATGCTCCCACAATGCTAGATTCCAGTTAATTTCCGGAAAGAAAAACTTGGCTCTCCTTTGTAGCCCTATTCTCCTACAAACTTGTCCCCCAACAGTAACAATTTCTGCCCCAAATGTTAAGACAATTTCTCATTCTCATCTTTTAGATGAATCATTCATTTATCCATGAACCTTATTTCTCAGACCTTCTGGAAGCTTTATGCCATAGCTGAAGTTTTCATGTGACCACTGAATTTAATCTGTTTTCAACACTGCTAAATTCTGAGGGTATCTGAGAACAAGACAGAATTGTTCACTGTCCTCATGACTAACTATCAAAAACAAGGTTTTAAATAGAGTAATTTAAGTAGTGCTGGATATTGTACAAAGGTAAATATAAAGTACCATGAGTATATCTGACACAAAGATGACTATGGATTTAAAAGAAAACCAACATGGTAAGAAAAGAAATGGAAGATATGCACAACATCCAAAACAAACTTCTAGAAATTAAAATTATAATACTTGAAACCATCATTTCATTACTTTTGGATAACAATAGACTGAAGATTGCTTAAGAAAGTATTAGTAAACTTGAAAATATAGTAATAGAAGTTATCCAAAAGGAGTTACCAAAAGAAGACTGAAAAAATAATGGAGCCTCAATGACCTGTGAGAACTTATCAAGCAATGTAATATATACGCATGTAACTGGAGCCACAGAAGGAAAAGAGGGGAAAATGATTTTTTCAATGGTCAGATTTTCTAAATTTGATGAGAACTATAAATTCACATATTCAAGAAACTCAGTAAAACTCAGGTCAGATTCTGAAGAAACAATACCAGGGGCACCTGCATGGCTCAGTTGGTTAAGCACGGGACTTCAGCTTAGGTCATGATTTTGCAGTTTCTGAGTTCAAGCCCTACATCAGGCTGTCTGATGTCAGCACATAGCCTGCTTCAAATACTCTGTCCCCATCACCTTTTGCCCATCCCCCAGTCATGCACATGAGGTCACGCTTTCTCTTAAAAATAAACAAACATTCAAAAACAATACCAAAGCTTATCATAATCAAATTCATGAAAATAATAAAGAGAACTATAAAAACACATAGGGTGGAATACATAATAATGAAGAAATACCACATTTCAGAAACCATTCCACCAATAAAATAATGCAATATTGTTAAGGTGCTAAAGGAAAAAAGAGCAACCATACACTTAGATTACCATGTTCAACAACACACACATTCATTTTAAATGAATGCAAAAAATCAAGACTTCCAGACAAGACGTGAGAAAAGCTTTCACCAGCATACATTCAGTACATAAAGCACTTTCTCCAGAAAAAACAAAAAAGATGAGCACCTGGGTGACTCAGTGGTTAAGCATTTGACTCTTGATTTCAGTTCAGGTCATGATCCCACAGTTCCTTAGTTCTAGCCCTGCCTCTGGCTGGGTGCTCTCAGTGTGGAGACTGCTTGGGATTTGCTCTCTCTCTGCCCCTCCCCCATGCTCTCTGTCTCAAAATAAACTTAAAATTTTCTTTATAAGAAATTTTTTTTAAAAAGAAAGACAACCATAAATAATAAATGATGTTATGTTTGTTAACCATCAACTATGTTATCACATCTTAATTTCTTTAGCAGAGAATTCAGCATTTAAAACACAAATTATAACGTATGTGGGGTTTACAAAGCATGTAGTAGTAAAACTTATGACAATACTACAAAAGATGGGATGGAGGAAAGGAAAAAAATTTTCCAAGATTGTTATATATCAAGTGATAGAATATTGTTTTAATATTTTTGACATTCTCCTGTGAAAAGGTTACTGTGGAATATTCTAAACCTATGGCAACCACTAAAAAAAAAAAAGGAGGGAGAGAGAGAGAGACATGGTTAGTAATTCAACAGTGGAAATAAAATAAAGTAGTATTCTGAAAAATAGTTAATACAAAAGACAACAGGAAAGAGGGAAAAGAGGTCAAAGAACAAATGAGACAAGCAGAAAACAAATAGCCTGTACAGTAGATTCAAGCCTAACCATAGAGATAAACATTTAGAGAGCTATAAATATTCTAAACCTTCCATTTAAAAGGCAGAGATTGTCAGACTTGATAAAAGAGACCCAACTGTAAATGGTCTACAAGAAACCCACTTTAAGTATGACATAGTTTAAAAGTAGAAAGATGAAAAAATATTTCATGCAAAAATTAATCATATGAAAGCTGGAGTAGCCATGTCAGAACAAGTAGACTCTAAATCAAGAAATATGATGATGGATAAAGGAGGACATTTCAACAAAAAGCCTTGATAATCCTCAAACATCATGCACTCACTACAAGAATTTCAAAATAAATGAATCAAAACTGACAGAACTTCAAGGAGAAAGTGACCATCTATAATTAGAGTTGTAGATTCAACAATTGTTAGCTATCAATAGAACAAGTGGACAGCAAATCAGCACAGAAGAATAAAATATGAACAATGTTATGAACCATGACCTAAGTGACAATTACACATACACTTTACTCAAAAAGAATGGAATATACACGAAACACACACCAGCATATAAAATATTCTGGGACATGAAACAAATTTCAATAAATTTAAAGGGAGTAAAATTGTGTAAAACGTTCTGTTTACAACAGTACTGAATTAGAAATCATTTTAACGGTATCTGGGAAATTCAAAAATATTTAGAAATTAAGTTTTAAATAACTTGTGAGTTAGAGAATAGCTCAAAAGATAAAGAGAAGATAATTTTAACTGAATCAAGATAAAAATACAGCATATCAAATTTATGGGAGGCAGCTAAGTCAGTGTTTACAAGGAAATTATGGCTTTAAATATTTATGCTAGGGGGCACCTGGGTGGTTCAGTCAGTTGAGCATCTGACCAGCTCAGGTCCTGATCTCATGGTTAGTGAGTTCTAGTCCCACATCGGCCTCAGTGCTGTCAGCACGGAGCCCACTTAGGATCATCTTTTCTCATCTCTGTCTTCCCCTCCCCTGCTTATGCACGTGTTCTCTTTCAAAAATAAACATTAAATAAATAAATAAATAAATAAATAAATAAATAAATAAATAAATAAATACTTATGTTAGGAATGTTCTAAAATCAAAATTACCAATCTTCCACCTAATAAGATAAAAAACAAAAAGATATTATATTCCAATTAAGTAGAGTAAATCAAATAGAGCACACAATTCAGTAAACTAGAAAACGGAAGAACTTTGTCAATTAATTAAATCAAAAGCTGGGCTTCAGGAAAGATTGAACAAAATGATAGATTTTTAGCCAACCTGAGAAAATAATTAAAGAGCATGTTACCAGTATCACTAATTAAAGCAAGATCACTACAGATCATCCAGATATTAAAAAGATATTAGGAGAATATCACTTAAAATGCCATGCAAATAAATTCAGCAATTTAGATTAAATGAGAATTTTTTGAAAGGCATCAATTAGCAAAACTGATCCAGACATACAGAACTTGAATTGAATCCTCATTAAAAACCTTCCTCCCCTCCAAAAGAGAGAGAGAGAGAGAGAGAGAGAGAGAGAGAGAGAGAGAAAGAAAGTTTAATACCAGATCAGGTAGTTTCACTGGTCAATAGATAAAATCTTACTAATTACACAGAATGAACAAACAACTCCCAACTCGTTTTATGTGACCAGCATTACTCTATTACTAGTCAAAGACATTGCAAAGAAAAAACATTTACATCTCTCATGAATATAGTTAAAAAAATTCCTTAAATCAGCAAATACCATGCAACAATATGTTAAAAGATAATAAATCATGGGGCGCCTGGGTGGCGCAGTCGGTTAAGCGTCCGACTTCAGCCAGGTCACGATCTCGCGGTCCGTGAGTTTGAGCCCCGCGTCGGGCTCTGGGCTGATGGCTCAGAGCCTGGAGCCTGTTTCTGATTCTGTGTCTCCCTCTCTCTCTGCCCCTCGCCTGTTCATGCTCTGTCTCTCTCTGTCCCAAAAAAAATAAATAAACGTTGAAAAAAAAAATTAAAAAAAAAAAAGATAATAAATCATGAGCAAGTAAGGATTATCAGATACAGGAGGTTGGTTTAACATTAAAAAAAAGAATTAAGGTAGGGCACCTGGGAGCTCAGTTGTTAAGCATCTAACTTCAGCTCAAGTCATGATGTCACTATTGGTGAGCTCGTGCCCTGTGTCAGGTGAACCCCACTTCTCTCTCTCTCCCTCTGCCTTCCCACCCCTGGATTCTCTCTGCCCCTTGCTCACTTGTGCTCCCCCCCTTAAAAACTGTCTATTAATGTCATTTACCATCTTAGTAACTTCAGTGGACAGAAAAAGTTAATCTCAATCACTGCAAAAAAAAAAAAAGTTTGATAAAATGTAATATCTAGATAGAAAAAAAGATTTCAACACACTAAGAGTAGATAAAAACATTCATTTCAATAAAGGCCATCTAACAAAAAAGAAAAAAAAATAGACTGTTAAAATGTCCACATTACCCAAAGCAATCTACAGCTTAATGTACTCCCTACAAACAACAATTTTTCACCAAACTATCATGTTAAAATTTGTATGGAACTACAAAAGACCTCAAATAGCCAAAGCTATCTGGAGAAAGAAAAACAATGCTGGAGTTATCACTATTCCAGATTTCAAGATATACTGCAAAGCTGTAGTAATCACAACAATATGGTACTGGCACAGACATAGACACATGGATCAATGGAACAAAATACAGAGCCCAGAATAAATCCTTGCTTACATGGGCAATTAATCTTCAACAAAGGAGGCAAGAACATGAAATGGGAAAAAGGCAGTCTCTTCAATAAATGGGGCTGGGAAAACTCGACAACTACATGTAAAAGAATGAAACTGGACTACTTTCTCACACCACACACAAAAATAATCTCAAAATCGTTTAAGGACCTAAATATGAGACCTGAAACCATGAAAATCCTAGAAGAGAATATAGGGAATAATTTTTCTGACATCAGCCATATCAACATTTTTCTCCACTTGTCTCCTAAGGTTAAGACAACAAAAGCAAAAATAAAATATTGGGACCATATCAAAATCAAGAGCTTTTGCAAAGCAAAGGAAACCATCGACGTTAAGAAAGCAACCTACTAAATGAGAAAAGCTATCTACAAATGATACATCAGATTGGTGGTTAATATCCAAAATACATAAAGAACATAAAAAAATTAAAAACACTGAATGCTTTCTGTGCAATTGAATCAAGGATGTCCACTCTTACTACTTCTATTTAGCATTGTATTTTAGGTCTAGCCAGTGTAATATAACATTAAATAAGTAAGTAAATAAGAAAACCAATAAATAAGTCAGATTGGAAAGGAAAAAAATCTAACTTGTTTGCAGATGAGATTGTCATATAAATAGAAAACCCTAAAAACAAAAACAAAAAACTTGTGCAAAAGCCTCACTAGAATTTAAGAGTTTAGCAAGAATGAATTCAAGATCAATAATCCAAAATCTACTGTGTTTCCATATGGTACCAATTAACAGTCAGGAGTAATTTTTTTGGATACTTTATATGGTAGTATCAACAAAGCATGAAACCATTAGGGATACATTAACAAAATATGTTCAAGACCTCTGCAATGAAAACCACAAAATATTGTTCCAAGTTAATGAAGCCCTGAATAAGTCAGGAGACAGACCATGGTTATTGATTAGATGGCTCAATGGTGTCAAGATACAGATTTTTAAAACCTTTTAAAAAAAAAACTCCACAAGTTCAAAGTTCTACACTATCTTATTTCAAAACTTACTACAAAGCTACAGTAATCAAGTCAGTATTGGATTGTTCCAATAAACATTTAGATCATTGAAACACCATAGTCCAGAGAGAACCACCTACATATGGTCAATTGGTTTTTGACAAAGGTATTCTAGCAATTTGGGACTTGTCCTATTTTTAAAACAGAATCACCTATTTCAAAATCGATCACAGATCTAAATATAAGACATGAAACTAAAATTTGTAGAAGGAAATCTTTGTGGATGGAAAGCAAAAATATCAGAATAGACACAAAGTCATGAAACCATAAATAAAAAACTGATAAATTTGACTTCATCAATATTAAAATCTTCTCTCCTCTGAAAGACATAATTAGGAAAATGGAAAGACAATCCCAGAACTGGGGGGAAAATGTGTAATAAATATATACCTGATACAGAGCTCATATCAGAATACATAACGAACCTTTACATTTTATCAAAGAAATTGTAAAAACAGCCAGTAAGTACATGAAAGATGCTTCAGCATCATTGGTTATCAGGGAAATGTAAATTGAAATCATGAGTTCCAGTATGCATCCTCTGGAATGGCTAAAATTAATCCAACTGAGTACCAAATTGTGGCAAGGATATGGAACAAGTGGGATTTTCACACATTGTTGGTGAAAATGTAGAAAAGTAGAACAGTTTGTAAAATAATTTGACAATTTCTTACAAAGTGAAATATACACTTAATATATAACCCAGAAATTTCACTGTTATTTACCCAAGAGAAATGAAATCTTTGTCCAAGGACTTGTACATGTATGTTCACTGCAGATTTATTCTTACTAGTCCAACACTTTGAAAACAATCCTACTTTTCAAGTGATAACAGGATGAAGGCAAAGAAGATAGATACAATAGCAGTCAAGTGATTTCTCTTGCTAAGGATAGGCTATATGGAGATGAATGGTGGTTATGGTTGTACAACAATGTGATTGCATCTAATGCCACTGAGCTATATACCTCCAGAGAGTTAAAATTGTCGACTATGTTGTACTTAACTTTGCCATATTAAAAAAAAAAAAAAAAACAAAAAGCTAAATTGTCTTGCACTTCATCACAGATAATGGATAACCCAAAAACACCAAGAAAGGCAAAAAACGTTGTTGAGGAAACAATTTTAGGAATTAAAAAAAAAAATTTATATACCTTGTCAAAACTATCTTGAACATGTAAAATTTCTGGGGGGAAATGTCCCTTTTTCCTCTTTCTACTTTAACCTGTTCATTAAATAGTAATGTAATTGTTTAGAATTTTGTTCGAGGAAAAATCACAATAGCATCCCTGAAGGATTATACAGGATGCTCATGTTTTCCCAGTCCTTCCCAGGTCTCTCTCCAAGCTGTGCCTTCTTCTAGGATGCATGAAATAGATGCTCTCTAGTCCTCTTAATCCCAGTGGGTTCTGCCTTAATCACTTTTCAGAGAAGATCCTTCTCTGATTGATTCCCATATATTCCTTCCCTGGGCTTTATGTCATTCTTCACTGACTTGCAGTTGTCTCATTGCTCTATCCTGGAGCCTTTGTGGCTTTCACAGCCTTGGAGTTCTCCTCTATCCCATGGTCCATGTTTCTCTCTCCTTCATTGAGTGTATCTGAAACATTCACTAGCCAATTTCTCAGTGTCTCATTCTTAGGTAACATTCTCAGGATGTTTTTGTTCCACTTGTTTTTCATTTATTTGTTTTTCAGAAAATTGGACTTATTTTCACCAAAAGTGAAGTGTCTTCATTAGTGGACCCCATCGGATTCTTCTCTATCAGTCATGGTTTGGTTAACAACAAACAAAAACCCATCTCTCCCTGATCCAGGATTGTTTTTGTTTCTGTTTCTTATAAAATTAGAGTAACAATATCATCTATCTCAAAATTGTTATGAGGATTAAATGAAATAATATGTGTAAAGCACTTAGAACACTGGCACATGGTAAACACTATTTACGTGTTAGTCATTATTATTACTTGGCTCCTCTTCACATGATGGAAAAGACCAACACTTCTATCACCATTGTTCAATGTATGTCCATTCTAATATTTTGACTGATATTCAGAGTTGCTTCCTATCCCAAGGATACCTATGGTTCAGTTGACTATCCAACATTTACAACACCATGAAAAGTGACCTGAGCACAGGTTTGCTTTCTTACAGCAACATTGTTGGCTTTCTACAAATACCTTTAACTTCTTTATCTTAGCACTGCCTATCTGTGTGACATTGAGCGAGTTACTCAGTTACTTAAAGAGCTTCAGATTCCTTATCTAACAAATGGAGATAAACATGAGAAGCTTTGGATTAGAATTTTTCATTATGTCAAAAATATCGGACACAATGAGCAAAGGGGAAGAAAAAAAAGCTACCTATGAGGTATCAGCTGCACAAGTATACAGCACTATTTATCTGTTGAGGAGCCATCCTTTGCCTTCCTCTTATATTCTATACAGCACCCCCAACTATGAGCTAGACTTTTTAGTAACATAAAAAATAACTCAGATGAATAGCACAATGGAGGTATTCCTATGGAAGATCTAATGTTCACTTAACTGGGACTCAGTAGACCTCTTCTAATCCCATGTGACCAGAATTTAATCTTAACGCATTCATCCAAGACTGGAACTAGCCAGATCAAAACATGTTTCAAGATTCCTCTAATAAGAGGCTTAGAGGGGCACTTGGGTGGCTCAGATAGTTAAGCATCTGACTTCCGATCAGGTCATGATCTCACAGTTTGTCAGTTTTAGCCCTACAACAGGCTCTTTGCTATCAGCACAGAGCCCACTTCAGATCCCCCCTCCCTCCCTCCCTCCCTCCCTCCCTCCCTCTCTCTCTCTCTTCCCGCCCCCACTCTCCTGCTTGTGCTCTCAGAAATAAACATTTAATTTTTTTTTTAAAGGCCTGGAATTCAATCAGTCCTTGATACATCAGATAATGTGAGGAACCCTGTTTAGAATGTGGTATAACCCAATTAGACCTCAGTCTGCCTCTGCTCTGAATATTCTATCTGAGCTGGAGAGAAGAAGTAGAGTACATGACCCTGGTCATATCTCCTTGCATTTCATGGTAAGAGGAAAAAATTAAGAAAACTAAAACAATAATCCATTTCAAGTCCTGCATTAATGAAGTCAATCAAGAGGTTCAGGTTTACTTTAGAGGCTGATCAGTGTATGACATGTTCTAATTAGTTCAGGGTTCTCTACTGTATCTCTTTACCAAAATTCTCGTGGCAAGATTCAACATAACCAGATTCTTTTCTAAAATTGCACTTGTAAAAGAATTTCACTGAGAGCCTTTTTTATGACCCCTCCCTTACTTCTTCCTCAGGAAATTTGTGACATATTCAAAGTTAGAAAGTTATATGGGCACACAAACATTTTTTAGAATTTGTACGGGTCTCTGTTATGGAAGCTGATTTTGTGTTGTTGTTTTTTTTAATTAAAGAATTCCATTCAATCACTCTATGAATTAGTTACATTTAAGGTTGTCCTTATGGTTTTCTGTGTGAGAGACATTTAGTATGCACTATTGCTAAGGTCCCTGGAACTATAAAGGTAGATACAGGGCATCCTCCTTTCCCACAAAGTAAGTATTTTTAGGTTTTTTTTTTGGTTTTTTTACTATTTATTTTTTTCAGATAGAGAGAAACATTATACAAGCTGGGGAAGAGCAGAAAGAGAGGGAGACACAGAATCCAAAGCAGGCTCCAGGCTCTGAGCTGTCAGCACAGAGCCTGACACGGCACTCAAACTCACAGGCTGTGAGCTCACAACCTGAGCCAAAGTTGGACGGTAAACTGACTGAGCCACCTAGGCATCCCCACAAAGTAAGCTTTTTAAGGTGAAAAACCATGCAGGATTATTTTAAGTGAGAAAGAACAGGAGATCTATCACCTTCTTCATTGGAAGAGAGCTTACTCCTAGCATAGCTCTCATTGAGTAACATACTGGGGGAAAAATCCTTTTACTAGCATCTTTACTAAAGTTAAACAAAATCCTTTGTTTAAATCAAAGCGAGTAAAAGTTGCTGATTGATGCTAAGTGAAGAGTTGCTAGGCTGATTCTTCTTGGAGGAGGACATCTAAGTACCCAAATCATAAAGCGAGCACAGAGATTAGGCTCTTAGGAAAAATGAGTCCTGTGATTTATTTCCTTTTACTGAAGCCAAGACTTTCTACCCCAGATCAGATGTTTACACACATCTAAAAAGGAGATGGTATATAATTATGCCAAGCAATGCTCAGCAGCTCTAAAAGGCTGAGACAAACCCAGGTCAAATACCACACAGGTAGCTCCTGCCATTCTGGCCAGTAATTTTCCTTTAGGTTCAACCTATAAACATTGGAAATTGTCTTTATAATTTAAAGATAAGTACTGTAAATAAGCATGAATCAGGAAGTTAAGTGAAGAGTCTGGAGTAATGCTGGAGTAATCTTTTTCCTAGGATATCTCAAGGAAGAAGAATGTCCTTTAATAAAATGAGGATAAAATAAATAAAATAAATGAGGATAAAATAAATAAAAGCAAAGTCAATGCAGATCTTTTCTGTACTTCATGAGCTTTAACACAATAAAAATAGGTCTGGACTAAAGGTAGCCCATTCATGTAAATGCAGTAATTTCAAAAGAGAAAATATACACCTGCCTGCAGGGACTGACACTGTCACCATGTTCCCACCCCCTCCACCATTTGAGTTTGTGTGAAGAAGACTTTTTTGGGAAATAAAGGCCAAATGCAAACACTCATGATGTCACCAGCTACAAGATGGGGAATATTCAGAAGCTCAAATATTAACCAATAGCAGAAATAGATTCAGCTAGCTGAACATATCAGTCTCTGAATTACTGGCTCAAGCTCATTGGAATTTTAATAAAATTCTATGCCTGAAAATCTTCAAGTAGGTGATGCATTGGGAAGCACAATTTAATGTAGAAAGCCAGTCCAAGTTTACATACCCCTAAGTTACGAATTAAACTATTCTTATTCTAGGTTTTTTTACAGTAGGCAGAATCAACATGAATGGTAACATGTATTATTTTAATAGTCTTTTTTATAGAGAATTGATTTATTTTCCAAATCAAAGATTCTCAAACTATAATGTTATATTTATCTGCAGATACTGTTAAGAAAAATTCCCATCTACACATAAAGCCTTTTATGGATTGAAGCCCAGAAACATGCCTTTTTAGAAACAAACAGGTGATTTTTATGTAGGCAGTGGGAAGCTCACACTTTGAGAAACACTATGTTCTATGTGTTCTCTGTACCACATCAGTGACCCCTAACTGGAGATCTACCAGCTTCTTCTAGCTAGCACCATTAAAGTTTTCATAGCTCCCAGAAAGCAGTTTCTTGCTAATACATTTTGGCCAGAATACGTCACAGGTTATGCCAGAGAAGTGAACAGTATTTGACCATAGGGACCAAAAACAATTTGAAAATTAAAAGATTTAAGAGGTTTGCTTAATACTATCTATCCTACTGAATGTGTCATCCAAACATGTCAAATAGTAACATGTCAAAGGAAGGTTGGCAACAAAATCATTGAATTACTGCCAGACAAGGCCCAAATCTTGTTCACTCATTACTTCAAGCTATTACTTTTAAATATTCAAGAAGTTAGTTCATAGGTTAAATGACACTAACCACCCACACGAACAATCTACCTCTGTTCAACTTCCCTGTTTCTACTAGCTGGCTTCCTTCATGTCTGCACTGGCTGCTCAATGGCCCTCTACTTGTTACACATTAACCAAACTTCAATGTCCAAATCACTTTCTCTGGCAGCCAATACCTCCACCCTTAGGCTAGACTCTACCCACACAATTTCCCTGATGTTCAAGGCCACTGCCCACCAAACACCCCATCATGTTACCATGTCTACTGAGCATTCCAAAATCCTACTGATTCTCTGCACATATGACAAACTCAATTTTCTCTAGCCAATTTTCTGTCATTACTACCTGCATAGGCTTGCATTCTTAGGCCAGCAGCCTGGTAAGTGACCCCAGGAGAGAGCTCATCAAGATACCCTTCTAACGAAGGCAAGAAGAACAGGTTTGTTAAACAGACATGAGTACAAAGCAGCAGGCAAGGAGTTCTTCAGGCTGATGTCAGGCAAAGGATTGCAGGATAATTGGCTACCCTGGGTTATCAAGTATAAGGCTATCCATCATAACCCAGAGGTGCAAAAAGAAGTCCATCAGTGGGCAAGCCCGGTGAATGGCTTTAAATGCCAAGATTAATAAGAACAATTCATCTTGGGGTGCCCAGTGGCTCAGTCGGTTAAGCATTTGACTCTTGGTTTCAGCTCAGGTCATGATCTCATGGTTTGTGAGGTCAAGCCCCACATTGGGCTCCATGCTGACAGTGTGGAGCCTGTTTGGGATTCTCTATCTCTCTCTCTGCCCCTCCCCTGCTCGCTCTCTCAAAATAATAAACTTAAAAAAATTTTTTAATAAAAAAATCGTCTCATAAAATATTGGAAATAGCTCTCAGGTATTAATTACTATTGTTGAAAACTCCATCCTTTCTACCATTGATCTAATCTATCCCCATGCTTTGGTTAAAATTTTATCTGAATATTAGCCATACAAAAAATCTTTTTACAAAAAGACAATAAGGTGAAGTTGAGGTGTCTCAACCTGTTCTTTAAAACACTAATGAAACAAATCAAGAGCAAGAAGTTGAAAATTACTGGTGTATTTCCTTAAACAGTTCTTGGGGCCCCTGGGTGGCGTAGTTGGTTAAGTGGCCAACTTCGGGTCAGATCAGTAGCTCACAGTTTGTGAGTTCAAGCCCTGCATTGGGCTCTGTGCTAACACCTCAGAACCTGGAGCCTGCTTCAGATTCTGTCTCCCTCTCTCTTTGCCCCTCCCCTCTAACACTCTGTATCTCTCAACAAAAAACATTAAAAAAAAAAAAAGTTCTTATCCATTTGAAAGCACACATGTTATTCATTGCTCTTCTGCTCCTTTGGCTAGTCCAGCCACTCATTTAAAATAGAGCTCACTTATTGCATGGATTCAAATGCCCATTTTCTAATCACATTTCCCAAAACTTATCTATTTACAACAAAGAGTTCATAGAAAGAACTGAGTTGGTCTGAAATAAGCACTTGTTCCCTCTTCCAACGCTGAAAGATTCCATGTGAAATTTACTATACTTTTTCCCACAAACTTTTACCATCAGCTTGTTCTAATTTAAGGTTGTTATGTCTTCTCAATTGCTCATTATGCCAATTGAGTAAGTGATCACTGGGTATTAATCAGAATTCTCTTTGTGAAGATTTAACCTATAGCTTAAGCATGATGGTCTATCTATTCAAGTCTCAAGGACACAGATAATGTTAGCTTCAAGATCAGTTGCATCTGAAGACTCAAAGACCATTAGGGCTTCCCATCTCGCCTCAGCTTCTCTATGCCCTAGTCTCCTCTCCTCAGACAGCATGGTGGCTTACCGCTCTGAGGTCACATTCTAAGAATTCACGGTCTAAGGGGAAGGAAGATACAGATTTAATATTGGAACAATTGGAACAGGGCTGACCAATTCCTGAAAGAAAGGAAGATGGCACTACTGGAAGGGTGGGATGTAGAAGAGAAACAAGCTGGGCAGAGTCACTGTCCCTATAACCATTAGCTAAGATATGGCCTTTGTCTTGAATCAGGTGAGATTAACTGACCAATTGGCATGAATCTTCCTACAATCTTGCCAAAGCTGATACGCATGTAAAAAGTATTAAAATCTGAAAATCTGAATGTATTTGTATACATTGCTTATTTTTAATGAGCACAATTATTGCACACTTAAAATTATTTATTTCTCCCAACATAGAGTTTCTTCACAATACTTTAATGGTCATCTTACATTCAGACACCTTCATATAAAAATGCAGAGCATTAAGCCCTTGCTGTATTTAAAAAACAAAAACAAACATTTTGAAATTATGTAGTTTATGTCCTCATTTCCTGAGTTCTAAGAAGCACCCACATTTTTCTGTCCATTGACTGGCAGGGAAAAAAAGAAAGGTGATGGCCAGGTACAGAAGGTAGATGTTTTTAAGTATTTCTCATTAGTAGACTCACTCAGAGAACTTATAAAGCCAACATCTACCTCCCTCACCACTCGAATGTGGCTTCCAATAGGCTCCTAGTACTTCACACTCTCAAATTGTTTCCTTCAACTCATTGCTTCTCCATAGTTGCTTAATGATCAGTTATCATAGACTTTCTTTAACCACCATTTTTAACTCATCAACTTTACATGATGTACTGAAAGGTGTTATAGGGATACTTGGGTTGCTAAGTTGGTTAAGCATCCGACTCTTGATTTCGGCTCAGGTCATGATCTTACGGTTCGTGGGTTCAAGCCCCACATTTGGGCTCAATGTTGACAGTGCAGAGCCTGCTTGGAATTCTCTCTCTCTCTCTCTCTCTCTCTCTCTCTCTCTCTCTCTGTCCCTTCCCTGCTCTCTTCATCTCTCTCTCTGAAAATAAACATTTAAAAAAAAAAAATAAAGGTCTTATAATAAAAAACAGCTATATAATGAACGTGATAATTATTTTTCAAACCAAAATTATAGGGAATAAAATATACTCATATGTCTGTGATTATTCAGCTCCTTTCTGCACAAGTCATGTTTTTATCAGGAAAATGTATACTCCAGTGGATTGATGTACCCAGTTATTTGATAAAAGGTCCAACTTTTCTATAAAAGTACTTCTCCTAAGTGGATCCATCACTTTCTCTCTGCTAGGTCTGGATTACAGAGGGAGGAAAAAAACCAATTTCTAGATTCTGTCACAGAAAGCCCATCTATAAAGCTTCTGTTTCAGAGGAGCCCTCCGGGATATTAGTGCCTGGTCTCTAAAATCTGTTGCAAGCATTTGAGCAACTGGTATCATTTGTGTTACGTGAAGAAGGTCTTTTTAAACCTTTCTCTAACTGTACTGTACTTATACGTACTTAAAACTGTAGATTTTTTTCTAACAAATGTCACTTTGTGTACACTGCATTTCCATCCCAGAACAGTTGCAGAACAAATGCTCAAGGTTTTAAATGCATAAAACTAAGCTTGCTAACGACAGTCCAAAGACACGGAAGACACACAAAAGCATCGCATTCAACTTCATCATGCAAATACTCACAGACCTTCATAGAGAATTCTTGAGAGTCAAACAAATCTGTGGCATTGATTTTGTGCAGTAAAAAGCAGTCTTTGATCTTATATGCAAAAATTCTCCAAGGAATAGAACTTTGTTATCACATCTATAAAATAAGAATCTGTGGGTAAATCACACAGCCACTCAAATATTCTTTGGTTCTTTATTTCGTTATGTACTATTTTTTATCCCTGATTTTTCAACTTGTTGGAAACTAGAAATTCCGTTATGTTAGAGATAAAAAAAAAAGATGAATCAAGTTTCAGTTTTTGCCTCCAATTTCATTAGGCAATGTCTTTGAAGTATATTTAAGAGAAAAAAAACAACAGACCTGTTTTGTCCTCTTTGGTTTATATTAAATAGACCTAAAATTATGATTTTGTTGTCAGTGCAAAGTGGAGAAAGGATTGAAAGATGGTGAGAAAGGGAAGAAGAGGAGAGAAACAAAAGCTACTGCTGTGTTTAGGAATGGTTTTGATTTTAACAAATTTGCAAAACATACAGCAGTTTCTTAGTGGATCATCTGCTAAATCACAAAATTAATAAATTATGCCTGTATTTGCACACAATCAAGTAAGTTTCCTAAATGAACATAAAATTTATGTTGTGACTCAGGAATCTTAAGAAATGGAGGCTAAGAGGTGCGCCTGGGTGGCTCAGTCAGTTGAGCAGCCGACTTTGGCTCAGGTCACAATCTAGCGGTCCGTGAGTTCGAGCCCCGCGTCGGGCTCTGTGCTGACAGCCTGGAGCCTGTTTCGGATTCTGTGTCTCCCTATCTCTGACCCTCCCCTGTTCATGCTCTGTCTCTGTCTCAAAAATAAATAAACGTTAAAAAAAAAAAAGAAATGGAGGCTAAGAGCTTTTTTTTAAAAAGATGCACACTACACACATTTAAAAAAATTCTCTCTGCGGAACATTTCAATTATAAGGTAAACTTTTCTGGCAAATTACCATGCACCAGTAGCTTGTCAAAACAGTGACCTATAAAAGAAATCCCTAATAAAATAATGCAGAAAAACACATTTTATCAAATGTGCCAAACAAGATCTTCATGGATTTCTGCTGACTAACTGCTTAGTATTGTACCAGGTTTTGTGCTTACTTAGGCATTTGCACCAAGTAAATGTAATATAGAAGTGACACCAATTACCAATACCTAAATATATACAGCAGTAAGCTATGAAATTTCACTCTCAAAAGCCTCAGAATCAAAGTGGATGTGACAAATGCATATCCCAAGTTTCACATCTAAAAACTAGTATCAAGGAGACACAGAAAATCATGTGTCCCATTAACCCTGAGCCCTCTTAAGTCCACTGGCTAATTCTGCTGCCTGAGTGTCTGCTCTTCACCCTTCCTGCCTTTCTAAAGGCTCACCACACCTCAGTGAGGATGAAGGTGATGATCTGAAGCCCACTGAATACCAGAGCATCTGCCAATGGGAAGCTGGCCTTAGCCACACTTAAGCAGGAGTGCAGGGACAGACTGGTGCTTATCCAAATCCCCCAGGTCTGGCCAGAGAGTGAGCAGGTCTAGGCATCCACAGACAGCGTGTCCCTGTGCCCACAGCCTGCCATTTGCCAGATGCCTTCCAGAATTAGTTGGCTCTTTGCCAGGGGACATTCTACCAAGAGCAGGACATTTATGTTTCCTTCCTGGGGCTGGAGCCACATCAGGGAGAAAAGGGGCTATCAACTCATCAAAGCCCTCTCTTTCTGCTTCAAGTTCTTTTAATACTGATCTCATATTCATACAGTCAGGTTATAATAACGTTAATATCAGTCAAATAGGCTTTTTCATACAGTGTTATTGAGAGTAGAATTTGGCCCAACCTGTTAAGGGGATGAAATAGACACAGGAGCTTTGACACAGTAATTCCACATGAAGCATTTATCCTAAGGCAATCAGAGATTTGATCAAAGCTCTGTTTCAGAGTGTTAATTGGATTATCAATTACAAAAGTAAAGATTTATAAACATAGTGAATTTATTAAATTGTACTAGGTCAAGATAATTAAGTATTACTCAGCACAAAAAACTATACTTCTGAACAATAGGTAACATCCTGGTGAAATTCTGATGATAATTCAAGTTAAAAAAAATAGCATGCAAAAATGCAATATACTCATTATAATTAAGAAATAGAAATATACAATGCATGCGTGCATGTAGGTAAGACTAGAATAACAGTATTTTTACTGGCTACTTCTGTATAATGGGATTAATCAGTGATTTTTTTCAGCTTTTTCCAGAATATTACTTTTAATTTTTAACATTTGTATTCATGCATTCTGAAGGAGAGAAAGCACATGTGACCGAGCAGGGGGAGGAGCAGAGATGTAGAGAGAGAATCCCAAGCAGGCTCCTGGTTGTCAGCACAGAGCCTGATATTGGGCTTGAACTCATAAATCATGCGATCATGACCTGAGCCAAAATCAGAAGCTTAACCTACTGAGTCACCCAGGCACCCCTCCAGAGTATTTATGTTTTTTAATTTGTTTTTCAAAGAGAGACAGAGTGCAAACAGGGGAGGGTCAAAGAGAGAAGACACAGAATCTGAAGCAGACGCCAGGCTCTGAACTGCCAGCACAGAGCCCAACACAGAGCTCCAACTCAGGAACCCGTGAGATCATGACCTGAGCCAAAGTCGGACGCTCAACTGACTGAGCCACCCAGGCATCCCGCCCCTCCAGAATATTTTAAATAAACATGAGTAATGGCTAGCACATTTTATATTTTTCTAATCATTTGAAAAATTTTCAAAGAAAATGACTCTCAGAAAAATCAGAGCCCAAAATGTTATGCTTTCTCCAAGATTCTGTATGAACATTTGAGATGGAGTGTCCTCCTGAATTTAAAGGGGAAACCTAGAAGCTGAGGCAAAGGGAGGGTAATTCTTCAAGCACTATCCAAATCAAGCCTTCAACAATTCTGCAGCTGCTAGAGTTGCATTTAGGGGCTCCCACCCAGGGGCTCAATGCTTCGGCTTTCTGCTGTTGGTGCCCAGAGATTAATGAAATCCACTAATTCTCCAGGAGACTTCTGCTAAGGTTCCAGCACTAATCACTGGTATGCAATTATCTTTTGTAGAGATACTTCAAGGCTGTACACAGAAGGGATCAATGGTGATACACAAACCTCCATTTACATGAACAATCAAGTGTAGAAGAGAACTGTGTTTCTGATTCACAAGATACATTTCTGGTTCTAAACCAGAAAAATCAGCAAGTGAAAATTACTTTATAGCTATCCAGTTATATTTCTGTTTTCTTGGCCCAATCCAGGGCCATAGAAAAGTATCAGAAAGCTGAGAAATCTCTCAGGGTATTATTTTGTTTGGGGACAGGAAATCTGCAGGAGGCCTATACTGCTACTAAAGACTCATAGCATGACCATGAAATCAGAGCCTAGAGAAGCCCCTTTTGGTGCTCATGAAAATAGCACTCCCTGAGCTGGTGTCCTTTGATCTCTAGCCTCCAACACAACCCCAGAAATTCTAGGTACACAATCCTGTTGAAAATGTATGATGACCCAATGAATCTGGAAACCTTCCAGATACTCAAGAAACAGAAGACACAACTCTTCCTTTTCACCAACCACACTGTAGGAGTGTTGTACAGTAAGTTTCATTGATTCCTATGACTCACCTTAAAATGGTTGTTCCACAAAACGGAGTCACTTAGGCTAAGAGACATATCAGTCTTTGTAATAGATGTTTTAACAGTTGTGACAAGAGACGAGCTGTCAAGGAAAAGATGTTTTACATTCCACACCCCAATGTATTTAAAATTACCCAAAAATAACAGATGTTCCATCTGATCTTGCTTAAGTTTAGACACAAGACTGGAGAGTCTAGTAAGGGCTGACCTCCACCCTTTCAATGGACAAAAAAACCATATTGGTGGATTTCAGTTATCTTACAGCATTTCCCATTTGGCTGCAAGGTTTCATTCTGACTTGCATCTGCTGCTGGAGGCTCTGCCTAGAATAAGGGCAAAACCCAACTGTACCATTGCTTAACATCCAACCTCAGATCAATCCAGGTAAATGACAGCAGCTGGTCTCCTGGATTGCTGGATCACAACACACTGCCATACATATTATTACCTCTCTTCTTTTTCTAATAACTATTTTCTCTGTGTGTGAGCCTGTGTATATGTGTACATAAACTACCTGAGCTTAATATTCCAAATAATTATAATTGGCTTACTTGCTGTGCATAGACAATTCAACTTCGAATCATCACTTCTATAAATAAAAGGTAGAACCACCAATTAGAGGGTGGCCATAGCACAAAGAGGTAATTGAGAGGATAGGACTGCTGGTTTACCCAAGAGCTGGACCCCAGACAACTAAGGTCTCCTGACCCTTTCCCCTGCCCTTGGGATATACGTTCTGCCTATGCTTCCCACAGTGGGAGCTGTTCCAAGACATAGCTTTGAGAGAGTAAGGTCTTGTTGAAACCATCTGGACTAGAAGTAACCAAACCCAGTTAGGACCTCTACATCAACTTTTAAGATTCTGGTAGGTGGGTGGAAAGATCTATTCATCTTCTAACTGCCCAAGACAAACCTCCTAATTAGGTTCTCTTGCTTATTAAACCTGCCACCTACCAATCTGGGGTACTCTCCCTATTTCTTTGGTCTCTCCCTGAGAGCTTGCAAACCACTACACATCAGAATTCCTCACACTTCCAAGTACCCATACCTGCCCTAATTGTTGGTTGTGAGCTTTAAAGAGGTATGTTCTAAATTAATCTAAACTTTGGGCGTGGGTTCAGTGCTTCTGGAAGCACTAAAAAAAGTCATCACGAGACTAGGCACAACATATGTGCTAAAGAGCACACAAATTTCTCTGACCACAAAAGTGTCAAAGAGCTGGGCATATCATTTGGGGCCACTGATCAAGGATAATACTAACAAATTCCAAAAAAGGTAAAGTTTATTTTAGCTCCTTTACCTTTCCTTTCCTTTATTTTCTATTTTGTACTTTCTCTACCTTCCAGAACCAAGCTGGGTTTAGCACTCCCACAGCAATTTTCCTTGAAACAGGATTTCTCAAAAGTCCCTTTCCCAGAGTATTTGTTGGCCAAGTGATTTGGCAAAATAATGATAAAATTACGTCATTGGACATTGGCCTGAATGTATTTATGGATAGGTGTCCACAGGCATGGGAAACTAAAGCAAAAATTAAATATTGGGACTACACCAAAATGAAAGACTTTTGCAAGAAAAGGAAATCATCAACAAAATGAAAAGGGAACCTGCTGAATATTTCTGAGTTATTTATCCAATAAGGGGTTAGTAAGCACAATATATAAATAACTTTTACAACTCAATACTAAAAAAAAACCCATTAATCCAATTAAAAATGGGCAGAAGACATAAATGGACATTTTTCTAAAGAAAACATACAGATGGCCAACAGGCACATGAAAAGATATTCAACATCACGTATCATGGAAACGCAAATCAGAACCACAATACTGTATCACTCACACCTATCTGAATGGCTAAATTTACAACTCCAGAAGCACCAAGTGTCAGCAAGGATGTGAAGAAAATGGAACCCCCGCTGAACTACTGATGGGAATGTAAACTGGTGAAGCCAATGTGGAAGACAGTATAGAGATTCTTCAAAAAATTGATGGAACTACCCTATGATCCTGTCATTGCACTACTGGGTATTTATCCCAAGAATATGAAAACATTAATTTGAAGAGATATATGTACCCCTATGCAACATTATTTACAATGGCCAAATTAAGTAAGGAGCCCAAGTGTGCATTCATAGGTGAATGCACAATGAAGATGTCACACGCAGAGGAATATCATTCAGCCATAAAAAAAAGAACGAAATCTTGCCATTAGCAATAATATGAATGGATCTAGAGACTATAAAGCTCAACGAAATAATCCAGTCCAAGAAAAATAAATACCATAGGATTTTACTTATATTTTAAATGTAAGAAACAAAACAAAGGAAAAGAGACAAACCAAAAAAGAGACTTAACTAGAGAGCAAAGTGATAGTTACCAAAGAGAAGACATTTGGTGGGGAGGGGTGGGTGAAATAGGTGAGGGGGATTAAGAGTACACTTACCTTGATGAGCACTGAGTAATGTATGGAAATGTTGTACTCTGGAAACTATTCTAACACTGTATGTTAACTAAACTGAAATTAAAAGTAAAATTAAAATTAAATCATGTATTGTAGATTTTTAATTTAATGAGGGAACTGGTAAGATGCTGTAATAAATCCAAAAGGAACTCCAAGGAACAAAAAAAATAGAGAATAAAGAACTCTGAAATAAATTTGTAAATAATACAAAATTATTTTTCCCCAAGAAAAAAAAATAATTTGCATCTCACTGGACAAAATCTGCAATTCTATGGACAAGGATTATTTGCAGTATTATCAGTTTGCTACGATTTGAGTCGTAAAATAACTCAAAACAACAAAAGACAACAATAACTCAGATGAATGAGCTAGGCAAGACACCCACTAATCTTTCTTTGCACATTTCAACATCTTTCACTGTTTTTCCTGACAGATTTTTTTTCTTTTCAATCCAGAACTTCTAGAGACCAAAAAGGAAACAAACAGGCAGTAGGAAAGATTTAAATGAGGGCTCTAATGATTTTTAAATCATACTATCTGAGCAGCTAGCTTCCATACTTTCTGAATGGCTTACTTACACCAAGCAGATAGGATTCCCATCCTGCCTTTTTAAATATACTACATTGGACCAACTCATACTGCAATCTCCTTTCTCTGGGCTACAGTTTTGCTTATCTCCCCAAATGGCTATTTTCTCCAGTCCTCTGAGATAGCAGGGTAACTTCAGATATTTGAGATTAACATCTCCTCATGTTCCCAATTTGCATATTGTACCAGATTTGCCTCAGATGTTTCTAGTAATTTGGAGATTACTATTATGTGTGGCCACAGGGACTTTTAATAGAATCACTGAATGGGGGGCAAATTTATTTTAGGACTATAGACATCTGCTGAAGCAGAAGAAGTTCTAACATGGTGCTGGAAGAAGTTCTTGCTGTGCAACACATTTGCAAGCAAAGGGGAGATTTTGTAAAGTAACTGACTTCCTTTGCAAGTTCTGAGAGTCCCAAAGAGACCACATATGCTATACTGTCTATGGCTCAGCTGAAGCAGAAACCCCATATGCATAGTTCATGATGTTTCAAGCTGCTATTAAGTGCTCAAGTTGACTAATGATGGTTGCCATTTATTGTCAATGATATAACACTTCATTCTCACCAAACTAAACCCAAGCACTAAACCCCTTGGTATGATTGAGGGATACTTGTGCTTCATTATCAATTAACATGAGAAAAATTTTTAAGTTGGGGCATCTTATCCTTTCTTAGCATAAAGGGCTCTGCTAAATGATTTTGTTTTATTTTCACAACTGAAGTTGTTAGCCCAGGCTCCCTTTTAAATAGTAACTTGAAGGTCACTGTTTGCAACTACTTCTGTCCCTTCGGGTACATCCACCAGAATGTAACCTCCATAAAGGCAGGAAGTGGGCCTCGCTTATTCCCCTAGGGTACTCCCAGTCTTAGACTATGTAGGATACAGTAGTCACACAATCATCTGCAGCGTGGATTCTTGAATTGACAATATGTACACACATACCATAACCAAGAGTCAAAACTCAAACTTCAGACCTGGGGCTGTTTAAGGACCCCTAATCCCCACGTAAGTAAGATCTACCTTTACATACCTCCAAAGTTTGTAAACCCTGGTATGGAATGAAAAGATACAAGGAAGGAGCAGCAAATTTCAAAGGACAAAGAACAGAATGTAGGCAAACAATCTACGAAGCATAGTGCCAACAGCTTTATGTCCATTATATCGTTTAGCATTTGTAAGGCTTTTTACTTTGTAATTCTCAGCACATCAGTATTATGACCAGTGAAACATCATAAAAACAAAATTCTAATCTTCTTCTCTGATCTAACCCATATTTTTAAGTACCCAACAGTAACAATACAATGTGTCTTGGCACACTTTCTCCTTGCTCAAGGATTTACCTATTAAAATTTATTACATTTTCTTTAAAAAAAAAAAAAAAAGAAAGAAAACTGAAAGAGAATCACATACCCCATATTATTCAGTGCCTTGTCTTTTTTCTTAGTTTTTCCTGAGTATTTATGGTCACACCAAACTCCTTTTTCTGGTTTATTTATGCTTATACCCATACAATAAAAAAGAATTTTTTCAGGAATTTACCATAATGTACTTTAGGACTTTAAGTTCTAAGTATGTTAAGCCAATTACAGAAGAACAAATGTTACATCATTCCACTGATGTGCAATATCTGTATTAGTCAAAATCACCATGAGTGTAAAATGGTGGTTATCAGGGGTTAGAGAGAGGAGGAAAATGGGCAGCTATTGAACAATGGGTGTGAAGTTTCATTTATGCAAGATGAACAAGCTCTATAGGCTACACATTGCAGGTTTCCCTGACCCCTTCCTTGTAATAGAGACACTAGTCTCAAGTCCAGGTTGTTACCTGTCCTCCTGACCGACTAAATCAGAGATTACCACCACCCCCTCTTTAGTTTCATTTTCCAGAGCAGCTCACACAACTCAAGATTTTACTTACCAGATCACTACTTTCTTATAAAAGGATTTAAGTCAGGGACAGTCAGATGGAAGAGATGCATAGGGCAAGGTATGTGGGAAGGGGTGTTGAGCTTCCCTGCCCTCTAGAAGCACACGCCTCTTAAATATCAATGTGTTCACCAACCTGGTAGCTCTCTAAACGCTGTCCTTTAGGGATTTTATGGAGGCTTCATTACACTGCTATGATTGACTTAATCACTGGCCATTGGTGATTAATGGCACCTCCAGCCCTCTGCCCTACCTGAAGGTTAGGGGAGGAGACTTACATTCCCAACCCCCTAATCACATGATTTTAATTTTAGTTCTCCTATCAGTGACACAGAGCTGACTCAGATTATCTTTGAAAATAAACCTATTTCTGTAACTTCTTCTGTGACAATCATCTCAGGTGCAGTGCAACAAGACCCATTACCATCCATATATCACTCTTCTGTCATGGGACCACCTGTCCAGTTATCAGAACCACTTCAACATTTGCCTACTATATCCACAAAACTCCATACTAAGTTGCCTATCTCATTTCAATTCAGTATTTGCTGTTTTGCTCAAGTCAGTTAAATGTTGAGTAGATGAAGCAACACTTGGAAAAACCATTAAGTTTCTTTTGATAATCCAAAACCACTTTGTAAGACAATTTTAAAGGAAAATACAACACCAACTACAGAGCGCTGAGACAACATTGCTTCTTTCTCCTTGTAACTTATACGGCTGTCCTGAAGTGAGGATCCTTATTTTAGGGTCTTCTTACATATCTGAAAGAATTTTCTGATAGGTTTACCAACTAGATAATGATGCCATGCCTCACTTGTCAGCCCCAAGTCCTGTCCATGGTTTGTTTGCATTTTTTAGCAGTGAATTTTTAGCAGTAACATTTCCTGACACCACCACCTCCAGCCTCCAATCAGGCTTTTTCTCAAGTGCCCCTTGTGGCCAGAGATTTCATTAGAAGTTCAGTCAAAGTCCACCTATGTTGCACAAAGTTCCTAATTTGCAGGAAAAGTAGTTCCTTGGACCAGGTGAAGAGGAATAAGGCAGCATAGAAATCATACAAGGACACTATCTCCAACCTGAGACCCCTGTATCCCTTCTTATTTCAATCATAGTCCCTTGGGACCTTCAGTGTGATGGTGGCTGACCATCCTGCCTTTGAGCTGTAAGAGGCCTAATAGGCTCACAGTACCAAATGTTATTCCCAAGACTTGTGTGCCAAGTGCTTCCATTTGCCCCCTCTCCCCAAAGGAGGCTTTTATGTCTGGAAAGTACTTTGATGACTCAGATCACACCATGTTCCAGAGGCAGGGGTGGGATTGGAGTTATGGCCTATCAGCAACTCAACCTTGACTGCTGTTTTCTAGCTCAAGGACACAGTAAAAAGTTCAAGTGATACCTGGATGTTGACACAAAGAACAAGCACCAAACTCTACCAAAATTACTTTTTGCTTTTTATTTTCAAACTTTAGATGTTAAGTGTATAAAGAATATTTTATCCTCTGTGTTTGTTATTCAGCTCAAAAAGAAAACACTGTCATCTTATACAGAATTGTTTGTGCTCCTGATCAATCACCCTTTCCAAACTTATCTAAAGATATCACTTAACAAAATTCAATTTTATCATGTAGCAAAAAAAAAAAAAAAAACAAATTCATGGTATTATGTCTACATCTCTAGGCAATTTAAGATGCTTGTTATGTTTTTAAATGTTATTTTCATGTGCTGTTGTATATATTCTTCTCCAGTTTCATTTGGTTGAACTATGCATTTGTGACCTTTATGCGCTATTTTATAATATTCTATTTTACAGTTATACGTAACTTTGTATTTATTCTTCCACTGATAATTAGGTTTATCTCCAAGTATTTTTTTTTATTACAAACATAGCTGCTCCTAGTATTATTCTATCTATCTCCATGTCACCTCAGGTCGAGTTTTTCCTCAGGTATACATGTAGAAATGGAGTTACCAGATCAGAGGACAGACACAGTACCACTTTATTAAGATTGCCAAATTGTACCCCAAGAGGATTGTGCTAATTTATATTTACACCAGGATTGCCCAAGAGCTCCTATTGCTCTCTGTTCTAACGAACAGACTTTCTGGTGCCTGTGAAATGGCTTGTGTATGGGTCCTTTTAATTTTGTATTTTGCTGATCAGAAGTATCAACCTTAGAAAGCTGAGACCTCATGCAAGGCTATTGCAATGACAGAGACCAAAATGCAATACGAACTCCAATCTACTGAAATAAAACACAGGACAATTTTCAAAGCTGGTGTGAGATAGTGGGTGAGTATTGGAGGACCTTAGGAGGTGTATCGATGGGATGTATCTAGCACATTCTGTTATTCCTCAGTTTGTAACTGTTTCTTGGACGAGGCCACCTGTGCTTTCCCTCCTGTAGAGAGGGAAAATGGGGGCAGGTGCTATCTCCCTTGATTACATTACAAAGGGATAACTCCCAAGTCCTTGGTAAAGACATCTTTAGTTTATAAAACTGACACAAAACGTTTTTAAAAAGATTTACATCTGAAAGGCACACAGGAAGAATTTACCATAAAAAGTTTTCTTAGTTAAATGCTCTAAGAAAAGGGAGGTCAGGGGCCTATAGTCAGGAATAAGCCTGTCTCAAGTTTAGGGAAAGCAAGGGGAATGTCAGAGCCATTTGGTCAAAAGTTATCAGCCATTCACTTTTCTGAAAGAAGATTGCCTGTTCTTATCTTCTGTCCACTTCTCCACTGAGCTGTTAGTTGTTATAAGGATTTCTAAGAGATCTTTATATACTCTGAATACTAATCTCTTATAAATTATATGCATCGCCTATCTTTCAGTTTGTGGCTTATCTTTTGATTTTCTTTATAGTATCTTTATAGTATCTTTCAGTAAAAAGCAGCCTTTACTTTTAATATAAAGTTATCCATTATTTTCTCTTCTGAAATACCTTTTTTATGTTAAGAAACTGTTCCCTAAACTCATCAACTGGTTTGTTTTATTCTAAATTCTGCTTTCCAAGTTTAGATTGTGAAAGGTGAAATAAAATGGAGTCACTTATGTCAAGGGGTTTTAAAACAGAGTCAGGAGGCCACGAAGGCGGAAAGCCTTCTACATGTCCTCACAGGATGGAATCATGAGCTTTTGAGCCGAGCCAAACCACAAAATACTCCAAGGACTCTGCACAGACACTTGCAACTTGCTACAGTAACCAACTTTTGCTTAGTTGTAGCTTTACCAACCAATTAAGTTTAGCCAAGACTAGTTTTCTTCCACCAGTACCACTCAAAATTCTTTATCAACAACTTTGTCACCAAGTGTCTCCTTTGGTCTTTGAAAAGCTCTGACTTTTGCTCCGTAGTGTAACACTATTTGGGGTGCCACCCAAATCAGTGTGCCCCAAACTGCAAGGCTCTGATCCCAATTCAAGCCTTTCACTTATTAATTGCCTCCTGACAATTTTACATTGATATGATCATCTGCTGATTGTGTGTGATATATATACACCTTTGGAATATCATTTGTTATACATCAAATTTCCATATGCATGCCAGTCAATTCATTGATTTACTCAGTCCCATTGATCTATTATCTGACATCAAAAGATAATATAAAGAAAATCAAAAGACCAATACCACATTGTCTTCTAAAGTTGCAGTAGACAAATCTTGGTATCTGTTAGGCCAGGTCTCTCAACATTTTTTCTCAAACTGTTTCTGCCTTCAGTTGTTTCAGATAAATACTCTGTTCCTATGTTTACAATATCCCAAGGAAAGAACACATTGAAGTTTATCTCATGATAAACATAGCTATTATTTTAGTAGACATTAGTATACTATGTGTACCAGTGTAAATGGAAGTGGAGGAGTTCACCAAAAGCAAATAAATACTCAGAATGTCCATGGTCCATTTCGCCTGCATCATTACTTTGCTGAGTCTTGCACTGCAGAATACAGTTTATCCCCATCCTTCCATTTTCCAGGAACACCTAATTCTTTCTTGTCTATATTCTTATGCACACATCTGGAAAGATTCTCACAGCAAACAAAAACTTTACTCAATACATTAAACACAACTCAACAACTAAGGAAAACATTAGGGCTGGTAGTAGTGTTTTAAGTCATGACTGTTTCCTTGGAAACACCTTCCTGGGCATTATAATTCGTTTTTTAAACACCAACCCTTCCAAATGGCTATTTCATTGCCCAATATATAATGACGACTCCTCTATCTTTCAGCCTTACTAATTTTCTATTGCTACCAATCGGCTAATCTCAAAGAAATACAGCAATTAAAAAAAAAAATAATTGCCACGGTCTTTGTACCATCAGCTTCTTAAAGTTTACTCTTTTGGCATGCAGAAGTCTGGCAGCAGAAACTTATGAATAAGTAATACTTATCTTAAAACTTCCTTCATTCCTTTCTTTAAAAAAAAAAAAAAGGCAAATTCAGCTGCTCTTCAGCTATAAACTTTCTTTGAATGACCGTATCATTTCAGTCTAAGTATCAGATCACTGTCAGGTTATTTTGACAGCCCTTTAGCTTTTATACATTAATATCCCTCCCCCTGCCTTTGGTCCTACTTCCCTAAACATGTTAGCTGTTTTCAATAAAACTGTATCAACTGCAAATTACACTTTTAAATCAGCACATCCAACTATGAGCTCCAAAGAGGTAGTCCAAATGCCACTTTCAGTGCGGTGCAATTTCAAGGCTATAACTCACCTCATTTTCTGTTCTGCTTATTTTTACCTCCTTTTCTAGGGACTAGGACAACATAAAAGCTCACTACAAAGAAGAGATAACAAAATCAACTTTTGCTAGCCCAGAATGTAATTTTCTTGTTTTTTTTTTTTTTCAACGTTTTATTTATTTATTTTTGGGACAGAGAGAGACAGAGCATGAACGGGGGAGGGGCAGAGAGAGAGGGAGACACAGAATCGGAAACAGGCTCCAGGCTCTGAGCCGTCAGCCCAGAGCCTGACGCGGGGCTCGAACTCACAGACCGCGAGATTGTGACTTGGCTGAAGTCGGACGCTTAACCGACTGCGCCAGCCAGGCGCCCCAGAATGTAATTTTCTACTACAGCATTGGAAATGGATAGGATTCCTTCAATTCTCAGAGCTGGGTCCTTTAGCACTGAGAATCTCTCGGAGCCACTCTTGGGTCAGTCTTTAGAGTTTCATTATGAAACTAAAAACCTCAGATTACTTCACTTCTAATATTGTACTGCTCATTTGCCTAGTAAGTAATTACCGGGAGTGGTTTCCTCTTTAACTATGTCCTCTTTGGACAATTCCAATTCCAGTGATTTATGCTATAGAAGTAATAGCAGAGGGATTAAAAGCAAGGATTTAAACCAAACTGATGAGGGAGCATAAGGCGAGCTGCCAGGCCACAAACACGGCTGCCCCCCTTCCCCCAGGTGGGATATGTGTGATACTCCTCAGGCACTCCTGGCTGCCCAAAAACAAAAGAAAGAGGGAAAACAAATGGTTAACTGATAGAGATCTTAGTCTTGCAGGATTTGTGTCCGTCACCCCTCCATAGTGATGTGGGAAACAAAGGCAGAAGGAAATGGCAAATAGAGCTCAATTTCCTTATAACCTGCAGTCCTTTGACAAATACTTGAGCGCTGGGAGAGTAAAACCTTTCTCCTGAAACTCCCTACTGTCTTAATGCTAATGCTTTGCTAGAGGGAAAAAACAACCCTAACTTAATAGCCAGGCCTCCAGTATCCTCTGAGTCTTCTTTAGCATATGAAAATCCCACTGGAAACTTCCCCTGTACTTTAACCTCCCTCAACTTCACAGTATAAAACCAGTCTCTCCTCCTGGTCCCAGGGCAGCTCTTCCTGCCCATGGGTCCTGTCCCCATGCTTCAATAAAATCACCTTTTTGCACCCAAGATGTCTTCAAGAATTCTTTCTTGGTCATAGGCTCTGGACCCCACGAACCCCACTGCCACCCCCCACAAAAACCTCATCATCAACTACTTGAGTTCAAATCCTAATTCTGCCGTTTTCAGGTTGTTTGATTTTGTTTAAGTCAGTCTATCTCTGGGTCAGTTTCCTCATCTGTAAATGGGGATGATAGTAACAAACTCCTTGGATTATTGTAGGAATTAATAAATTAGTATATGTAAAATACTTAAATAAGTGACCTTTATGTAGCCATTTGCTATTGTTTAATAAATAGTAAGCACACTCTTTATAGCATTGATTCTGATAGAACAAGTTTTTAAAAAATAATTTAGTATTGCTTATCACTTAGTTCAGTAGTGGATTACTAAGAAGCTATTAAAAATGATGGTGCAGAGCTTTAAGGAAGGCTAGCAGCATGGTGTTCCTAAGTAGGCTAAAAAGGAAGACAGGCTCTTTCAAAGAAAGTATACTGACCAACCAGGCAAAATTAGACCTTTAGCATGGGTGGTCACACTCCTGTTATTTTCCTTATTTTGGCATTGGAGTGTAAGTGAAAGAAATTCAGACATTTAGAGACTGAAAGTTCTCTTCCACACCTATTTCCCAACAAAATTACTTGAGGACGTATTCCAGCAAACAAAGTAAAAATTTTAAAGTAAAAAAAAAAAAAAAAGTGCTCCAAAAAGCTAAGGGCATAACCAAAAGGAGGGAAATTTTGTAAACACCACAAATCCCAGGAAAAACTCAATTGCCAACCTAGGAATTTAGACCCACCCAGATGTAAACTAGATTAAGAAGTCAACACATCCCTACAACAAAGTCTTTAGGAAAGTAGTTTTTAACAGCTCAATTAAAATTTAGTGATGAGCTTTCAACAACCACAAAAATTAAAATAAAAAAAATTCAGGGGAAGAGAGTAGAATAAAAAGATCATGGTCCAAATATGAAGGAGACTGGAATGCAACATGATTTGGAACCAAGTAAAGGCATGTCAGACAAGACAATTTTTCAACCTTCACGTTTAGGACATTCTTGCAAAAGTAGCAGAGCTTTAGCCACATGGGTGTCTACATTTCCAGAAGGATCACATCACACTGTTCTACTAATATGTTATCATATTTATTGGTTTTCTACAATTATGTTATCATATTTATTGGTTTTCAGGTTTTAGAATAGACATATGGATAAAAACTTCATTGCAGTTTTATAGAATATACTACACAACATTTATTAATCTTGCGTGTTTTCAGCCAACAGTATATTTGTGTGAATTACAAAATAGTGCCCCCTCAGCAAGGCCTTTTACTGCAGTAACTATACAAATGTATGATGACTATGAATGATTGACGCCACCTGAGGTTGTCTGAAAAACCATCAACTGTGTGGCCTTTGATAAATGAACACAACTTGTAGAGAAAAGTAAAAAAAAAAAAAAAGATTGCTAGAGATGCATGTATTTCCTAATGGGAATAAAAATCTGTAATGTTATTAGAATCCTAAGATATATTTATTATTTAAAATTTTATTTATTAAAATTATTAACCAAATGGGAGAAGCTTATGTATGTTTTAGAAATAAATATACTTCAGTAGTCTGAAGAAAAGGTATAAGCAGTTGTGTTTTTTGAAACAAAAAAGCAGCAATTATCAGACTCTCGCCATCACATGTGTACACTGGACATCTACAACTGAGGTTTTTCAGAGGACCCACAATGGTGTTTTCACATTGAAAGCACTAGATTTAACTAGACTAACAAATTAATCAATGAAAAGTAAAAAACCAGGTAGATGAAGAAAAAGACAGATACTGTATGTTTTCATTCCTATGTGGATCCTGAGAAACTTAACAGAAACCCATGGGGGAGGGGAAGGGAAGAAAAAAAAAAAAAAGAGGTTAGAGTGGGAGAGAACCAAAGCATAAGAGACTGTTAAAAACTGAGAACAAACTGAGGGTTGATGGGGGGTGGGAGGGAGGGGAGGGTGGGTGATGGGTATTGAAGAGGGCATCTTATGGGATGAGCACTGGGTGTTATATGGAAACCAAGTTCACAATAAATCTCACATATTAAAAAACAAAATAAAACAACAAAAAAAAACAGGTATATGTTTCTCATGTCTGTGCCACATAATCTCATACTCTGGCCATGTAAGCTATATTCAGCAGCAACCATCTTTTTATTTTCTGTGAGGAAAAATTCGACTACATGTGTGCTCTGAGAAGCCTAACTGAGCCCAGAGCTCCAATGTGACTATCTGCTAGCAAAGATTTTGGTATTTCTTAGCACGAGATGATATATAGGGAGTATTTCTAGTTGAAATAGACACTATACCTTATGTCCCCTCAAGAGCGTTACATTTCTGTTTGTGACAACAGTGGAAATAGACAAGGCTTGAGAAAATTAAGCCCCAACACACTAATACATTAAAGTGAAGAAATTATAAATCCATTTAAGTGACAAGGCTAACACTGATGGACAAATTAACCATAGGTAGGGCTAACTCCTGCATCTGAGAGGCAACTAGAGCAAAGCAAAGTAAATCAAGGATATTTTGTTATAGCTTCTGGAAGCCAAGTGAAATGTGTTACCAAGAATAATCCAGTGAGACCATTATATTTAGGTCCAAGGATATTCTTCAGAAACTATCCCAGTCATGAAGGGAACTAGGTCACTGAGGAAAAAAAATTGATACTTAAATACTCCCAAGTTCTCTCTGGAGAACCAGACCCCTGCCTGCCATCAACCTCATTCCCAAGGGGCCTCAGGAGAGCACAGACCTTCAGCAGAACTCCAAATTCATCCAATGGATAAAGACTAAGTGGGAGTAGATCAGGGAATATTTTGCTTAATGTATGTGAAAATGCCTGTTATAATCTTCAACATAACCTGTAAAAGCTACCGCTAGCCCATTTTACACATGCAGAACTAGAGTTTCCGGTAAAGAAGCTTGTTCAATGACCTACATGTAGGAAGTGGTAAAACTAGCAATCTGGCTCCCAAACCTGTTCTCTTCTCGACACACAATCCTTCTGAGTATACAGTAAAGATCCTTTATGCCTAGTGGACTCGACCTTTATCCTAACTGACAATGTTTCTTTGAGCTAAAGAACTTCACCCTCAATTGGCAAGAAATCGGGAGCTAGACAGCATTGAACAGCAGGAAAACATAGGGGCTGAGGGAAGGCTACCCCAAGATGGGCTGTTTTGGCATGAAAATTATTGTGAGCTGAAAAGAAACTTTTGCCCCTTGGCTAACCACACAGAAGAGTATCAATTGTGTGTGGGGTGGTCTTTCCCAGGATAAGAGTCATTGCCTGAGATAGTTTTTATCTAAGTAAACCATCTGTATGACAGAGCTAACATCTGTTCTTATTACCCTGTGAAGTTCATTCCCTTCCTCTGAAGTCTCAGATTCCCACCCTATTGTCCTTATTTCAGAACAACATATAAACCTTATTATGATTGAGTATCTCTGCCATTTCCATGTCTTTGCGGATTCCTCACACATAACCTATTAACTTTTATTTTCTCCTGTCAATCTGTCTCATGTCAATTTGATTCTTAGTCCAGCTAGAAGGGCCCTTTAAGGGGACAAGAATTCGTGCTCACACACCATGTCCTTGACAAAGTTACTTAGTCATTAAGTTTTAATTCGCTCATATCGAGTATCAATGATTGAGCTTCATGCTCTCAGAAATCTCTATTTAAACTGTAAGGGATAAAAAGAATGATAGGCCACCTCCTTTTTAAGTACCTCCAAATCCCTATTCTTCATTTACTGTCCCCCAAAGGTCTATATTGTCAGCCAGCTTTCTATTTTTTCTAGCACTATCATCTTCAAAGGCTATTTAATGTACAGAAAGTAATGTCCTCAGTCTTCCCACTGAACTTCCTGTTAGCTAAAAACCACTCAAGTTTTTCATTTATTTTTACTGTTAACATTTGGGGAAGTAAATATCCACTCACAAATTTCCAGTGTGAATGCTCCTTATTCCTTTTATAGTTAGTATCTATATAAACCTCAATCTTCTGTCTAAAAGCTCCTATGGGTTATTTTTTATGTTAAACCCTTCCTTCACAAAAGACCCCTTCTCTCTGGCATGCAGAACTAAAGTTATAGTTAGAATAGAATTAAATGGAATTTAACAGTCTGCTCACTCAAGGTGAATGCCCTCTTAAACATCCCACAGAAAGTGATTCACATCCTGGGGGTACTGAGCTTTACCATCCATCAGCTGTTCTAGGACTATTTCCTTACAAGAGAGGATATTGCTGCATCTATGTTTAGGAGAACAGGCCTTGCAGGACAGAAGGTCAGTCTCCAAGAAAAGTTTAAGTAACCTTGGAAGAATTATCTTTTTAGTTTCACTTCTAAGCATGAAGCTCTTCTATAAAATAGCAATAAATGAAATCAATTTCTTAGCTTTGAAAAAGTAGGCCTCCGGAATTTTTGGAAAAACTTTCCTTTAATTTTCCACATTATTGGAGTGCCTGGATGTCTCGGTCAGTCGCTTAAACATCTAACTTGGGCTCAGGTCATGAGCTCACAGTTCTTGAGTATGAGCCCTGCATTAGGCTCTGCACTGAACAGGCAGAGCCAGCTTCAAGTCCTCTGTCTCCCTCTCTCTCTGCCCCTCTCCCACTCTCTCTCAAAAGTAAATAAACATTTTTAGAAAATTAATTTTAATTTTCCACATTACTGATACATAGATCCAACTAGACAGAGAAGAAACTATCCATTCATGAGGCAGTGTTTGCTTGACTTGGTTGGTGATTCGTACATTTTTTCTTCCAAAGCAAATGGCCTCATCCTTATGTGGAGGTGGCCATCAGCTGCTGCAAGAATGCCTGACTTCAACAATCCCCACCTTTGCCCAACTCCCCAACTACAATAGCACGATGCAATCTGGGAAATCGTCTCAGGGTGGTGGTATCTTGCCAGCTGATGGGTAGTTCTGTCATGCCCACTGCTTTTAACCTTAGATTAAGGTTTAGAAGGAATTATGTTTGACATGGAGGTAACACAGGAGGAAGCAGAATCCACATTCTAAAATATCTCCCTTGCTAGGCTCGACCGAAACCAGCACCAAGAAACTTAGTAGTATATGTAGCTTTCTTTACTGGGGCTAAAAATAAACTCAATGCTTACAGTTAGCTATTATCAAGTAAGACCTGAGAAAGTTTTGATTGAGAGTTTCAAATAATCCAACAGTATATAATCCAGCTGCTGAATAAATTGATGTAATCTGTGCTGCATTAATAAAACTGATGTCAAGATGAAGAAAGGAACAAAATGATTTCAATCTACTTTGCTGGTCACATCACATACTGTATTCTCTCCTGGGTGCCACAGTTTTAAGAGGAACATCAAAAAGCTGGAGAGCATACACAGTATATATCCAGTTTAGTCAAAAAATCTAGAATATGTATAATTTATAATCATTTCAGGGAAACAAAGGCATTTCTCTGGACAAAAGAAAACCCATCTGAAGTGATGTCAAGTGGAAGATGAATTGGACTAACTCTGCTGTTCCAAGGGGCAGAACCAGAGCCCGTGTAAAGAAGTTGTATGGAGGCTGACTTCAATTCAAAGAAAGGAAGCACATACTCTGAATTTGGGCTCCTCAAATGAAGCAATGGACTATGTTACAAAGCCCAATGTTCTCTGGTGAAATATTTCAACAGTCTGCAATCATCACTTTTGAGAATGCTATAAAGGAATTCCTGAATGACAAAGAAGTTTGAACTATATTTTTAAAATCCCTTTCCATGCTACAGCAGTTCAATGCAATGAAAGAGGAAGAGAAAGTCTGGGTTTTAGTCCCAGCTCTATCACTGTTATGACAGAACTAGGTTAGGAGGGGGCTTTTCATTTAGTCCCATCCTCTCATTTTGCAAACATGGAAAACCAAGTCTTGGGAACACAAGTGACTTGCCCAACATTACACAGTTTTAAAGCAGTAGCTCTGGGTCTCAGATCAAGTCTCTCTGAAATATGTGCTACTTTATATTGATGCCTAAAAACTAGAATGGAAAATCAGATAATTTAATATCAGATAGGAGATATCAAAATTTTTTTAAAAAAATAGGTTTACACTGATAGTTAGAATCCTTTTTCCCATCAGCCAAAATATATCTGAATTCTAATTCCTTCAGAAATGACATGGGACACCCAAGTAGCTCTTGATTTCGGGTCAGGTCATGATCTAATGGGTTCTGGGGTTGTAGCCCTGCTTCAGGCTCTGCGCTGACAGCATGAAGCATGCTTGGGATTCTCTCTCCCTTTCTCTCTGCCCCTACCCTGCTCACTCAAGCTTGCACATTTTCTTTCAAAATAAATGTTTAAAAAATGACAATTAGAAGAACCTGATCATTTTAATTTTAATGTGTTTAATATTTATCTCAAGATAAGGGTTTCAGCCTCCTTGTACATTTTTGTAAATATCACATTTATGGTCTTCCCATGTTTTTCATGTATAGGTATTATAGCAAAAACCTTAGCAGTTATTCTATGCTAAGTTTTCAAATACTTCTCCTGCAGAGCTTACAATGGAGAGGAAAATAGTGATGTAAACCAGCCAAAATAAAACAATCCAGTTCTGAAACCTTTCTGATCATGTAGCAATTTATCACATGTATTAATTATAGTTACATAATTATAGGTGATTATGTGAACAAACCCCCCCCCCCAATTGTTCTTGATCCCATCTTAATGTAATAGAATATGTTTAAGGCTAAGAACCTGGGCTTGATTCTCTTTATCACTGCTTTGCTAACTGCATTATTGTTTCATCATGTTTACCTGGGAAGTCATGGTGTGCTAATGCCTGATACATGCTGACATCATTCCCATTTTGCCAGATTACCAATGCCTTTATACAACTTATATCAGCTTAAAATATTCAGACGCAAACAAGGCAGACCACAAAAAAACGTACTCTGACAATTTATGTTTTAATGATGTTAACGTCCATAAGCCGTCTTCTATTCATTCCCTGCTCCTATGATCTCTGTGAGGGTAGGGATGGGAGTTGGGAGGGGTTGTGTTTATTCCTATCTTCTCAGCGCCTCATACATTCCTTGACACTCAGTGGGTACCAACATAACCTACTTCTTGTATATTCAATTAAACCTTTCACACCACCCAAGAAAATACAGTTAGGGATCTTCAAGTCTAGAGTCTTCTCACAGTTCTATGAATCTAATATTCATCAATTTCTCCAGAGATTAGGCCCTACAATTTAACTCTTAAAATCAAAGTTCATACCAAAATGAAGTATCAGTTTTCAATTTTTCAAGGCACATATACCAACATGTTATTACAATCCTTACTGACACCAGCTATATTCAAACTTTGTTTGGTTTACACCATGTATATTAAAAGATAGTCAACAACATCAATCAGGTGCAAATCAAAACCAGAATGAGACATCACTTTACATCTACTAGGATAGTATCAAAAAATAAAAGTTAAGTTTTGGCAAGGATGTAAAGAAACTGGAATCTTTATACACTGTTGGTATGAATATGAAAAAAATGGTGTGTCCACTATAAAAAGCAAAGTGACATTTCCTCAGAAAGTCAAATCTACAACTACTATATGATCTGGAAATCTTGCTTCTGGATATATATCCAAAAGAATTGAAATCGGATTCGTGAAGAGCTGTTAGTACTCCCATGTTCATTGCAGCACTATTCACTATACCAAGATGTGGATACAACCTACATGTCCAGTAAGGGATGAACAGATAAAGAAAAGGTAACATATGCTTACAATGGAATGTAATTTAGCCTTTAAAAGAGGGAAATTATGTCCTATGTGACAATAAGGATGAACCTAAAGACATTGTGCTAAGTCAAAATAGTCACAGAAAGATAAATACTTCATGACTTCGCTAAAATGATCTATCTAAAACAAACTTCAGAAAAAGTAGATTGGTGATTGTCAGGGGTTGGGGGCTTGGAGAAATGAGTATTTGCTGCTCAATGGGTATTAAATTTGGTGTACAAGATGAGCAAGTTCTAAAAATATTATGTATAACATTGTGCCTATAGTTATTACTGTATTGTGCATTTAAAAATTGTCAACAGGGTAGATCTCATGGTAACCATTCTTATAATTTTTTAATGGCTCTGTGTGGCCTATAACTGGCAAGCTTCAATCACTGGGCAGGACATACTTTCCTGGGTTTGAAATAGATCAATAAAGTAACAGATAATTTAGTATTTGCTTGGAAAATACACAAACAGGGCAGAATTCATTAGATATGGTTAAAATATGCTTCCTTCCATCAAGCAGGGGTAGTCTGGTCTATCACACTTCCTCTCTGTAGAGATATACCTGCCAAACTAGTAGACTGTTTACATACTCTAGTGAAGGGGTTTCTCTTTTAGACACTGCAAGAGACACTGGCAGGTCCTTATTTAACAACTCCACTTTTCCTACTGTTACGGGTTGAAATGGGTTCTCTAAAAAGGTATGACAAAGTCCTGGACCCCAGTATCTCAGAATGTGACTATTTAGCAATGGGGTCTTTATAGAAACACTGAGTTAGAGGAGATGATTAGGTTGAAACCTAATCTAGTGTGACTGTCATCCTTTACCAGAAGTGGAAATTTGGACACACAACAGATACACAGAGTAAAGGAGATACAAAGGCACTAAGACAAGACCAACTCAGGACATGAGTAATGCATCTATAATCCAAGGAATATTAAGGATTGCTGACAAACACTGGAAGCTGGACAAAACAAGGAACAATTCACCATCCAAGGCTTCAAGGGGAACAAAGTCCTGCTGACAACTTGATTTCAAACTTCCAGATTCATTAAAGAGTAAACTTGTGTTGTTTTCAGCTGCCCAGTTTAGTACTTTGTTAAAGTAGCCCTAGGAATCAGATACATCTGTAAATAACACTTCACAGTCTTTTTTGTTTTGCTACACTTTCATTGTAGAACAGGATCATATATTTTATGGCTTATTCTATCAATATCTATAATCTATATATCAATCATCAATCTACCTACTTACCTACCTGCTTACCTATCTATCTATGTATCTAATTTATATAAACTTACTCCTTTCTAAGCAGAAGTAGGAAGGCATAGTCATTTGACCTTTAATATACCTCCCTCCCAACAGATCTTCTTACAGCCATATTCCTTATTTCATCCTTTCAATTATTCCTTCTTATGTTTTGGGGGGGATCTTTGTATAAGCCCAGGTGGCTCTTTTCTTTCTTAGGCCTATTTATTATGTTTGTTACAAAATCAAAATGAGGTATATATTAAACTACATGAGACTGACCAGTCAAAAGGATTTTTCTAAAGTCCCTTTACTCTCTATCAAAAAGAGTGTTGAATAAAACTTATTACCCAACATTTTCTCAGCCCTCTGCTGGTGATATTTGCTTCCCTTTTTAAAGGTCCAAGCAGTTTTGGATACGTAATGAGAAAGTTCAGAACCAAGAAAGATCTTCCCAAGGCCAGCATTGGAGGATTCAACTTACAGATTACAAAGGACATAGGTATTCTGATATCTTGATTACTTACCCAGAGTAGAAATTATCTATGGAGAGGACATGTGTTTTTTTAAAATTTTTTTTAATGTTTATCTTTAAGACAATGGGAGAGACAGATTACAAGCAGCAGAGGGGCAGACAGAGGGGGACACAGAATCTGAAGCAGGCTCCAGGCTCTGAGCTGTCAACCCAGAGCCCAACTCGGGGCTCCAACTCATGAACCGTGAAATCATGACCTGAGCCGAAGTCGGACGCTTAACCGACTGAGCCACTCAGGTGCCCCAGAGGACATGTAATTTTAAGAATTATTCTCATGTGGGGCACTAAGAAGCATTTCCCCCCATTTTCAACTAGGAAATGTGGCTGTATCTAATATGCATCATTTCTAAACAGAGAAAAAATCATTTTAACAGATGGCACATCATCTTTAAGTTCCTCTCATTTATAGCAACAAATAAACATTTTCTTTTGGTCTGAAGTGTTTAAAGCATTGTCATCCAAACTTCAGAAACAGTAGTTCCAATTTTTCAAAGAGAAGGAAGAATTATCAATGGCTAATTCTCAAACACACTCAGTCCTACACTAAGACTGTTTAAGGGTCTTCTGGAACATCTGAACCCATTTCATGTCCTACATACTTCCAGTATTGCACTCAACACCTAACACCATTTATACCTCCTTGCTTATGACACATTTATGTTGAGGGGGCTGGAGGTTTGGTTCTTTTCAATGGCTCCAGTATCTGACACTCAGCGATCTTTTGTTAGTTGAATGACTGAACAAATATTCTAATGAATTCATCTCTAAATCATAAAAAAAGAACGTCCTAAGCAGGTTTCCAGTGAATCAACACCTCTACTAATGGCTCACGGAGGATATTTTCTGTAACATCAGAGGGATGCTGAAGTCTTCTTTTTTTCACTTCATTTTTTATTATTTTCAGGTATACAATTTAGTGATTCAGCAGTCCCATACAACATATGCTGCTCATCAAAACAAGTGCACTCCCCTTAATCCCTATCACCTATTGAACCCATCTCCCCAGTCACCTTCTTACTTTTGGCCTATGTCTTTTTACTACTGACACATTAAATTAAACTGGATCCTGGAATGCCACTCCTCTCCCTTTTCTTCTAGCCAAACATTTCTGGAGTAGAAGATTGGTCACTGAAAACTCTCATATTCAGTCTGTCCCTAAAATTTTGGGTGGCAGCTCAAGTTACACTAGCAAATACGTATGAAACATCTGGTAGGATAGGAAGACACTTCTTAAACATGGTCAAACTTTTGAGGTCATTGCATTCAAGGTGATTGCAATCCAGTTATTTTTTCAAAACCTACCAGACAGATTTCTATTGGACACTGAGACCATCTTTCTTTAGAACATAATTTTTGTCTAACAAAACCTATCTCCTCCCTTCGTCCCTCAAGTCCTTTAAACCAATGAAGAACTTCCTATAGGAAGCTTTCCCAGTGCACAGACTCCTCTGTCAAACATATCCCCGACTTTAACACCCAGGGAACTCATCCTCCTTAGGTTATTATTTGAGTACAAAAACCCAAGGCCTTGTACAAAGGAATCTGAATTAGAACCCCAGGTCTGTCTGCACTAAGTGTGTCACTTCAACAAGTCATTTCTCAGCCTCAGTTTCCCAATCTGTGAAATTGGGAAGATTATGTTTACCATATGAGGTTATGATGAGACAAGTAAACTAACATATTCATGTAACCAGCACAAAGTTTTTTTTATAACTATTCATTTTTCTTTACTTTCTGATAGGTTTCCTTACTCATGTCACTAGAGAACCTACATTTTAGTAATATGTGTGTTACATGTTTGGGTTTTGTTTTCTACTAGATGCTGCATCATTTAAGAAAGGAAACAAAGTCTTAATCTCCCAAGTGCATGTGGCCCACTCCATACACACACACACACACACACACACACACACACACACACACACATCTCCCTCATAAAAAAACAAAGGATGAAAAGGTTTCTTCTGATGTTGCTAGTGCCTGTGATAAACTTTTAACTTCAGAGAACAAAGTTCACATGCATCACTGAAGATGAAGTTGAAAAAAAAATAAGCCCCCACTGTGTCTTTACTTCTAGTAAACAACTTTTTCTCTGCTGAAGAACTATTTTCATCCTATTTTCATTTGTATTGCTAAGCAACACCCTGTACCCCCAGTTTTATTTCTGGTTCTGCATTTATTGTCACAGACACCTACAAAGTTACAGCCCACATGCTGGAGTATTTTTAGGTTTCATTAGTTAGCAGTCATATGTGCTATCAAGTACCTCAAGTCACAATAATGATGTTTTGTACTTGAACAGAAATTATATTAACTGGCAAACATGTTGTGAACTTTCTCACCAATTTTATGACTCCTGAACTACTCGAGGGAATGCTTCCTCTGGTGATCTCACTATGAAAAGAATTGGCTCATCTAAGACCTACATTGCAGGAGACAAGGACTCAGAACAAAGACCTATTCCAGGTTTCCTAGCCCTCATACAATTCTAACATGTGATGGGCCTCAGTTTACTTATCTGCAAAATGTAGAGATTTGGCTTGATCATCTATGCATACAGGTTTGACTTAATGTTTTATCAAAACTGATGAATATAAAGCCAAGGAGTTGACACCATTTAGAAGTATCATTATAAAAAGAGTAGGGTAGTAAAAGGTATTCTTGACTCAAGGTTTTAATTTTACCCTTCATCTACTTCTTCCTCGTATCCTAGGATCCATAAATACCTGAGAGTATTTAGAAGATGCTACCTACCAAGAATCAATAGTTCCTCCAGGCTCAGAACATCATATGACTCTAAAGTCAGAGACCATAGAGCCCAACAAGTCATGAGTAAAAACCACAGAAATATTTCACAGGCCAGCAGTTGGTGTTTCAGGATATGGATGAGAGTGAGGAATATGGCCTAGAGGTCATACCACCAGACTACTTCCAAAGTGGCCAGAAAATCTATGAGGAAAAGCTCTGTGAGAGTCTGTCAAAGCAACTAGAAATCATAGTATGAGGCTAAGATATCCATTCTATGCAATCATAGCTTTCCTAGTTTGTATGTAGTTTTTTTTTTAAATCTTCTCTTGTTCAAAGAAAAAAAACAAGCAAGCAACAAGAAAGTAAAGTATCCATTCCATGCAACTGTAGCTTTCCTAGTTTGTATACAGATTTTAGGTTTTTTTTGAATCTTCTCTTGTTAAAAAAAAAAAAAAAAGCAAGTGAAGTTTCAAGCAATTTACCAAGAGGCTTATAATATAGCAAGTTTAAATAAACTTTTAAAAGGAAAATAAAATAGGCAAAGAAAATGTGAAGGAAAGAGGTGTGTTGTTTTAACTCAAAGTCTCTAGCACTGCCTAGAAACACGTATTAATGCATTCTAAACAACTCAACATTATTTTGACAGGAAGCACAGTGCTTAGCACAGTGCCTAACAAATACTCCTAAGTTATACTTAGTATTCATGTTGATTTAATTTTTATTAGCTCAATGTTAATTTTCTTCCCTAATTGACTCCCAACATAAGAGGTCAAACCTGTCCCACCGGAAGACTCTTTCCTGTGCTACCCATACCTTCCCTTCCCATTTCCTCTTTTTTGTCCCCAAATTCTCTAACTTTATCAACTAAGTAAAAATATAATGAGCCTTCAGAACCTGGGAGCTAGAATCTACACTGTAGGCAGTATAACCAGCTCTTAGCAAAGGTGTGAAATTAGCCACATTTCTCATCCTTTTTCCTGGTTTCCCTTTCATTTCTGTTTTCTCCAGCATTGTGTAGCCCCATCTGTTTCTCTTGAACTTCATTCCACCCCACCAGTCTACAATATGCCCCATACCCTGAAGTATAAATACTTCTGACTAGTGAGGTACAAAAGCCCCATGAGGACTACATTTTCAAGTGTAGAACAAAGTTTTGAAATAAAGGCATTAAGCTCTTAAAGTGGATATCCAGTTGTTCATTAGTGAAGGGGTATAGGAGGTTTTGTTTTTATTTTGTAAAAAATTTTTTATTCACTTATTTGCAAAAAAATAAAAATAAAAAAAATTAAATCTACATCTGTGGTAAAGGGTTAACTACCTACCTAATTAATATACAGCAGAAGTCATTGAAATGCTTTAGTCCATCTTGGCCAATATGCTCACCTCCCCCCACCACCCCCACCCCTGCCAGATTCTCTAACTCAATCTCTCCTCCCCAAACAATCCTGAAACGTTGATTTACTGGCCCCTTTTATTTTTTGACTTTCTCTTACTTTACTCCAGGTTTCTGGCTCATTCCATTCATTAGCATGATTAATGTAACAAAAGGCCTGTGGCTTAGAAGTTAGTCAAGCTTGCTTTAAAAGGATGGCAAGGGAAACTTATGCAAATGACAGCATAGGAAGATTCTAAACCCACCTCCTCCCAGACATACCAAATCTACAGCTAGAAAGGGTAATTTTCCTCTGAAAATTAAATCAACTGCTTCTCTACAACCAAGGATAATGAGGCCACATCCAGACAGGTAGGGGAGGCAGAGACACAATCTTACCAAAAACCCTACTTCTGGTGTGGCAACACACAGTAGGAAGGGATCTCACTAGTTTGATGCTCCTCCCAGAGGAGCAAGGGCTTGGTGCCCTACATCAAGCATCTACCACCTGGGATCTGCATTAATCCAAGTGTACCAAAACCAGAAGGCTGATGTCCAAGAAACCCTAAGTGCTATACAAATAGATTCCCCTTTTAAAGGGCTTACAGTCTTACCCTGAGATGGAGAAAGAAATCAACCACACAGGAGTTTGACTCTCTTCCAACAGGGACATACCAGCAGAAGCCAGCTTATTTTATATTCTCCACCTACCCTGGTAGCCCAGGAGGGTGAGGTAGGATGCTGTCCCCTACCAGTACCAAGACAGGCAAGTGTCAGTAGTGAGGACCTAACCCACTGTCCTGTTCCAGTCAGAGAATGAGAATAATTGTAGCACTTTCCTGCTCCCTGGCTGCATCAAGCTATTACAGTTTTACTATTCTCCCATTCCCAACCTAAAGCCAGTGCCCACGCATGGATACGTCCCTCTCCCACTACATTCCAGAAGCCCCCAAGTGTGTACAGTTAAGACATTTTCCACTGCCTTTCTGAAGCCAGTGAGCATGCCCCCTCCCATACAGTCACTAACTACCTAGGCTCAAGTCAGCAGGTGCACACAATCCACACAAGAAATGCCCCTTAATCACCTGGCCCTTTCAGCCAGAGGAGGTGGGTGTGACAGAGGCTGGAATTCCTAAGTTCCATGGAAAGATAACAATCAGACACAGTTCTTGGCAGGCCACCCCAACACTGCACAGACAGGATTCTTAAACACAGCCCGTCTTCCTGGGAAACAGGCCTGTTTACGTGGCCTGGAGTATCAGCCTAAGGATAGGCTTTGGGTTTCTCAACCCATCTCAAGTAGGGGGATGTCATCCTTGCATACCTCCATGGCCTCAATACAGCTTGAAAATACCTCCCAGAAAGGAGTTCTTAAACATTCATGCGGAGCCCTGTTTTTTATAACTGTTTTGCCCAGGGGACACCTCCAGATCTCCTAGACTAGAGGCCAGCAGGGATTACAATTGTGGCCACCCAGGAATATATGTATTTCCCGAACTTAAAAACTGCTGCCTGAGGATCTGGCTTTCAATTAACTTGAAACTAGTGCTCAGTAAGATTCATCCCTTTGGAAGCAAGCCACTTATAGGTCTTGGCACACCCTAAATAATGGGAACTTATCAAGAATATATCAATCTTTGCACTTAAGACCATCACGATGGTTTTAGAGACAATCAAGACCCAAGACAAGGTTGAACAAGCCATAACACACAAAGTTACTCCTTCAAGGCAGAGATATAACTGCTTTGCCTAATACACACACACACACACACACACACACACACACACACACACAGTCAAGCAAAAATGAACAAGGGAAATATGTTCCAAATGACAGAACACAAAAGCCTAGGAAAAGACTTTAATGGTACCGAGTTAAGTGACCTAGCCGATATAAGAATGAAAAGTAATGTTCACAAAGATAAACAACAAACTCAGGAGAAGAATGAACACATTGAGAAGTTGAAAAACTGAAAATTTAAGTACCCAAAAGTCAGAGTTGACGAATAACTTAAAAAAAAATTAGAGGGGCTCAACAGCAGATTGGATGAAACACAATAACTCATCAGTGATCTGGAATACAAAACAATTAAACACTCAGAGCAGCAAAAACAAATGATTTTTAAAAACAAAATGATTTATGTGACCTAATACAACATCAAGCAGAGTAATACTCATTTTCTATGGGTCCCAAAGGAGGAGAAATAAAGGGGCAGAAAACCTGATTGAAGAAATAATTGCTGGGGTCCCTGGGTGGCTCATTAAGTGTCCAAATCTTGATTTGAGCTCAGGTCATAATCCCAGAGTAGTGAGATCGAGCCCTGAATCAGGGTCCAAACTGGGCATGGAGACTGCTTAAGATTCTCTCTCTCCTTCTGCCCCTCCCCTGCTCATGCACTATCTTAAAAAAAAAAAAGTAGCAATAATTGCTGAAAAATTAATTTCCTACCCTGGAGAAGAAAACAGACTTCCTGGTCCAAAAAGCCCACACAGTTCCAAAAAGATGAACCAAAAGATGCACAGAAATCCTAAGTTATAATGTCAAAAATTAAAGATAAAGAGAATCTTAAAAGCACCAAGAGCACAACAACTTGTTGCATACAATGGAAGTCCCATAAAGCTCTCAGTTTCTCAGCAGGAACTTGGCAGTCCAGAAGGGAATGACATATGTTAAGTTCTGAAAGGAAAAAACTTCCAACCCGTAATACTTTCCACCCACCAAGGTTATTATTCGGAATTGGACAAAGTGTTTTCCAGACCAGCAAAAGGTCTTACCACTAAAGTGGTCATACCAGAAAAGGTAAAGGGATTTCTTGAAATGGGAAAAGAAATGGTACTAATTAATGATAAGAAAACATACAAAAGTATGAATCTCACTGAAAAGTTATATAGTAAAAATAGTGGAATTATCACTTAAAGCTACTTTGAAAATTAAAAGACCAAAGTAGTAGAACTGGAACTACATTAAAAAAATACCTAAAATAAAGAGATGAAAAATGTGACACAAAAACACAATGTAGGGCTCGTAGATAGCTCATTTGGTTAAGCATCTGCCTCTTGATTTCAGTTTAGGTCATGACCTCACAATCATGGATTCAAGCCCTACGTGAGCCTCTGCACTGAGCATGGAGCCTGGTTAAGATTCTCTTTCTGTTACTCTCCACCCTTCCTCCACTCACACACGTGTTCACTCTCAAAAAAAAAAATAGGAGATAAAATCCTTTTAAAAACATGTATTGTAATAGCTTTGTATAGTAACAAATGGTAGTTAAACTTGTGATGAGCATAGCATCATCTATAGACCTGTTGAATCACTATGTTGTACACCTGAAATTACTGTAACATTATGTGTTATCTTTACTCAATGAAAATAAAATTCCTAAGGGAGGATAAATGTGAACCTCATAGTAACCTTAAAACAAAAACTGATAGTAAATACACAGAAGAAATAAGAAATCTAAATTTAACACTGAAGAAAATCATCAAACCAGAAGTGAAGAGAGGAAAAGGTACAGAGAGAAAGCAAAAAAACAGCCAGAAAATATTAACAAATGGCACTAAGTACATACCTATCACTAATGAGTTTAAGTATAAATGGACTATATCCTCCAATTAAAAGACAGCTAAGTGGATAAAAGAGAAACAAAGCCCATCTATATGCTGTTTACATAGACTCATTTCTGAAGCACACACAGCCTGCAAGTGAAGGGATGGAAAATTATATTGCATGCAACTGGAAAGTCAAAGAAACCTGGGGTGAGGCGTCTGGATGGCTCAGGTGGTTAAGTGTCCAACTTCTGCTCAAGTCATGATCTCATGGTTCTTGAGTTTGAGCTCTGTGTCAGGCTTTGTACTGATGGCTTGGAGCCTGGAGCCTGCATCAGATTCTTTGTCTCCTAGAGAAGGAGGCATCCAACATAAGAGCACTAAGATATTTAACACAAGTATTAATGGACCTAAAAGGAGAAATTGTCAGTATAATTATGGGGCAATTTAACACACCCCACTTTAACACCTTACTCCTATACAACGTATGAAAATATATGGAATGTAGCAAAGACTGTTCTAAAAGGGAAATTCCTAGCAATACAGGCCTACCTCAAGAAACAAGAATATTCTCAAAAATTCTAACTTTATACCTAAACCAAGTATGAAAAGAATAAAGCCCAAAGTCTGTGTAAGGACATAAAATCAGTGCAGAGGTCAATGAAATAGAGAACAAAAAAACTATAGAAAAGATCAGTGAATCTAACAAGAGCTTTTTGAGAAGAGAAGAATGACACACTTTACCTAGACTTTAAGAAAAACAAGGGCTCAAATAAATAAAATGAAGTGAAAGAGGAGAAATTACAACTGATACCACAAAATAATAAAGAATCCTAAGAGACTATTATGAATAGTTATGCCAACAAACTAGACAACCTGGAAGAAATTGATCCATTTGATTTCTATAAACTAAAAATCTTCCAAGACTAAATCATAAAGAAATAGAAAGTCTAAATAGACACTACTATTAAGGAGATTGACTCAGCATTCAAAACCTTCCAAAACACAAGTCCAGGACCAGACAGGTCAGTGGTAAATAGATCAAATATTCAAAGATTTAATACCTATCCTCATCAAACTCTAAGTAACTCAAGAGGAGGGAATATGTCCAAACTCATTTTACAAGGCCAGTATTACCCTGATACCAAAACCATACAAAATTACCACTGAAAAAGAAAATTATATGCCAATATCTCTGATGAACATACATGCCAAAAGCCTCAAAACACTGGACATGAAATTCTACAGTACATTAAAAGGATAATAAACCAAGATCATGTGGGATTTATTCCAGAGATGCAAGAATAGTTCAACATACACAAAATAAATGAGACATACCACATTAACAAAATGAAAGATAAAAATTGTATCATCTCAACAGATGAAAAAAAAAAGCATGACAAAATTCAAATTCCATTTATGATAAAACCGCTGAACCAAGTGAACATACCTCAACATGATAAAAGCTGTATTTGAAGAATCCACAGTGAATATTGTACTCCATGGTAAAAAGCTGAAAGCTTTTCCCTAAGGTCAGCAACAAAACAAGGAAGCCCACTGTCACAACTCTTTTTCAACACAGTTTTGGAACTCGAAGCTACAGCAGTTAGGCAAGAAAAAAATGAATAAAACCCATGCAAATTGCAAAGGATGAAATAAAACCCACTATTTGCAAACATGATACCATGCATAAAATATATATGGGAACCCATACATAAAATATATATGGGAACCACATATAAAATGGATACCATTATATATATATATATATATATATATATATATATATATATATATATATATCCCCCTAAAGACTCCACTGCACACAAAAAACCTGTTAATAAATGAACTTAGCTATATTACAAGATACAAAATCAATATATAGAAATCTACTGCATTTCTATACAGTAGTCAATGCTTAGAAATTTTTAAAAATCCCATTTACCATAGCAAAAATGTCCAGAGATAAATTTAAGCAATGAAGTTAAATACCTGTGCACTGAAATCTATAAGACATTGCTGAAACTGAATACTAATAAAATATATTTCAAACTCGTGGAATGAAAGAATATTGCTGAACATCCATTCTACCCAAAGTAGTTTATACACTCAATGCAATCTCAATCAAAATTGCAAAGATATGTTTCACAAACTACACTAAGCAATTCTAAAATTTTCATGGAACCACAAAAGACCCCAAATAGCCCAAACAATATCAAGAATGAATCCAAGATATCATTATTCCTTATTACAAACTATGCTACAAAGCTATAGTTATCAAAGAGTATGGTATTGCATAAAACCAGACACATAGATCAACAGAACACCATACAGTGGCCAGAAAAAAAACCACATTTATATGCTCAGTTAATCTAGGACAGAGGCAGGAATATACAATGGGGAAAAGACAGTCTCTTCAGTAAATGGTGTTGGGAAAACTGGACAGCTACACTCAACAAAATGAAACCCAACCCCTATTTCACACTATACACAAAAGTCAAGACTTCAGTGTAAGACCTGACACCATAGCAATACTACAGCAAAATATGGGCTATATAGTCCTTAACATCAATCTTAGTGATGTTTTTTTTTGAGTCTCATTCTCAGGCAAGGAAACCAAAAGCAACAGCAGATGATACTACATTAAACTAAAAAACTTCTATACAGTGAACAAAAACATTAACACAACTAAGAGGCAAGCTAGCAAATGGAGGAGGCATTTGGAAAATACATTTGGCAAGGGGTTAATGTCTATAATCAGTGAAGAACTCCTACAACTTAATAGCAAAAAAAAAATCCAATTACAAAATGCACAGGGAAGCGGAATAGACATTTTTCCAAAGATACATACAGATGCCAACAGGAAAATGAAAAAATGCTAATCGCTAACCATAAACAGGAAAATGGAAGTAAAAAATGCAATGAGATATCACCTCACACTTGATAGAATGGCTATGATCAAACAAAAGAAACAACTGAGAGATATCAAGAAAAGGGAACCTTTTGTTGGGAATGTTAATTGGTGTAGCCACTATGCACAACAATACAGGAGTCCCTGTGACAAGGACAAAGCACTACTATATGATCCAGAAACTCCAATACTGGGACATCAATCTGAAGAAAGCAAAAACACCAATTTGAAAAGGTATATGCCCCCCTCTATTCACTGCAGCATTATTTTAAGTAGGCAAGATGTGGAAACATCATAAGTGTCTGTTGATGGGTGACTCCATCAAGATGTGGTATATATACAACGGAGTACTAATTAGCCATAAAAAAAAAAAGGAAATGCTGCCATTTGGGATAACATGGATGGACTTTGATAGTATTATGGTAAGTGAAGTAAGTCAAAGACTAATACTGCATGATTTCACCTATACATGGAATCTAAAAAACTAAAAACAAAACAAAATCTGGACTGAGAGAACAGATTGTACTGACCACTTCACAGTGTACACAAATGCTAAATCACTATGTTGTACACCCAAATGTTGAATTTCAGTTTAATTCCAATTTTAAAAAAAATGTTAAGGATGGCAAGGAAGAAAAAGAATATCTGCCTCTGACCTGAAAGTAAAATTAATATTGACACTGTAGAGAAGTAAGAAGAGGAAGGGACCTGGAACAGGAATTTTCCTATGAGATATTGTACTAAGACCAAAAAACCAAAAAAACAAAAAAAATCAGTATCACTATGGCCTGAATTTCCTGAGTATAAAGTACTGGCAAGCAGTTGGAAGGTAAAAGCAAACATACCCTTTTGAGAAGACTATGCATAGCCATACTTGAGCCCATTTATCCAGGTAGTGTAGAGCCCAGGACTCTCTACTTTTTGTCAATATTAAAGTCTGCACTGAGCTCTTACATACCCTAAAAAGATTGCGTCTGCATAATCTGGAAATACAGCCTAGAATAAATGTTTCCAAGTCAATTTTGACAGCAATGCTGTCATGTTACCATACAGAGTTTTTTGTCTGGAGTCTTCCTCTCCCAAAAGCATTCTATAGTTTTCATGTGCAATTTACTACCATCTATCATAATGGATAAGGAGACCCCTATGCCCAGTTCTATAAGGTGTGGAAATAACACCCTACCTCTATTTCTTAGACAAGATCGTATTCCAGAGTTACCCCCCATTGTTAAGGGCAAGAACTTTGGTCTTTGAGTATGTTAGAGACTACTTTGCATTATTATAATACACAGCTGTAGCTCAATTTGTTGAGATGTACATACCTGAAAACTTTATCCTCAAAATAGCATTCACTGTTATACCATTTATCCATAGGTATTCCTAATTTTTATCTTTTTTGTCTCCGTGTTTATTTTTCACATTATCTTTTTGGTGACCACGGGCCACATCAAGAATAATCTTCATTGCAGCAAAAGAAACAAAATAAAACAAACAAAACTCCTTGCTAACTTAAACTAAATATGCTATAGCACAAGACTACATGAATTAAGAGATATTCAATAACCACCAACATTGAAACCAGAGAACCCCCAGAACCTACATCAATACTTCTTTAGTTCAGTAGCTATTTCTACTCAGTGTCAAATCATCTAGGATTGGTTTTCATTTTCAGTTAAAATAGAGAAGAAGAAGAAGAAAGAACCTCACTCCTGGGGTAGCCAGATAAATTCAGACTTAATTAGATTTGTCTTTTCTGTGGGACTACAATGAGCAGTAGAATCAGAGAGAGAGAGAGAGAGAGAGAGAGAGAGAGAGAGAGAAAAAAAAAACTGATGAACTCAATTCCAGAGAGAAATGTATCTAAGTGAGCTCAGAGAAACAGCAGCTTCCATATCTAGGGGAAGGCATTTGATCTGGATATCAACAATCAGAAAGCAGGCTGCTATAGCCTGGCAGAGTCTGCAGAGTCAAATACAACATTGAATGGCAATATGGATTTGAATCTTGAAGAGTCCAAAACGTAAAAACAAATCCCTTGACACAGTAACTCTCCACCCTGGAAGCAGCAGTAGTGAAAGGCTAGGAAGTAGAGAGAAACTGTAACCTTACACATTCTCATAGAGCTTTGATCCTAGGATTCTGCCGGATTTGAATAGAAGGTAGAATAACAATAGCTCGTGTTAGAGACCAACCCTTTCCCAAAGAGCCATTGGCCAAAGAGGCACTGGTGGTACAGGAGGTTTTTTTGTTGTTTTTTTGTTTTGTTTTGTTTTGCAGCAAGAACAGATATATTTATTAAATGAATAACAAAGTGGTTGGCATTGTATACAGGTAAGATGAAAAGTATACATACCTAAGAGTTTAAGGCAAGAAAAAACTGGTGGGCAGCACCAAATCTTCTTCTCCCATTCATGTCTGCCAAGACTGTGTTTTCAAGCTTTTCACTATTTCTGTCCCTTAATAGATCTACACTTTTGGGTTTTCCACATAGAGTATCTGCTAAGAGTGAAAATTTGACTTCTTCCTTACCAATTTGTAGGTCTTTTATGTTTTTATTGTTCTTGTCCAATTGCTGAGGCTAGGACTTCCAGTACTATGTTGAACAACAGTGGATAGAGTGGATATCCTTGTTGTGTTCCTGACCTTAGGGGGAAAGCTCTAGTTTTTCCCCGTTGAGAATAATAGGGATTCCTTTTATGATGTTGTGGTATGTTCTCCTTCCATTCCTACTTTCTTTAGGGTTTTTATCAAGAGTGGATACTGTATGTTAAATACTTCTTCTACATCTATTGAGAAGACCACATGATTCTTAGCCTTTAATTTATGTAATGTAGCATGTTGATTGATTTGAGAATATTGAACCACCCCTGCAGCACAGAAATAAATCCTGCTTGATCATGGTGAATAATTCTTTTAATGTACTCCTGAAATCTATTCACTACTATCTTGTTGAGCATTTTTGCATTCATGTTTATCAGGGAAATTTGTCTGTAATTCTTCTTTGTAAATAGGATCTTTTGTTTTGGAATCAAGGTAATAGTAGCTTCATAGAATCAGTTTGTAAGCTTTCCTTCCTTCTCTGTTTTTTGGAACAGCTTCAAAACAATAAGGCATTCACTGTTCTCAATGTTTGATACAATTCCCCTGGTAAGCCACCCAGTCCTGGACTCATTGGTTGGAGATTTTTGATTACTGATTCAGTTGGGGTTTTTTTGCTGGTTATGTGTCTGTCCAAATTTTCTATTTCTTCCTTTTTCAGTTTTTCTAGTTTATATTTTTCTAGGAACTTATCCATTTCCTCTAGGTTGTCCAATTTGTTGGTATATAATTGTTCTTAATATTCTCCTATTGCTTTTTCTATTTCTGTGGTGTTGGTTGTGATATCTCTTCTTTCCTTAGTGATTTACTTTGGTCCTTTCCTTTTTCTTTCTGGTAAATCTGGCTAGGGGATTATCAATTTTGTTAATTCTTTCAAAGAACCAGCTCCTACTTTTGTTGATCTGATCTACCTTTTGATTTTGGTAACATTAATTTCTGCTCTAACTTTGTTTCCCCTCTTCTGCTGCTTTTGGGCTACATTTGCTCCTTTAGGTGTAAGGTTAGGCTGTGTGTTTGAGAACTTTGTTCCTTCTTTAGGAAGGCCTGGATTGTTATATACTTCCCTCCTATGACCACCTTTGCTTCATCCTAAAGTTTGGGGCTATGTTTTCATTTTCATTGGCTTCTATGTACTTTTTAATTTCCTCTTTCTTTGTTAACCCATTCATTCTTTAGTGGATGTTTTTTAACCTCCAAGTATTTGTGTTCTTTCCAAGTTTTCTCTTATGGTTGATTTCAAGTGTGATAGCATTGTGGTCTGAAAACACACATGGTATGCTCTGGATATCTTTCTATTTGTCTAGAGCTGATTTGTGACACAGTATGGAGAATTTTCCATGTGTACTTGAGAAGAATGTGCATGCTGCTATTTAGGATGAAATGTCCTGAATATATCTATTAAGTATATCCAGTCCAGTATGTCATTCAAAGCCATTTGTTCCTTGTTGATTTTCTGCTTAGATAACTTGTACATTGCTGAGGTGTTAAAATCCTCTACTCTTCTTGTATTATTTTCTATGAGTTGCCCTCCATCTTTTGTTGCAATATTTTAACGTCTAGTTTGTCTGGGATGGCTACCTTATCTTTCTTTTGACATGCATTAGCATGGTAAGATGGTTCTCCATCCCCTCAATATCTATATGCATGTGTCATTAGGTCTAAAATGAGTCTCTTCCAGACTGCATATAGATGGATCTTTTTTATCCATTCTAATATCCTATATGTTTTGATTGGAACTTCTAGTCAATTTATATTCAGAGTGATTATTGAAAGATATCCACCTAGTGCCATTGTGTTGCTTGTAGAGTTGGTGGTTCTGGGCATGTTCTCTGGTCCTTTCTAGTCCTTGTTGCTTTTGGTCGTGTTTTTTCTCCACTCAGAGTTTCCCTTAGAATCTCTTATAAGGCTGGTTTAGTGCTCACAAACTCCTTTAAGTTTTGTTGTTTGGGAAACTCGACCACTGCTTCCATTCTGAATCCAGTCTTGCTAGATAATGAATTCTTCATTGCATATTTTTCTCTTATCAGCATGTTGAATATATCCTGCCATTCCTTTCTGCTTGCCAAGTTTCTGTGGATAGATACGCTGAGAACCTAATCAGTCTTCCTTTGATGCATTCATTCTCTGTGTATTTTGTGAATTTGATTATGATCTGACTTGGTGATGGGTGATGCTTCTGCCCCTTTTCTCTCCATCTTCTGGGGCTCCTAGAATACACGTTATTTATAAGTTGCTGAGTTCCCCAAGTCTTTTATTTTGCCTTGATTTCCCTATTTTTTCTGCCTCATTATTTCCCATAATTTCATCTCTTGTATCACTGATTATCTGTTCTGTTTTGTCCATCTTCACCATCATGGAATCCATTTGAGATTACATCTCAGTTATACCATTTCTAATTTTGGCCTGACTAGATTTTGTTTATCTCTGCAGAAGGGGATTTTCCAGTGTGTTCTATGCTTTTTCAACCCCAGCTAGTATTAATAGTGGTTTTAAGTTCTAGTTCCTCTAATTCCTCTGTCTGCCAAGTCACCTGGCTCAGATTATATAAATTGTTGTATTTATCCTCAGATCTATTTCCTAAGTGTTCCAAATGGTTTAATGCTGATCTAGCTGTGTTTCAGGGATGAGACAAGCTCAGAATCACCTTATTATTCTTCCAACTTAACTCCTCCCCAGGACATTTGGGTTTTGGCTGAAAAGGGATAATTCAATCTGTTTTGGGGGTAGAGTTGATGACTAAGAAGCAATATAGACTTGTGTAACCAATTTCTTTCTCCTCTGTAGTTAGTCACTATTTCTATTCAAGTCCAACACTGATCTTATTCTATCCCTATCATCTGGCCTATCCCGAATGTCAATTAAGTAACATGTTTTAGTTTGTAATCTCTTTGTGTTCATGTTCCTTTTTTAGCATAATTCATGCAATACTCATGCTTGTTTCTGCATCTATTACTGATTTAGCCCTTTTATTAAATAGTATTTCATTGAATGGATGAACCACAACTGTATTCATATACCTGGTGAAAAGAATTAAAAGTTGCTTGTGGCTTTTGGCAGTTATGAATCAGGTTGCTATAAATTCTTCTGGTGGAGTGTTTATTTCTTTGAATACCAAGGAATAAAATTATTTCCATACATAGTAAATTGATGTTTCAAGTTTTAGAAAACTGATACACTCTTTTCCAAAGTAGATTTACCATGTTGGATTTCCACCAAAGTCTGAGAGCTTTGAGAATTCCTATTGCTTGATAGCCTCAAGAGACTTGGTACTTTGCTTTTATCCATTATAATAGATGTGTAGTGACATCTCAATGTGGTTTTAATTTCCAAGTCCCTGATGACTCGTGATGTCAGGACTCTAATTTGTCATCTCTCTTTTGAAGTATTTGTTTAAATCTTCTGTGGTTTTCATGGTGATATTTGTTTTCTCATTTATGTCAATTATTTACATACAATCGCATTCTTTATAGTCACCATGTAGAGATATAGCTAAAATAGGAAATACAAAAAGAAAAGAAAAAAGACCTCAAACTACAAGGAAACAGAAGAAAATGATCTCTCACTTGTTCTAGACCTGAGTTGCCAATTTCCTACTATGTATTCAAAGGATGTTATTCAATCCTTTTCTATGAACACAGTGTTTAATTTTGATGAATTCTAATCCATACTTTATGGTCTATCCTTTTTGTGTGTAGTAAGTCTTTGCCTAACTCAAGACAACAAAGATTTTATTCTACTTAACATTTTGTAGGATTAGGTTTCACACTTAGATTTATGATAGATTTATTAATGTTTATACTGGTTTACTTTTTTACACATGGATGTCCAAATGTTCTGACACAATTAATGGCAATTACTCTACTTTCCCCATAGAGTTACCTTGTCATCTTTGTCAAATTTTTAACAACTTCTATTTGTCTGGGTCTGTGTCATAAGTTTCTATTTTCTTCAATGATCTATATGTCTGTCTTTAAAACTTCTGCAAGAAAAATAGAGATCAAGCTCCTTGATGTAGGCTGGAGCAGTGATTTCCTGGGCATGATAGCAAAAGCTCAAGTATCAAAAAGCTAAAGTGGGATTTTATCAGCTAAAAAAAACTCCTGCACAGGAAAAGGGACAATCAAAATGAAAAAGCAAGATATGTAATAAGAGAAAATATTTGGTAATCCTATATCTGGTAAAGGGTCAATATTCAAAATATGTAAGGAACTCCTACCACTCCATTACCAAAAAGAAAAAAAATCCATTTTAAAGATTGGCAGAATCTGAATTGACTGTTTTCCAAAGACATACAGATTACTAACAGTGTCATCAAAGAGTCATAAATATCACTTTCAGAGAAAAGCAAATCAGAAATCACAATGAGGCATCACCACACATCCATTAGAATGTCTAGCATCAAAAAGTGATACCAAATGCTGGCAAAGATGGAGAAAAGAACACTTGTGCATTGTTGGTAGTATTGTAAATTGGGGCAGGCACAAAGGAAAATGGTATGGAGATTCCTCAATAAATTCAAAGTAGTACTATATGACCCAGCAACCCCACTCCTGTTTGTGTATCCAAAGGAAATGAAATCAGGTTGTTGTAGAGGTATGTGTAATCCCATGTTTATTGCATCATTACTCACAATAGCCAAGATACAGTAATAACCAAAAGGTCCATCAATAGATGAACGGATAAAGATATGGTAGGTACGGCCGCCACACACACACACACACACGCGCACACGCGCACACGCGCACACGCGCACTGTAATATTACTCAGCCATGACAAAGGCAATCTTGCCCTTTGTGACAATATAAATGAATCTTGAGGGCATTAAGCTAAGTGATATAAAAGACCAAATGACAAATAATTTATAGATTTATTTATGTGCAATCAAAAAAAGCTTATCTCAGAAACAGAATGGTAGATACAGGAAGTCTAGAGGTAGGGCAAATGTATCAATATTGGTCAAAGGGATAGTAATTAGGTGACAAGATGGAGGGGTTAGCTAATACTGTGGTGTTAATCATTCTGCAACATCTTTGAACATGTAGTATGCCTTAAACTTATGTTATAGAGGAATTATTTTTATAGAACTAGAGGAAAATGGGCAAATGGCAAACATTTCACTAAAGAGGATCTATGAAGTTCAATTAAGCTCAGCATTACTAGACACTGGGAAAATGGATATTAAGACTATGATGAGCGGGGCGCCTGGGTGGCATAGTCGGTTAAGCGTCCGACTTCAGCCAGGTCACGATCTCGCGGTCCGTGAGTTTGAGCCCCGCGTCAGGCTCTGGGCTGATGGCTCAGAGCCTGGAGCCTGTTTCCGATTCTGTGTCTCCCTCTCTCTTTGCCCCTCCCCCGTTCATGCTCTGTCTCTCTCTGTCCCAAAAATAAATAAACGTTGAAGGAAAAAAAAATTAAAAAAAAAAACAAAAAAAAGACTATGATGAGCCATTAAATACCTATAATAACAGCTGATTTTTTTTTTAATGATAATACCAAATGCTAGAGAGGATGTGTAAAAACTCGATTGGTCATACTAGTCATTTAATACTTGGAATAGCCATGTAACTGTGGAAAACAGTTTTTAAATTCCTGAAATCTGATTCAATAGTTCTATGTAATTTATGCATGTGATAAATTGACACCAAATTCTATTCATCTAACAAGGTCCAATCCCTGGTTTTGACATTTCATTCTAATTTAAGGGTTAACTGGGTAAATTGCACATGGGACATACCTCTACTAATTTTACAACTGCCTGTGTATTTATAAATCTTTACCATTATCATCCATGCAGGAAGGCAGATGAATTGTTATTAGGGTGGTATCGGGAGAAGTTGTGTAAGTGTTTGCACTGACATATTTTAAATGTTGAGCTATAGGACTCACTGGCGAATTACAAGTGGTATATGAGAGAATAAGAGGAAGGTAATGCCAAAGGTTTTCTTGGCTTGGTTTTACCTGAACAGAGGGGTAAATGGAGTTTTGATGCATGCAGTATGACAGGAGAAGTGGTTTATGGGTAGTGGTAATCATTTTTAGCCATGGTAGGTGAGGTGTCCATTAGCCATTCATGTAGAAAGCTGTTCATGCAAATCTGGAGCTCATGAGAAAGGTTGAAGCTAGGATATAAGTTGTGACATCATCAGCTTCCAGATAGTACTTGGAGCTTTAAGACTATACAAGATGACCCATGATATCTAGATAGAAAAAGTTCTGAGAACACTCCACAATTTTAGAGGTTGGGAAAATGTGAATTCAGCAACAAAGTCTGAGAAAGACACTAATCATATCACTTGACCCTAATTGTAGAGTACATTATTTCTGAACATGCATCAAAGTGACTTACCATCTGATTATTTGCCACCTTCTTGCATTTTAGATTACTGTATATACTCCAAACTGGAAGCAGTGGAAGCTTCAGGGAACTTAGTTACATAAACCACAGGCTGCAATAGTAATGTTTTCACATAGTTCATTCTCTTTAGAGCTTAAAATGCTGAACACAGAAATAGCTTAATTAGTCTCTCAGCTTTCTTCCAAGGTAACAGGGATAGGATCATGTATTCCTCAATTAAGAGCTGAGGTTCAGAGAAATCAAGACCCATCTCCCTCCCAACTGCCTGGCTGCTCTGAGGCAACAACTGTACAATCAGCCAGCTAATCTCAACTGAACTCTGGTACAAGGACAGCCTATAGCAGAACCTTACAAGGTCAGTTCTTTGCCATCAGCTGTTTGCCTGTTTGTTTAATCATATAGATCCAGCCTACCTCTTCTACATGGGCAGAGACCTTACAGTAAGGCAAACATGCACCATCCACATAGGTACTGAAGCTCTGACCATAACATCACAAAAACACCAATAAATAATTATTGAGAACTAACTCCAGGCACTTATGTGTAAGTCAATTGCCTAATTGTCTATTGCCAATTGTGAACTGTCTAATCCTGACAACAACCTTGAGATATGTATTATCTCCACCTTATATATAGCAAGATGAGACAGGGATTAAAGTAATTTGCCCAAGTTTGACACCTAGTTTAGTGGCAGAGTCAGGATTTGAACCTAGTCATTCTGGCTCCAGAGCCTGAAATTTTAGCCAGGACCTATTTTATACAACTATATATGCTGGCAGAAATCATTTCCAAAGGTTCCAGGAGGTGTGGGACCACTTCTCTGAGCAAAGAAACCCTTTGTTCCTGGACAGGATGACACTCTTGCTTCATTTCACCCCTAAGCACTTTATGATCTGGAAACAGCTGCAACTCAGAATAAGTTTGTGCTTGGCAGAAAATTATCTTCTAGTACAGTGGTTCTCAAAGTTTAATGGTCACATCATTCATTAATCCAGCTTATTAAAAATACATTTTCATGGAACCAAGCCTCCAGGGTCTGATTCACTGGATCTGGGATTGGGTCCAATAATCCATGCTTTTAACAGGCCTTACCACAATACCACAACCACCACCACCAACAGTCAAACTAAGGAACTGGCTCCCAGACCACATTATGCCAAACATTGCTCTCAGAAAAAGATTACTCTAATTATAAAAAAGGGATGGGTCACATGAGACATTGTAGTTTGGTTCCTAAGTAAATAAGTCAAAACCATGAACTCTGAGATCTTTTTACAGTGAAAAAACAATTTAAACTCATGCTAGTAAAATGTTAGCAAAATGTATTTGAACATGTACCTGGGAGTTGGAGAAATGAATAATAAAACCTCAGACTTCGTGCTTTACTAGCTCTATACCTTGGGAAACTGTGCCTCCATTTTCTCATTTGTAAACCAGAGGTGATATTGTGTACATGTTGCAACCTTTTCTTCCAGCCTGGGATGTGTATACAAGGCTAAAGATAGGGCTGCTAACTTGCCCTATGAAGTGTGCAGAAAGGTACAAAGAGCTTAGGTCTAACACCATCGTGGAATGCCATGCCAGCTCAGGACTGCCCATCTGTGAAGGTTTCACGAAGTGTCTAAAACTCCAAATTTAAGCCATAATTTTTCATGTGTCTGTTACTCAACACCAAATGCTATCACCATCTGATATAGATTATAGGTGATTTTATTTATTGCTTATGCTTTAAATTTTCCCAGATGTATAAAATAAAGAATCCCTACATGGAAAGAACATCACTTGTTTCCACTCCCGTTTTTATTACTAATTCTAATACAAGACCTTGCCTATGGATTCCCAGAAGACGGATTTTTTTCTTTGTGAAGTCAGAATGGAGATCACTGAAAAATGAAAAGGAAAAAAGCTCTGATGTCTTCTTAGAGCAGTAGACCAGTAAGTTTACTTCATTCCTGTATGCAATTCTAATAATAGGCTATCAAACAAATTATTTTTGAGCACTTGCAGAAAACACTAATTATAAAGCAATATAAATTAAGACCAAATCTTGTCAAATAAATGGCTTTACCTAAATAAATGGGTTGCAAACATCATCTCTAGACAAAATGGCCCAATATAGATTGGCAGAAAATGTAGCTAGGCAGGTTTCTAGTTGAACTGTGTCCAAAGAAGGCTAATTAATGAATTGATACTAAGGAAATCCAATACCATCAATATTTTATCAACATCCTGGAAGAAGGTATAAAAGTTGTGTTTATCAATTTTGTAGATAAGGTAGGAGGAATAATTTGTCGTGTAAAAAAATCAAAATTGAATAATCTCCCAAAGATAGTTAATGGAGATGAAGAGGTGTGCTTTATAAATAAGAATAAAATATCCAAGAATGTTTTGTGAACCCATGCTTGACAGTAGTTAATGCAAAGAAGCAGGCAGACCTCAAATAACTGTTGAAAAGACCCAAAGAGCTAACACAAATCCAGGCTAATTTAACGTAGTTACAATTTTCTGATGAAACTATACTGTCTTGGTGAATACCTTTAATTAAAGGGTAAGGTATTTGTAAGCAGGTAAGCCACAGCTGGAACAGTGTGTATGGTTTTATGTCTTAGATCTGTGGTTTGTATAATATAAATTCCACCTGGAAATTCAAGTCCTGACCAGAATCTGGAATCAATAGTCTCCACTAAGTAGTTTCCCTTTTACTCTCCCTAGATAGGCAATGTAACTGACTTTGTACTGTGGGTTTGATTGCAGAGAAAAAGATATGTTCTTAGCTCCAAGGTTGGAAGCCTGTAGATAGAAAAATAAACACTGCTTACACATAAAAAGGTCAAATATTTCTTCCTGCCCTAATTAGGTAGGGATAAATAGCTATCCTACAACAGAGACAAGAAAGAAGGGCAGAAGGCTTATGCTTTAAGTCTGCCTCCCTGAGTTGGTGATGTCTTGATTGTTCCCACATCTCTATATATCCCTCCTTTCTCCTGCCTCAGCTCCTTTGCCATTTGCTTCCCAAGTACCATCAGTTAATGGGGAGGCATTGATATAAGACTAGAGGAATTGAGGAACTAAAGCTAGAGTATTTATGCCTCTTTTTCCAACTCAGTCAATGCCTTCAGCAGTGACTTTGCCTGTTCCATGGCTCCAGGTGCCACTTGATAGCCCTTCTGTCTGCAGTTCTAGCTTCCATTAAGGCAGTTCTCTCCATAGTTCAAAATATCAACAGCCTCCTGATTCTTACAACACCATATTCTCTCCTGCTTCCCTCCAGTCCAAGATGGCCCTGTGTTCCTTTGTGATCCCCTAGTTGCTCCTTTAGGTCTTTTGTCAACTAGGTAAATAATTCCGTGTATTAAATTGCTTACATTGACTTATCTGGGGTCAATTATTTTTCCTTCATAGAATAGTACAGTATCAGGCAGGGTCCATTACAGTCATTCAGTGAAGTGAGTGACTGAAGGAAAATAATTATTTTAATCCCCTTTAAATTTGGAAATCAGCATTGAATGTACTTGTTCCTCACTAATGGCTGCAAATTTGAGAGCTGCCACCTCAGAGAAACTCTAATGTGGTCATGTTTAAGGCAATATAGTTATCAACATGCTACATTGAGACCAAAGAAGGCTCATTATCACTCCCATATTTCTGTGGCTCCCATTGTCAAAGAGATGGTAAGGCTCTTAATGGCTACACTGTTACCTCATATTTAATCTTAGACCTTCTACAATATGACTTCTGCTCCTTTCTAAAACCAATTTTAGAGGTCAAAGTGACCTCTTCTTTTTTTTCAGTGTTTAATCTATTTGATGCCTTACCAGCATTTGACTGGGTAACTACCGTCTCAACCTACAATTCCAGGTGGTCTCACCCTTCCTTGCTTGCACTAAAGCATAAGTAATGGGATTTAGTTAGAGCAACAGACGTTGTATATTTTCCTCTAATCCCAATTCAACTATGATGGTTCTCATCTCCTTGATTTTACAGACTTCTGTTTTAAATAATTAGGGTTATTGGATTCTCTTAAGTTTAAATTTGTAGATATCTTCTATGTCCTTAGAACTGCTTTTTATCTGATATGTAGTCACCATAGCTTTGTTTACTATCCATCTGGCATATTATATCCTTTCCACTAAGGGACCAGTTGTTCCATTCTGTGAGACCCTCAGAGGATGCAGTTATTCCCTGGAGCAGTTATCCATTGGTTGTTACCTATACACACCTGGAAGCTCAGCCACAATTAAAGCCCCTTGCCATCAGTACTTAATTTTCACTTGCACAAATTTGTTCCTCAACTCCAAGCCAGCTCTTCCCTCTGTTATCCTCTAAAATATCATCAACTTCACCAAACTAGCATCACTCATATTTTTGTAATAAGGATGTTTATTACTTGGGCCATATTCACCTGATTCTATTGACTTAGTACACCCTACTCATAGGGTTTCCAGATCAAATATAAACAGGATGCCCAGTTAAATATCTGAAATGCATATTTATTTAAGTCTGAGTACATCGTATCTAAAATTAGCAACCTACATACTTACTAAAAAAAATTTCCCCTATGGGGGGAAAATACAAGTAATTGTGTCTTTTTACAAGTCCAAACCATGTACAAAGTTTATTACCCATATGTTTACCTAATCACATGAACTCTCCTGGTCTATTACCATGTATTTCACTTTTAATCAATACTACCAAGTTTCATTGTCTTGAAGATAAAGCTCCCATCCCTAACATGGTATACATACCCTATCCTGATTTGTCTCCAACTTAATTCTCCAATGTCATTTCTCATCCAATCACATTCTCTTCAGACTACCTCCTACATTGATCAACTATAAACTGCTCTCCTATGCACAACTCTCCTAGCTTGGGGTTTTGTTGCACTAACTCCTACTTGCCCAAGAATTGGCCTTCCTGACAATATCTTCCTCATCCATAAATCATTCTTAACTCAATTCCACCAAAATTCCTATCACCCAAAAATCTGTTCACAGAACATTATGGTCAGATTCTGCAGAGTTTACACAATCTGTTATTTCTGAATGTTTAGCCAAAGAGAGCTATAAATTATGTTTAAGTCTTATTACTGTAAGAAATACAATTTCCTAAGGAAAACAAGTATACTTTCCCCTTGAAATTTAACTCTTAGCCACATTGAATATTTGTCACTACTATCCTTAGGTGCAATATTGTTAACCTTGGACTATAGTAAGTTTACTCTTTCCTTCTTTCTCTCCCATAACTGTGTACTTGCAGGATCAAATTCTCTGGTCTCAAGGTCTTGGGTGATGGTGGCAGTGAAAGGACATGGTGCAATTAAATTCTCATTTCCCTTCCCAGATTGTATTGGAAAAGGATTGCCAGACTCTTCATCACAAAGTCATTAGGTCACAGGTACCAGCATAGACTAAAACCACACTAGCTTAAAGCACTCCTGAAGTAAGGAATAAATGAAAAAGTGACTGTCCAGCACATTCACTTAATATTTCTCTAAAACCTCAAGATGCGTGTTTTACATCTCAATCCCTATTTTAACATCTCTGGCATTTAGAAGGCAAAAACCTGACCAGACTTTTGCCTGAAGAGAGGGTAGCAAACAGTGGTTTGTGATGCTTAGGCCTTTCTAACCTCTCACCTGTCTCTCCTCTCCTTTAAATTCACAGAATGCAGATTAGTAACTGGTCTTTAGTCCTTCTAAAGGACTATGTCCCTACGTGATTATACATAATAGCTGATATCCTTAGGAAAGGAGGAAATCTTAAGTGAAAAATATCCAACTAAGGAGAATAAAAACCTTTAAGACACCAATATATACCATCTGAAACAATTACTGTTTAAAATGGGCTTAATATACTTAATTGATGAAGATATTACATCACTATTGTGAAGATGTACATACTATCCTAAGAGATCTACAGATCCAATGCAGTTTACAGAAATACAAAAAATCCTAAAATATACATATAACCACAGAAGACTCAATAGTCAAAGATCAACTATATCAAAGCAATCTTAAGAATGAAGTGAAAGGCATCACACTTGCTGATAACAAGATGTATTACAAAACTCTAGTAATCAAAACCAGTATGGTATTGGCAGGAAGACATATAGACCAATGCAACAGAATAGAGATCCCAGAGATAAAGCTATACACACACAGTTAACTGATCTTCAACAGGGATTCCAAGAACACACAGTAAGTGACAATCTCTTCAACAAGTTGAAGATCTTACACTATATAAAAAACCAACTCAAAATGGACTGAAGATTCAGGTATTAGGTTTAAATCTACAAAACCACCCCAAAAAAATATAGAGGGAAAGCTTCATGACAGTCATCAAGGTAGTAACTGTGTGATAGGACACCAGAAGCTTAAGTAACAAAAAAGCAAAAATAAATAGAACTACAAAGCTAAGAAGATACTGCATAGCCAAACAAACCATCAACAGAGTCAAAGGCAACCTATGAAAGAAATAGATGATTTTAACTATATGATAAGGGGCTAATATCCAAATCAAAACCAACCCACCAACACCAACCAACCAAAACAAGTAACTTCATTAAATTTCTCCAAAGACAACCTACAAATAGCAAATAGGTATCAAAAGGTGCTTAACATCAGGGAAATGCAAATCAAAACCACAAGGAGTTATCACTTAACACCTGTTAACATGGATTAAAAATACATATATATTGATGGAAATGCACAACTGTGCAGCCACAATGAAAGACAGTATAGCAGTTCCTCAAAAAAAAGTGAAAAATGCAATCATTTATAATTTAACAACCCCACTTTTAGGTATATATCCAATAGAACTGATAAAGATGTTCAGGGGATAGTTGCATTTCCATGTTCTTTGCAGCATTTTTCATAGTAACTAAGATATGGAAACCACTTAAATGTCCATCAACAGGTGGATAAAAAATGTGGTATATATGCTCAATAGCTTATTTTTTCAGCCTTACAAAAAAGGAAAAGGAAATCCTGCTGTGAAAACAAGGATAAACCTGGAGAACATTATGCTAAATGAAATAAACCAGTCACAAAAATAGAAATACTGTAATATTCCACTTACTTGATTTATGTACAATAGTCAACAATCAAGTATCTAAGTTTCAGCTTAAAGAAATTATCTCATATAGAAGAATCTTAATCTAATAAAGGACATAGAAGATGAATATACATGGAGATTTCCATAATCATGGGTGAGAGCAAAAAAAAAAAATCATGGGTGAGAGCAATTATCATGAGAGACTATTTCATCCCCTAGATTGGATTAGGGTTACATTAAATTTGATCAAACTCCAGCTGGACTCAAAATCGTTTATTCTAAAATGTGTATGACGGGGCGCCTGGGTGGCTCAGTCGGTTAAGTGTCTGACTTCCGCTCAGGTCATGATCTCACAGTCTGTGAGTTCAAGCCTCGCATCAGGCTCTGTGCTGACAGCTCAGAGCCTGGAGCCTGTTTCAGATTCTGTGTCTCCCACTCTCTCTGACCCTCCCCCATTCATGCTCTGTCTCTCTCTGTCTCAAAAATAAATAAACGTTAAAAAATTTAAAAAATAAATAAATAAAATGTGTATGAAAACAAAAGTACATGAATAACAGCATTGAAAAGAAAGAAAAAAGTGCTATCATGTTACACTAGACACGTGAAGATATACTACCAACACTAATAAGAACCAGTATGGTACTTTTACAAAACACAAATTACCTAATGGGATAGAGATCTGAGGCACTGATTTACATAAGGGAACTTAATATGTAATAAAAAAATGACCCCACAAATCAATGGTGAAAGGGTAATTTAGATAGATCTGGAAAAACTGGTTCATATATAGAAAAGTTAAAATAAATTCCTACTCAACTATAAAAGCTGGGCTACAAATAGAAGAAGACATCAACAGGAAAAGTCAACCATGAAGTCAGTAATATGGAAGCATATCCTCAAAATAAAGGCAAAGAAGAATTTCTTAAAGTGACAAATTCATCACAAGGATAAAGACTAAATGAAGATTTAGCTTGTACCTAAATTAAGAATTTCTATACAAGACCATCACAGTAAGAGTTAAACAGATCACCGATTTGAAGAAACTACCCAAGTCCAAACTTAACAAGGGTAGAAACAATTTACAGAACAGGGAACCCGAAAAGCGAACACTATCAAAGTATGGTCACACCTATTACTAATAAAAACGGCAATTGATGCAGTATCATTTTATGCCTAGCCAACTAGGGGGAAATGTTAGGTGGTTCCAAATGTTCCTAGTGCATGTACATATTGCTCTCCAGAATTTCCATACCGATCTGACACCACTTAGTCAAATTAAGTACTTATATACTTTGACTTCTAATTCCATATGTGAGCATACATCACAAAGGAATTCTCACATAGGTACAGCAGGTGGCATGTATAAAGGTGTTTGTTATAGTTCTGTTTGTGTTAAGGTACCAACAAAGGCCATCCAGGTATCCCCCAACTTCCACCCCTGAAAAATGAATGAATATGTGATAGATACACCACAGAGTACCATGAAGTAGTTAGAACAGACTAGATGTACCCACAAACACAGATGCGAATCACCAAAAAGCAGTGTCAAGAAATAAATACCATATACTTACAAAATACTATAAACTCATTTATATAAATTTAAAATATATAAATTAAGAAATTGAGTCTGAGACTTGCTTCAAAGTAATCTGGGCCAGGAGTTTATTATTCAGGCCGGTAATGAGTACCAAGAGTATATTCTAATTTTCTCTTTTGTATACCTTTTTTTTTAATGTTTGTCTACAAAATACAAAACTTGCCAAAAGAGAAATAAAAAAGTGTATATAAAACCTATCAGAACGGTTACCTGAAATGGAATGGAAAAGCAGGAAAGATATGTAAGAAAAATAAGAGGCTCATATAGGCCAATGATGGTAATACCCTGTAATACTACTTGTTGACTGGTTACCATTTTTTACTTTAGACAAATTTCTAGGTATATGGTATTAAAAGGCGGTTATTTTATGTTCCATTTATTGGTAGTCATTGTTTTCATTTGTCAAAGCAAGCTTAAGTGAAATTTAGTAATTTAGTGCCATGACTTTCCCTGTAACAAGACTATTTCCCAAGTGCTTCCTTTGGCACATATTTCTCCACCGATTTACTGTTACTGTTTTTTATTTAATTATTTTTAAATCATTGATTTATTCTTGTCTCCCATCATGATTTTCAGATCTTAATATTAAACATTTGCCATCCTTTCCTGTGTACTTCATCTTATACTTATCTGAAAACACGCTTAGTCACCTTGAACAATACTAAAATATAGGAGTAGAAAGAATGATTCATTACAGTGAAATGTTGATTATTTTTATTTCACCTTTTTCTAGCAGGTCTTTTAGCCTCCAGACAATGAGTATTATCAGACTCCACTGAATGCAAAACCCACCTCCATATGGTATACCACAAGACTTTGTTTCCCACTATCTCCAAGTAGAAAAATAGGCATGGTCTGAATACAGCAATTATTTTGGATCCTCAAGCAAATGTTCAAGTAAAAGCATGGGTCTCAAAAGAGAAACAGTGAAGGTAATGTAGTATAATGAATGTTTCACGCTAGGAGTTCTCACGTGTTAACCCGGTATTAGAATCGCCCGGAAAGCATGCTCCATCAGGTTGCTAGGGGCCCTCCTCCAGAATTCCTCATGAGCCTGCCTGATTAAGAACCCAAGAAATGCAGCTCTACAGAGTGTTGGTTCTACCAGGTGTTGGTGAGGAGAATGATCCAAGGCTAAGACTGTCACATCACCATGCCCATGTCCAAGGCCCAAACCCTTGATCATTAGACTATACTGCTTATCCTACTAAGATGAAATTTTACTTCAAGCGTTTTTCCACACTACCACATAAATGTTTAATTTATGTGTATATTTGAGAAGTTTTGAGTAAGATTCACCAATATGCCACTTAAAGAAATTAGACCTTCATCAGCTTTAACCTGCCCAATATTTTTGCTACTTTTTTTTCATATTTATTTATTTTGAGAAAGAGAGAGCACAGCCAAGCACAACCAGGGGAGGCGCAGAGAGAGAGAGGTACAGACAATCCCAAGCAGGCTCCTTGATGTCAACGCAGAGCCTGACACAGGGCTCAATCTCACCAACTGTGAGATGGTGATCTGAGCCAAAAATCAAGTCAGGTGTTTAACCAACTGAGCTATCCAGGCAGCTCTGTGCCAAACACTTTTAATTCATTCTTGCAAGAGGGGCGCCTGGTATTGAGCTCTGTACTGACAGCTGGGAGCCTGAAGCCTGCTTCAGATTCTGTGTCTCCCTCACTCTCTGCCCCTCCCCCACTCATGCTCTGTCTCTCTCAAAAATAAACAAACATCTAATTCATTCTTGCACAAAATGTTTGTTAGGGACTAACCATGTGACCCAGCACAGTGCTAAGTACAGGCATACCATATGAAGGAAATGGTCTTCACCTTCCTGGAGCTTCCACTTAACTCTCAAAATAGAAGTTACAACAGGGGCTCCACTAGTCCACACAGTATCTTCCTGTGAATTTTATAGGAAGCAAGTGGAGCACTGGCTACATTTTAACAATTTCTTCACCTGCACAACCTGTACAAACACAGGTTCACCCTGACACTCATTTAAACAAAGCCTTTAGGCTTAAACTTCCTTTTATTTATGACTATTTAATATGAAATTCTCAAGCTCTGTTACAGGTTTTTAAATTCCACAGCGTTTTTCAAGGTTTTAGAGGCTGTCCTAAGTTTAGGACAGGGTGGTGTTACCAGGTACAGAAAATGGATAACATTAGTCCTCTGTTCATGGCATACCCTCGTTGTTCCTTGCAAGACTCTTTTGTTCCTTTGGCATTCCTGGCTAGGCTCCAACCAGCAAGACTCTTGTTTTAGATATCTCCTCTTCATCACTAGTTTTTCTCCTTTCCTTCCCCTTACATAAAGCATACTGTGTTTAACACTAATTACATAAATTCAAATGTATACGTGTGTAAAAACATACAAAGCTACATATAATCCTTTAAATATAATTATATATTGAGGTTGATCTGTTTTACAACTTCTAAAAATTATATTATGATATAGACTTTGCTGTTTATGTTTTTCATTCAACAAGAGGTTTTTTAGTCCTAACCAAGCAGCTGAATGTACATCTTGTTCTTTTCTTCTCAGTACAGCCTTCCATGGAGCACAACTACCCTATTTTGTTTTTCCATTTTCCAAGTGATGGAAACTTAGGTTACCAGCAATGCCCAATCACATCCAGCAATTATATAATGAATATCCTGAAGCCCATCTTCTACTGGGATATTTCAGAATGGAATAATAATTACATAATAAGAAGTGATGTTAAGAAGTTGGTGGAGAAACAAAAAGATCCTTAACCCAGAAATAATTTTCCAAAGACAAGTGAGAAGTGTTGCTAGAGTTGCCTTTTTATGTAAGCAAAACAACAAAAATGACTCAAGAAACTGACAAGAATTGCTTCCTCACAGACACCCCTCTATAACCATTCAGACTGAACCACCCATGGACTGAGAAGAAACTAGAAATATCAGAGAGAATTAGTTTATAAACTTAGAGAAGTGGTCATGTTAACCTAGCAAATATTATTTTAGCATCAACTGTATAAAATGAGTTTTATTCCACTTTTAGGAATACTGCCCACCTACTTCTTTTACTTTGTAACTCTCACCATAGTTTGGAATATTAAGGCAAAATGGGTTTCGATAACTGGACAAATAGAACCTCAGTAACTGTAATCACCCATGGTTCTCAATGCTGCCTGTACTTCAAAATCACCTCTTGAGAAATTCAACATGGGCTAGATTCCCTAGAAGTGATCCAAAATTATATTTTTTTAATTTCCCATATAGCCCAAATACACAGATAGGATTGAGAAAAATCACTAAGGTGACCACTTTAAGTATCCACTTAGATTGTCAACCAGGATTTCAACAGCATGTAATAGACAACATTGCCTCATGTTGGCATAAATAATAAGGGAATTTACGAACTCACCTAGTCACAGGTCCGCAACACAGACTACTGTAAAGTGGTGCAGGGTGCAGCCATCCATCTCCAAAGATCTGCCACTTGTGCTCTAACTCATGCCTTCCACCTCAAGCGGGTAAGAAGACAAATTGCAGCCACTTCAAAACCACAAGACCAAGCACTGCCAATAGTTGCTCCTTTATAGCAACTAAGCTTTTCCCAGAAGCCCCCAATATATACCCACTCACAGCTAATTGGCCAGAACTTGGTTCCCAGCTGACAGTGGTAATTGAATTACCGAGACCAGATGAGGCTAATGGTTCTCAAATTGGAGTGTGAATTAAAATCACCTGGACAGCTTGTTAAACCACAGATCACTGACTCCCACCCTCACAATACTTTCACGCTAGGGATGGTGTTTTCATACTCAGTTCCCAAGTTATGGAGATTTTGATGCTCTTTGAGAACCATCCACCTAGAGCAGGTGTAAACAGCTTTCTCTAAAACACATGGCTATGTCAAAGAGGAAACACCTGTGGTTGTTTAAATATGTCCACAAATTATATGACACTCCTTTCAACAGGGGGACTCTAATTGCCCTTCTCCATGACCTGGACTTAATGGCTCATTCCTAACAAAAAGAATAAAGTGGGAGCGATGGTCTATTGCTTAAATTATAGGTCAGAAAACACAGTGCAGCTTCTGTCTTGATCTGTTTCTCTCTTGAATAGTTCACTCTGATGGAAACAAATGGTAATGTCACTAGGACACTCTAAAAAGAATCCCACATGGTAAAGAACTGAGGTCTCCAGCCAACAGCCATATGAATGAGCCTTTTGCACACGGATCCTCCAGCTCCATCATCAGATGAACACAGCCCTTGCCATTATCCTGACTACAGACTCATGAGAAATCCTGATCCAGAATCCCCCACATCAGTTGCTCCTGAATTCCTGACCCACAGAAACTATAAGATTATAAATATCTGTTGTAACCCGTTAAGTTTCAAGGGTAGTTTGTTCTGCCACAATAAATAATACAAAAAGGGAACAAATTGGAAAGCAACCAAAGTATCTGGCGCAGCTTGCTTCAGTTAATAAAGGTTTAGTGTGAAAACACACACGCCAAGAAGGTCAGAAAATCCAAACTGGATTTTAAGGAACAACAGGCACTTAAAGTTCTTTCCATATCCAAGGAACCTCTTCAAATCTCAGCATCAGGAGCTCAGAGAATTTTATTGTAGTGCTGTTCTATTCTATATCTTTTTTGTTGTTAATCTCATAATCTCCATTCCGCATTTTGGTTTGTGCTTCCGCCCACGGTTTCTTAGATTCTTATTGCTACTTAGAGAGTTGTCTAGCATTATGTATTCAGCATAATGCTAATACAGTTGACCAGCATTATGTATTCACCTGGGAGCTTGTTAGAAACTTTGTGCCCTACCCCAAACCTATTAAATCAGAATCAGCATTTAAATTTGAAAAATATTGCTCTACATCATGACCATTAGGCTTAAGCTCCTATCTTTTCACTGCAGTGGTTCCCAAATTTTGATGCACCTTGTAATTACCTGGGATTTTTAAAAAAATACTAATGCCTGGGGTTCCTGGCTCAGTCAGTTAAGTGTTTGATTTTCGCTCAGGGCCTGCTCTCACGGTTCATGAGTTCGAGTCTTGCATCGGGCTCTGTGCTGACAGATCAGAGCCTGGAGCCTGCTTCCAATTCTGTCTCAGTCTCTCTCTGCCCTTCCCCTACTTGAGTGCATGCTCTTTCTCTCTCTCTTTCTTTCCCTCTCTCTCAAAAAATAAACATTAAAAAAAAAAACACTAATGCCTGGCTCCCACCCTAGACATTCTGACTAGATGTGTATGAGTTAAGGCAGGCCATTGAAAGTTTTAAAAGCTTCCAGCTAATTCTAATGCCCAAAAAAGTTTGGAAACTACTAGCTTACAACTTTCTTTTCTTGGTATTTTCCAATTGAATTTCAAAAAAGAGAGCATTTGATTAGCCCATACAATCTTTTTATATAAAGATATGCCATGAGCCATTAATCATCCTATAAACTGACTAATTTTAACCCAACAAATTGTAGGGGAAAGAGAGAGTATTACAGGATCATATGACCCAAAAAAATAACCACTGCGGCTCAAAACAGCTGTGGGGAATCGAGTTTCCTTTAGTGCAATTCTTCTTAATCTTAGCTGTACATTAGAATTACGTAGAGAGCTTAAAAATGTCTACAAAACAGTTCATTCAGAATCTCTGCATCAGATCCAGGCCAATAATGGTGTTAATCTGCCTAGATGATTCCAATTTGCAGCCAACATTGAAAACACTTCTAAAATTAATAGTGGGAATAGCAGTGGGCATGTCTATGTAAACAGTATGCCAAAACAAATACAAATCACAATTATGTTGGTTATTTAATTTATTTTGGGCCTCAACTTAAAATCAGTGAAGTGAATGGTAGCATTATGTAAGGGAAAAAGGATAGTTTATAAATCAGACAGGGGTTTAACCCTCTGGTTGAGTGGATTTGGATAATTACCTTGATCAACGTCTGTTTTCTCATTTGTAAAATGGAGACAAAACCAACTAACTCCAAGACTTATAACAATAATAAATATTATAATGTACATAAAACACCTTAGACATTGTAGTTCATCATTTGTTATTTACTTCCTCTTCCGTATATGAAAGTATTTTTTCTTTAAAAAGGTGTGATTCTGGGTATGATTTGGATGTAAACCTCACACTAATCTCACGGAATATGAGAGTACTGTTGTTATTATAATTAGACAGATGAGAAAGTTTTAGCTGAAAAATGTTAAATAATGAGTAATAAAACTGAGAAGAAACACAGAGCCCAAATTCTTAACCATCCCATTCTATCAGCTTTCGAAAATAGCTACCTTCTTCTTTATCATCTTTGAAAGAAATATTCGTATGCATACAGGGTGGAAATGAGGTATTGGGAAGGGGGAATGTAGTGTCTGGAATGATGTGGCGTGGCACATGTGCTACTCCCGCATCCTGGTAATTGTCCTTCTCATTTCCTTCCCTCAGGCCACGTTGTCAACTGCAGAGTTCTCATTCTTGTCTTGAAAGGGTCACAATGCAATTCTTCAAAGGTGATACTGTCAGTATACTTCTGAAAAATCACCAGAATGTGCCTAGTTTTTTCATACACAATTCTTGCCTACGTAAGCATAACATAGTTGGTACTTTCATAGACAAAGAAATTTAAGACATACAAACTTATAAATAACCATGTCCAATTAACCTTCTTCCTTCCTCTCTGACTTTCAATTTGATCCAAGTTATCTCCCCTTCAGAAGCCAATTAAAATTGTCATTTGATTTTTTTTTCAATGTCCCTTTTTTGTTGTTTATACTCCTGCTATCTTGCTATAGTTAATTCCTACAATCTCCCTTGATAAATTTTTAGCCAGCATGCTTTTCAATTTAGCTTACTTTCATTTGTATTTCTTTGCATCTTTTCAGGACACTCATCCCTATACAACCCTTCAGTTTAAGATACATGCAGAAAAGATGTCTATCCAGACTTAGCTACAGATTTAAACACCAGAATTGTAGCAACCCAAGTCCTAAATTTAAGTTAAAGTTTGCCTTTAGCATATTTTACTTACTCTCTTTAATTCCTAGGACTTCTCAATATTCAGACGTTCTCATATCCTCTTTCCCTCTCAAATGTAACCATCCCATACTGAAGTCCCTTTGTTTTCTGCTAAATAACAACAATCTCCTCTCTTCTCTAATTATCATTTTACTTCTTTCTGCTGGATCATTCCCACTGACATACAAGCATACTTAAATATTTCACATATTTAAAAAAAAATCTTCCTTGAGCCCACTATTTAAAAAGGTCATCAAGGGGAACCTGGGTGGCTCATTTGGTTAAGCGTCCAACTTCGGATCAGGTCATGATCTCAGGGCTTGTGAGTTCAAGCCCTGCATCAAGCTCTGTGCTGACAGCTCAGAGCCTGGAGCCTGCTTCGAATTCTGTCTCAGTCTCTCTCTGCCCCTCCCCAACATGAGTGTGTGCACGTGCACGCGCTCTCTCACTCTCTCTCAAATATAAATAAACATTAAAAAAATTTTGAAGAGGTCATCAAAAGGATGTGACAGCTGGTTGACCTCCAAGCTGGACTGGGGCAATCAGAGGCTCCTTGCTCACTTTTTTGTCCTTGGAATATGCATTTTCTTTGCCTTCCCTGTACTAGAGGCTGACCAAGGACACAGCCTTGAGAAAATAAGGTGTCATTGAGACCATCTGGACATATTACATGACTGAACCCAGTTAAGGCCTCCTTATAAACATTTAAGATTCTGGCAAGTGGGTGCAGAGATATACTCATCTTTCAGCTGCCCAAGATGAGGTTTATAAACAAATTCCCTTGCTTATTAAAACCTGCCACCTACATTGGGGTGCCTGGGCAGCTTAGTCAGTCAAGCATGGGGATTCTTGGTTTTAGCTCAGGTCATGATTTCATGGTTCATGAGATCCAGATCTGCATCAAGCTCTGTGCTGACAGCATGGAGTCTGCTTGAGATTCAATCTCTCCCTCTGTCTGCCCCTCCCTGCTTTCTCTCTCTCTCTCTCTCTCTCTCTCTCTCTCTCTCTCTCTCTCAAAATAAATAAATAAATAAATAAACTTAAAAAAAAAACTACCAATCTGGAATAGTCTGCCTCTTTATTCAGTCTCTCCTTGCCCTCCAAGTTAAGAGGGCTGGTTTGTGAACCAACACCCACATTACCTCACAGCTACTATCCCATTTTTTGATACTCTTACAATAAAATTAATGTAGAGTTGCCAACAGTCATTCTCTACTTTCTCACTATCTACTCTTTCTGAAACCACTCTAAACAAACTTTCATCCCCCACCACTCCACTAAAATAGCTCTTTTCAAAATTACCACCTACACCCCTTTTGCCAAATTTATGAGAAATCTTCTGCTTTCATCTTCCTTAATCTCTCAGCAGCATTCTGCAGTGTTATTACCTTCTTTCTGAAATCCATTCTTACCTTGGCTTCTATGACATCGGACTCCATGGTTTTTTCTATTGGTTTCTCTTTCATAGTCTTCTTTATTGGGTCTTTCTCCCCTCCCTAAAAGCATTATTATGTAGCTACAAAACTCTAAATACCATTATCATGACTCTGAATACAATCTAGGTGCTAAGCATTCCCAAATTTACACCTGCAACCATGACCTTTCCCCGTGTTCAAACCTACTTATCAACTTGCAAACCTGTGAGCTGTTCACTTAATGTGTCTAGCATGTTTAATAGGCATTCAAATTTAACATGCCCAGCACAGAAATTTACTTTCAAGCTCAAAACCTGATCCTCTGCCAACTTTCCTACCTCACCTGAGAGCACCACCATTCACCTATTACTCTTGATTCTTTGGTCCTTTGGTCCTTTACTTTTATCCATGATTTGTCTCCTTCATTCCCTTCAGCTCTCTACCTTGCCCCCACATGCCATTCATCAGCTGACACTGTGGATTCTACCTCTGAAACATATTCCAAATCCAGCCACCTTTCACTATCTCCATTGCTACCACTTTAGTTCAAGCCATTTTCAGTTTTCTCTAGGTTAAATTCCTCCCTATATTTATTCTTGCTTTCATTTACAATCTATTCTCTATTCAGCAGATATATCAAAGAATCTCTCTCCCCTAACTAAAACTTCCAGTGGCATTTAAAGAGGCACTGGAACAAACTGAAAGAGTCCCTCGTGGCCAAAGCTGAAATAATTTGAGCAACAAAATAGTGTTGGATTATAACCCAAAAAATAAAAACCATAAATGGATGGTTAAATAAATTAATAAATGGGGAAAAGAGACAAATCTCCCATGCAGAAGAATTACCAATAAATTATGTAGATATTCCACCCTATAGAGAAATCTGAGAAACACTAATTCAGCCACGTGATCAAGGTCAACATCAGTATTCATAAATCATACTGATGTGTGTCCTCAGTGATAATGACATTTTATGTCTTTGGTCTTTCTCCCAAAAACCCATCAGCCTAGTCTAATCACAAGAAAAGCATAATACAAATTTCATTCGAAAAGCATCCTACAATATACCTGACCAGTACTCCTCAAAACTGTCAGGAAAACAAGAAAATCTGAGATACCATCATATCCAAGAGAAACATACAACAACTAACTGTAATGTGGCACCCTGGATGGGATCCTGGAACAGAAAAAGGACATTGAATAAAAATAAGGAAATCTAGATAAACTATGGGCTTAGGTTAAAAACAGTATCTCAAAATTGGTTCATTAATTATTACAAATGTAACACGCTAATATAAAATGTTAATAATAGAGAAACAGGTGGGTGGCATTTGGGAGCTCTCTGTACTATCTGTTCAATTGTTCTAAATTTAAAACTGTTCTAAAAAAATAATGTCTGCTTTCTGAAAGTTTTAAAAAGAAGAAGAAGGAAGACAAACCTCACGTCCAAAAGTTATAAACTTTCTGGAAGACACTGGATTGCTCCAGGGCTTGAAATGGGAGTTTGAGTTAATCTTATTCAAATCCCAGGTGACCTTTCATTTATGCCATCAATTTACTTAGACTAGGTACTGCTTTAATGTTCTAGGTATAACTAAAATCTACTTTCCTCTCGCCTTTTCCCTTAAGACATGGTAAAATTGGCATGAGCTTCCCTAGCCTGTGTTTACCTGTAGAAATACTGCTAATCACTTTTCTTTGGCTTTCTCAAACTTAGAGACAGGTTACAACTGTCCATATATCTCACAAATTAATACCTTGTTCTCTTTGCTACATGCTTTAAAGCTAAGAATAACAATTGAGTGTACATCAGAATCACCTGGAAGTCTTATAAAAACATTAATGACTGGATGCCACTTACAGAATTTCTGATTCTGTACGTCTGGCATTTCTTTTTTAAAATTGAAGTATAGTTGACACACAATGTTACTTTAATTTCAAGTTTACAACACAGTGACTTGGTAAGTCTATATGTGATACTATGCTCACCACAAGTATAGCTACCATCTGTCACCATACAATGCTTTACAATACCGTTGATTATATTCCCTATTCTGTACCTTTTATCCCTGTAACTTATTCATTCCATACCTGGAAGCTTGTATCTCCCAATCCCCGTCAACCATTATGCCCATTCCCCCCACCATTTCCTTCCTTCTGGCAACCATCAGTTTGTTCTCTATATTTATAGGCCTGATTCCACTTTTTGTTTATTCATTTGTCTTGTTTTGCTTTTAGGTTTCACATGTAAGTGCAAATATATGATATTTGCTTTTCTCTGTTAAGTCTTAAATTTCTAATTAATTCTCAGGTAATACTCATGTTGCTGTTTCAGAGACCACATTTTGATAACAACTGAGAATAAACAAACATGGTAACTCCATTCTTACCGTTGTTTTTTAAACAAATGGGCTTGAGATCCAAACTCAGCCAAATGATACAGGAAAGGAAATTAGATGATTTGCTTCTGGGAATCCCCTTCTTCTCCTCCATGTATTGTGCTTGAATATAGTATCTAAACCAACCGCAACCAGCTTGAGGTCATAAGGGAAGCTGCCAAAAGATAGCATAGAAAAGAGGTGGAGAAAACCTGCATCTTAATGATGTCATAGATCATTTTGATGATGTCAACTAACCCTGGAGCCTGGCCTACCTTCAAACATCCCCTGTGAGATAATTTCCTTATTGTCTAATCCAGTCTGAGTCACATTTCTCAATTTCTTAAAGTGAAGACATCCTGAGACACTACCTCTCAGATCCCATCCCTTCCACTCTTCTCATCATTTATTAGTTCCAGTTACAGTGGCCTGCAGTTTCTTGAACCTGCAAAGTTCATTCTATATGAGGATTTGCCATTGACAGTCTCTCTACCTGGATACTCTACCCCCAGAGACAGTGACATGGCTGTCACTGGAGTCTCAGCTTGAATGTCACTTTTCCATAGATATCTTTCTAGACCACACAAAGTGGTGTTTTTCACCCCATTTCCAATACTTTTTAATCTTATCCCCCAATTTTATTTTTCTCAGAGCATTTATAGCTACCTAAATTATATCATGGCATTTGTATATTTACTTCTTTATTCATTTTCAGTCTCATCACTCCCCTCTCTTTCTACAATGTAAGATCCATGAGATTTTTTACCACCTCTGTCTTGCTTATTTCTATATCTCCAGGGCCTGGGAGAGTGTCTAGGAATGGATGAGTGATTAACAAATATTTGCTTAATGAACAAATTAACTTAAAAAGGCTAACATATGTTCATTTTTAAATAAATTTGGATTTTTCCCAAATATAAGATATTTAGAAAGATGGTTGAGAGATAAATATCTACCTATTTAAAAGTAGATATTAAAGATTCCCATGTACAGAACCACATATTGCAAATCGTCAATAAGAGATCAACCACAGCCGCCACCCAAACTCCTGGTGTATAGAGACAATTGCCAACATATTTATACACCAACCTAAGAAATGCCAGCAAAAGGAAGAGTGGCAACTTTCCAAAGTAAAAAAGTCACCAAAGGCAGAAAAAAATCACTATAGGCAGAGAAAAAATATCCCAAGAGCCTCCTGTAATTAACAAGGTAAAAAATTATTTCTTATGTTTGTATTTTCAAATAGTGGTTTTTATTTCAATACAAGTCGAAGCGGGGTGGGGGTTGGGGGATGGAATTGCTAACACCCAGTGAACCTGGCCCAGCAACTCAAGTCAGTTTCCTAGAGGAGGGGATCAGAGCTATGCTTGAAAGAAGCATGGGCCAGGAGTGTTGAAAAGCATGTTTTTCATTTGTTTCTCAGAAAGAAGTTCCATCCAAATGGCACCCTCAGGAGCATCTGGAGCACAGTGGTGGGATAATTTATTTCTCCCTCCAACAACTGAAAGTTTTCTGGTCTCTGGATGGATTGCCTACTCTGAACCCACTTACAGGAAGCACCCTCCCCTCCTGCTTCTGGGACATCATCACACAGGTCAAACAATATGATTTTCCCCATATTCTGCTTTTATCTTACTTTTCAAATTGGGAAAGCCTCTCTGCCAAGGCCAGGCTGGCCTAATGGATAGGCAGAATTGGCTTATGGAATAGGATTTATATTTAAGAGCTAAGGCCTTTAATTCCCAAAATACTTCCATAGATACTACCCATGATTAACTTTACCTAAAAAGGGACAAAATCCTTCAAAAGTGAAGACACTTTATTTTACATTGTATTTGTATCCTATAACTTGCTTTAAATGTCTTGTTGAATTTGAGCTACTTTAGTAATCATTTTAATAAAGAGGCAGGTTAAGTGCCTGGCAGAACATGACCATCACTGGAAGATACACCTCAGTTCAAGTAATCTACTATATGCTCATAGCAAATTTAAACTAAACAAAGTTTACTAAGGCCTTAACCTCATTGAATATTCAAAGGAAGATTTTGTTTGCTTCTGTTTTTTTTCTAAAAATCAGTTTTTAAACTCAGGATATTTTCCCATCCTCCTAATGAAGGAAATAAACAAAAGTACCTTTTTTCTGTCCCACTTACCATTGAAATAAGCCACAATATATATTCAAAGGCTGAGAAGCTAGAGTCCAAAGCATGGGATTATCAGACATAATTCTGCTCAGAATCATGAGGGTGGTAGATAAGAACTCCACTCACTATTGCCTCATGTGTTACTCATACATGGATTCATAGATAAAATAACCAATTATAAAAGTCCTTCTAAACTAGTTTTGGTTTATAAATCACTCTGTCCTATATATATTTCCTTTTTGTTGTTGTTGTTTGATTCCTATAAACATACCTACACTACTCTTGTTTGATCTTTGTCTCTGAGTTGTCCATTAATTTTGGTCTACTTGTCCTGTTTTCACTTCTAAATTAAGTATCCTGTTTCCTTATTTCCCTGATTACTCTATTACAGCTTAACAATAAAAAAAAATATTTTCAAATATTGGTCTTATGTTAATTCATAATTGGTACTAACAGACTTTATCTTCACTCTTTTATTTATGGTTATCACCCACCTATGTATCAAACCTTATGACAGGCACCATAGGGAAAAATAAATACAAAGACAATTTCTGTCCACTATAGAAGTTTCAGCATGATTTAAAAAAATGTATTAAAACAAGTGGACTATGAGGTAGAAAGTAGTAAATCTCCCCAACAGATTTCATCAAGATTAGTTAGGAGGACACAGCTGGAATACAGCAGAGGAAATAGAGACCAGATTCAAGTAAAACAGCTGATTAGGAGAAATACATCATAAATTCTTATTGTCAAGGAAATATACACCTACAAGAAAATATATACATTGGAGAGTAGAAGGAAGCTGCAGAGCATTTGGTTTTAGGAAATATGGGGCTGTAAGGTGCAGTATATAATCTATAATTATACCACAGATCACATAGAGAATTGAAAAAATCTGTAAAGAAATCTTGATATAGATTACGAACTTTTTAAGTACATGTTCTACAAGTGATGTAGGTGATTAATAATCAAGACACCTCGTTTGGTTAAATCCTATCTGTGAAAGTCTGGACTTTGCTTCCAAAATGTGTTTCTCTCTGAAAGTATAGAAAGTAACCCATGAAACTGCTTTTCTAACAGGAATAAAGACTTGGTTAAATAGAAATGTCAAACCCTTCAGGGAAAGTCTTGGATTTTGCAACAGCTGGTAAAAGGGGAAGTTGATATAGTCAAGAATATATACCACCTGGGAAGCCAAATTCCAAGACATTCAAAAGAAAGGTAAAATTGATTCTTTACCCTGGTCTCCATAAAACAAAGTGACTCACAAATTTGGAAGATTTTTAAAATAATTTTTATTATCTAGTATCAAATCTTGACTTAAATAATAAACATATTCAAATAAGTGCTATATGAGATTGTTTTCAAAATGAAAACAGGAAAAAGAAGACTAAATAAGGAGGGACAAGTGTAGGTGCCCTGGAGGTTCTCTGATGACCCCAGAATCTCTAAAAAAGTAGAAAAGTTGGAAATAAGATGCCTCATTAAGTATGAATATAAAAGAGGTCTTAGAATTATTTTTAAAATGGTATGATGTTGGCTAAAACCTGTAATAAGCTGAGGCTTGAAGAAAAACTGGGACAAAGTGAACAATAAACATAGAAAAGATGGAAAGGAGCTGCATAATTAAATGTCTTCAATGTCAACAGGAAGAAATCAACTAAATAATAGTTCTAGTTCACAGGCTTGGGAAGAAGAATGTAAAGAACAGTGGGTTGGGCTTCAGTGAAACTGGTTTCTCATCCCTTCTATACCACCTTTAATCCCTAGAGTTTCCATTTCCTTCCTGGGCAAATAGAGCTCTTTACTGCCAGGAAATGTTTGGGTGTATAAGGGTAAGCCACATACCTGGTCTCCCATTTTCTAGGTACATTCTTTTCTTTCACCATTTTGGCTCCTACAGCTCTGTTCAGTCTTCTTAGATTCCTCTTACTCAAGTGTTTAGATGAGTGAACACAAATACAAATGAAAAATAAGTTGATTCTCCCTGTTGAAAATAAGGGGAAGAGATTTTCCTCTCTTCCTTTCTCCATGAGCATTTGCCTTTAAAAAATTGAAATTGTAAGTACTTTCTCAGCTCTTTGAAATGTATACAAATCCTTTTTAAGACCAAATGGGCCTTTGTCAGCTGGTCTTTTGTCTATTTTATGAACTGTTTGAACCATTCTTTTTTAGGGGAGTTGGGGAGGCACCTGGGTTTAGTCTCAGGTCATGATCTCATGGTTCCTGAGTTCGAGCCCCACATCAGGCGCTCTGCTGTTAGCATGGGGCCCACTTTGGATCCTGTGTCCCCCTCTCTCTCTGCCCCTGTCTTACTCATTCTCTCTCTCTCTCTCTCTCTCTCTCTTTCTGAAAATAAATAAATAAACTTTAAAAAGGAACCATCTGTTTGAAATGCCAACATCAAAGAAGATAGCACCCCCATCTCCCACTCTCTGTTAGAGAGTAGGGGCCAAATTTCAGTGGGTACCATATTCAAATTTGCAGAACTACCTCTTGATATAAAGAGATAAGAAGTTTATTTTTCTCTGGATAAAGCAATTTATCTAACACAGATGGTCACCCCAATTTCCAGGTAAAGTTAGCATGAATTATGTGTAACAAATGGTGTTGTCAAGTCCTCTTATTTAAGAATCAGTTATTGTTTACCTTGAAAACATATATGTAATGGTTCATATCTGCTTGACTCTATAAGGGGGTGTGATTCCTTTCAATCTGCAATTTCTTAACAAATTGCCTGTCACATGTGGCACATTCTGGCTAATGCTTATTCATTAACAAATGTGTTTTCTTTCTCTATTACCTTTGTGAAGAGGATTTCTGGGTTAAGAGAAGATTTTTTTAATTATATTTGTCCATCAAGTACCAACCATTCTTTTCCTCATGACTTTATTGAAAATTAATATACAAATATACCTTGTGGCAGACTGCAAAAGACATTCTTAAAAAGTGTATGCCTATAAGGGAAAGAGGTAAACTCACAGTATAGTTTGAGGGTATTGCTTTATCCAATATCAGCAGCTGACATCTATAATGCTATATTTATTATTATTGAAACAAAATTTTTTAGACTAGCTTTTTAATCCTTTGATTCCAAGTAAGCACAGGTCAGAATTGACCTTAAGTTGAGTTTCTTTCCTGAAAACAAGATTGTGATCCATATAGTAATGTTGAAATGACATCTGGAAATTTTTCCAAATGAAAAAAACAGCTTTTAAGATATTTTTATTAGTATATATGAATACTAAACATTTGCAGTCTATACAACAGAAGGGTCATTGGTACTGAAATTACCATCTTCTGTAACAGAACATTTCATGAGAGTTTACTGAAACCGTGGAAACCATTTGGTAGCATATATTCTCCCACCAGCTGCTATGTATTGATAGTAATTGGTCTTTGACAGATATCTGCAAGTGGAAGAGGTGTGTTTTCCCATGGGATAAGGACTAACAGTCATATGGAAGACTGGATAGGCATCATTCTCATACATAGACAATAACAAAACAAAGATAGCTATGTGGTGATGGGAATACAGGAAATCTTAGTGAGGGTTATGGAGGACTAGGTTCCCTGTGGCCGGTAATCAGTATGCTTTAGGAATACACAGTTAAACAAAATTGACAGAGGTGTCTTTGCAATACTAAGATAAAGACTATGGATTACACATGTTTCATTTAATAAGCCAACTTTAATCTGGAGTTACTGATTTGAACACTGTACTGAGAAGGACTCTGAGGTTGTCATGAGCTCAGAAGCAGAAGGAGAAGCCCATGGGTCACATATTTACTATTCCTCATATAAAGGCTCCTTTTGCATTTTGTGCCTTCATTAGACCCACTGACAAAGTATAGGCTGACCTGGTCTATAAAAGAGAGCCAAGGAATGACTACAAGCAGCTAGATGACAGATTCTGAAATAGGCTGTAGCATGAAGGATAACTGGCAAGTTTTGACCAAAAGAATCGAACTCACTCAAAGCCATAATTTGTGGACACTGGGAGGAGACATTTGTTCAACAATTCCCCCAAATTTCAGACCTGAAGGGCTTGGCTTAAACAGAGGGGGAAAACAATAACATAGGAATCAACTAACTTCCAAAAAGCAAAGGAGAGTACTCAGTAGGGGCCATGCCAGCCAGTGATCATCCGGGGCATATTTGAAGAAGTCATACCTCTCCTTGCTAGTTAGTTTTTATTTTTTTCTTCAAATCCTTACCTAGCCCTAGAAGGTATCTTGGAACTTATGGAATACTACTCCCTAATTTTCTAGAAAAAGAAGGAAGATGAAACACAGAAAGGTAAATTGTTTAAGGTTACATTGCTGCAAACTAGCAAAGCCAGGTCTAAAAACCCTAGGACCAAAAGATGCTAGTGCTCTTGTCATTTCACTATTCTGGAAGATAGACCCTGCCTCTTTCACTCACTCAGTCTAGAGTTTTTTCTCAGGAGAACCCTAGCCTCATAAAAGACCCCACCAGGGTCCTGTATTTAGATTTTGAGGCATATCTCAGGTGGATGGAGTTGGGCACAAGGACATATGTGGCTCAACCCCATGGGCTTCTTCCATGATTCTTATGAGAATTAGATTCCAGTAATCCCCATAATACTCTGTAGATACCCATAATCTTATCAGAAGTTTGGATTGGGCTTCCATGCTGGGAAAAATCTTCCTCCCACATATTTCATGTAGGGCCCAACCCCAAAACAGTAGGTTTTCCCAACCCCTCAAGGGACCTCTCCATTCCTTGATATTTATTTCACCAGATCCTCAACTGCAGTCCTTTATGTGTCCTCATATCCTATTCATGACTGCTCCTGAATACAGACAGAAAATGTAGCCTTCTTATTATCTGTAATTATTTCTAGTTTTCTTGTCACTCTTAATGAGGTTGACTAAATTAAACACTCATGGCATGGTACTCAAGTTTGTAAAGTCAAGACCTATGAAATGAAGTTTAATGGCCAACCCTGGAAACCTGAAAGAGTCTTACCTCTTCCCCAAGACTGAATGGAATGCTTTTGGACTGAGTTTATACTCTTCTTGGGCCAACATTAGCTGCTTAGCTAACTGAGAACTCTGGGACCTTGTGCTCTCATGCCTATTTCCAAACATTAGGATGAGAGAACACATTTCAATCAGGCCATTCTTCTCTTTGGTCAGGTACTGGGATCAGTCCCAAAAAGGCCATTTCATAAATCTTCTGATGCTACATTTGTAAAATATTTATTCTCATCCAAGTTTATCTACAACATAATGCCATGAACCTTTTAGCTTATTGCCCATAGATAGAACAATCCAGAGCACAAGCATAAAAAGTTTGGTTAATATTTCATTATTACTTCTCAGTTTATGTTGACAACTAAGATACCATGTGATTTCAGTGCAAACAAAGACATCAATAGATGAGTAAATAATATCAGAGTGGGAACTCTCCTGGAAGGTGAACATTTTTAAAATCTCATGACACATCATTCCATACAACAAAATTTTCTCCACCTCTGTTAGGACCTTCTCTGGGTGAGTGAGGTTCGCTAATGACCCCAACAGAGCCAGAATCCACAGCAGGATATATTCTAGCATAAAAAAAAAAGACTCTGAGGGCCCTCTACTGGGCTTCAGCACGATGGTGTCAGAACACTTCATCTTCTTAAGTTCACCCCTGCAAGGGAGCATTAGACAGGAGAAACAGCTATAGGAACTGCAGTAAAGAAATACAACCAAACCCCTCTTCCACAGATGCTAACACTCAGGGCACTGAGAAACTCTGATCTTCTCATCTTTCAAGGTTGCTTTGAAATAAAGAGGCAAGAAAATATCCAAGATATAAGGATAATATATATGAAAGTCTTTCTTTTGCCCTGACAGTCCATTAATAGGAGCCCAGACTCCTATTTTACCCCAAAATTAAAGGTTATACTGAGAGAAAGGGCCCTATACTTTTCGTGGATTTTGTTAGGAAGGCAACTCCAGGACCATCCTCTATATGCATGCCTGCATAGTCCTGAGAAGCAGAAAATAAAGACTCACAAAGTGAGTGCAATGAGAAAGCATCTACACAACAGAAATAACACATCAAGGGTGCTAATGATAGAGCCATTGACAGGCTGATAACTTAAAGTCCCAATAGCAGGAGGAAGAGCAAAGGAAGCAAGAGAGAGGCCCTGCCTTGCATGGAGACCAAGCAGGCAAGAAATGGCCCAAAAGAAAAAAGCATTATCAAGAATGAATTCAAACAGTGAGTTTTGCAAGGTCAGCAAAGCCACAGACATAATGAAGGGATGATATAAGCACCTTGAAGGACACAAGGAAATGAAGTAGACTCCCACTGGCCTGGCCTGGCCTGACCTGGCCTGGCCCATTCTCCTCATCAGCTCTCTGTTTGAGGTTATGATGGTAATAACTAAATTCACCTTTGTATATAATATCTAAAGTAAGTTATGTTAGTTGAAATATTTAACTTTTGACTGAATTTATTAGTCACACACCTTCCCAAAGAGGTATGATTATTAATATGGCTAATGGAAGGAAACCCACAGTTTTGGTCTCAGTAGCTCATAGTAGTATAGCTCGAGGCATCACAGGGAACCAGAATACTTATCACTGGAAGCCCCTGAATGCAAAGAACTTCTTTGCTCCAGGCAGGCCTGATTGGTCAAATCCCAGATTACTGCCAACTTTACCTCAATCCTTCCTTTCCTCTGATACAGAAGTCAGAAAACTATGGTGGCATATGAGCTAAATCCAGCCTGCTGACTGATTTTTGTAAATAAATTTTTATAAGAGCATAGCCATATCCATTTGTCTGCATATTGTGTGTGCCTATTCTCTAACTATAATTGCAGAATTGAGTGGTTACAACCATCACTACACCTTTTCCATTACTTGAATCCTTTCCCTTCCTTGTCTTCCCTGTTTTTCTTTTTAGAGCTATTATCTAGCCATAGTCTCAACTCCAGAAAGTGCCTGGATCCCCATCTAATCAGTCCACAACCCAGCTGCCATTAGTGGTTTGTTCTAGTTTTGTTTTGGAATGTGGAGAATTTTTATTATTATTGTTTTCATCTCCCTGGATTTATTAAATTAAATACATTGCTTTGGGTAATAAATTTAAAAATACAGAGAAAGGGGCACCTGTGTGGCTCAGTTAGGTAAGCATCTGACTTCAGCTCAGGTCATGATCTCATGGCGGTTCATGAGTTTGAACCCCGCTTTGGGCTCTGTGCTGACAGCTCAGAGCCTGGAGCCTGCTTCAGATTCTGTGTCTCTCTCTTTCTCTGTCTCTCCCCTGCTCGTTCTCTCTCTCTCTCTCTCTCCCTCAAAAATAAATAGACAAATTTTTTTTTTTAAATACAGAGAGGGGCTCCTGGGTGGCTCAGTTGTCATAGGACAGCACAGAGCCTGGAGCTTGCGTCAGATTCTGTGTGTGTGTCTCTCTCTGCCTCTTGCCAGCTCACACTCTCTCTGTCAAAAATAAATAGACATTAAAAAAATACAGAAAAATCTTTTTTAAAAAAGAGTTAAAAACTTCCCCTTCCCTCCATTCTACCTCTTGAAATAATCAGTGTCAATATTTCAATCTTTCCATGCTTTTCTCTAGGGGTGGTTTTTTAAAAAAAAGATCTATTATTAAAGTAAAGTTGGGAGGATAAAATACTTAATATTTAATATGCAAAGCACATTCACTTTATTCAAGAAACATTTTGAATACGTTTATGTTTCAAGCTCTGTGCTAAGTGCTGAAAAATCAACTTAAAATCCTCTAGGGCAGATACCTGAATATCAAATAATATCAGTTGTTTCTTTTCACAGAGTGGTTAAAAAGCCCCACCACACTTAATAAAGTGATGATAATTTGATTGCATATACAAGCTAGCTAAGCTAAGGATGAGTGACATTAAACACAAGGGAGTCTAATAAATAGTTGGAGGCAACCCATTCTCCAGATCTAGAAGGAAAATAAATTCAAAATTAGGGATATAAAAATAATGAATTGGTAGTTATCTTCTTACATTCTTTGATAGTCATTAGTGACACTTACCAATAGGTCTGGTTCTCTTCCTTCCAGGAGCTTAGTAGGATCACACTCTTTCACATCCTTGGCGTTAGGTAGCACTGAGGCACTTTCATTGGAGGCATGAAGTTGGAAAGAGAAAAATTCAGTTAGCAGACCTACACAGGAATCAAGGCACAAAGCAGACAGGGCCTTAACAAAGGCAGGAAAAGGGGTGCTATAGTTAAGCATGTGGCTACTAGAGATTTTTAGATGATAGAACTCAGTACTGATAGGATGAGACATTAAATGAGAGCAAATGTCCAGTTTCTGGCCTGTGTAATTGGGTGGCAGTGGATGATGCCACTCACTAAGAGGGAAAATCAGGTCATAACTGAGCAGAAGAAAGACCCTGGTAAGTTTAATTTAAGACAAAAATGTGTTTAAGAAGCCATGTAGAGATATACGGGTGTTAGATATGCGGATCTGGAATGTTGGAAAAACATCCACAGTGAAAATACAGATTTGGAGTTCTTAGAGAACAAGTAATAATTACAGTCACAAGCTTGAATTAGTTCTTCCAAATAGACTCTGGAACAACACTGCCCAATATAAATTTCTGTGATGATAGAAATGTGATGGCCCAATACTGTAGCCATCAGACATATGTGGCTATGGAACACTTAAAATATGGCTGTTGCAAAGTAAACTGAGCTTTTAATTTTGTTAGTTTTGATTTATTTAAATTTAAATGGTCACAGGTACATTGGACAACATAGCTACCAAGTAAAAAGAGCAATAAGCCAAGATTAGAGTTTCAAGAAACATTGAAAAGTATACTCCATATGTGTGTACCCATACCATTACATATATATGCACTCTGTATATGTCTGTGTGTTAAAATGGAATAGTTTTAACTTTTGCTTCCACCCACGATGTAGTAACAGAGATCAGATTTATATCTATTTAAAACAACTAAAAAAGATGAAATACACCAAAAAAAAACATTTTTCAAAACTTTAGACCTCAGGCATTGAAAGGACAATAATCACTGAGAAATGAAACAAGTGAGGTAAGCTCTATGATTGCCCAAACTTACTCCTTCAAGAAAGTATCTGGGGCAACCTAGGTAGCTCAGACTGTCAAGCATTTGACTCTTGATTTCGGCTCAAGTCATCATCTCGCTGCTGTTTGTGAGTTTGAGCCCCACGTCAGGCTCTGCACTAAGAGTGCAGACCCTGCTTGGGATTCTCTCTCCCCATCTCTCTGCCTCTCTCTCTCTCTCTCTCTCTCTCTCTCTCTCTCTCTCTCTCTAAATAAACAAATAAGCATTTAAGTTTTTATTTAAAGTCTCCAGGTTGTGATACAAAAAGAGAGGACATAGACATATCCTGGCTGACTTTCTTAGTTAATGAGACAGAGTTGGAAGGCTGGGAAGCCAAGGCACCTAAAATTCACAGAGCAGAATACTAGAGATGACAGAGCTTCTCAGAGAAACAGAGACAGTCAGAGACAGAGAGTTAAGAGTGCTCTGGAGATCTGCACTGTCCTCCTTGAGTTTTAAGTAAGAAACCACCTGAAGCCAGGATAAAACACCCAAGAGGGTTAGAGGGGAAAACCCTTTGGTCTCACATAGAGCCAGAAATAGTTCCTGTTCCAACTTCCCAAAGTGGAAAACCTCAAGATACCCAAAACACCAGATAGAGTGCTCAGAAAAGTTTGGCCTGGGGAGGGGCGGGAAGGTGATTAGCCCTAAACCAATACTTCTTAATCATGGGCAATCTTACCTCCCAAGGGACATTTGGCAATGTCTGGAGACATTTTGGTCATCACACTGAAGAGAAGCTAATGGTATATAGCAAATAGAGACCAATGATACTTCTACAAATACTACAATGCACAGAAAAGCCCTCCAAATCAAAGAATTACCCAACCCAAAATGTCAATAGTGACAAGGTTAAGAAACCCTGTACTAGACTAAATGCTGCTCTTGTCCTTACATAACAAAACTTAAAGCAAGATCTGAAAGGATCACACTGTTTCTAAATAATTTTACGGGGTTCTACAACAAATCTCGAGAGTATTTATAGGAATACACAAATATCTAGCACCACACAATTAAAAATTCACAATTTTTAATCCAGAACAACAACAACAACAAACCAATCAACTGAAACCAATGGAAAACTGACATAGGTAATAAATTAGTAGGTAAGGATAGTAAAAGTTATTATGACTCTATTCTATATGTTCAAGAAGATAGAAGAGAGATTGAATGTGGTAAGTGAAGATAACAGAAAATATCAAAATGACCCAAATAGAATTTCTAGAGATAAAACCTATAATGTCCAAGATGAAATATATACTACATGGGATTAAAAGCAGATGAGCTATTACAAAAGAAAAGATTAATAAACTCGAAGATATAGCAATAGAGTATCCAAAATGAAATACAGAAAGAAACAAAACAGAAAAAATACATGTAATTAGAGTCCCTGAAGGATAGAAGAGATAGGGTGGATGGAAAAAATATCTAAAGAAATAAAGGCCAAAAATTTTCCATGTTTGATTAAAAGCTATAAACCCACAGATCCAAGAAGTTTCATAAATCTTGATATGAAGAAATGCAACTGTTTTTGTCTAGGTTTTGAGAGAAGCTCCGAGACTGTGGATGCCAGTTTCACCTGCCAACCTATCTGTCATGAGTTGAATTATGTCCCCCTCCAAAAATATGTTGAATTCCTAACACACACTACCTATGAATATGAACTTATTTGGAAACAAGCTCTTTCAGATATATTCAGGTCATGATGAAGTCATACTCAATTAGGATTGGCCCTAAATCAATATGACTGGTGTCCTTACAAAAAGATAAAACAGAAACACAGACAGAGATGCACAGGATGAATGCCATGTGACGACAGAGGAAGGGATTGGAGTAATGCATCGATACCCCAAGAAACCCCCAGTATTGCTGGCAACACCAGAAACTAAAAGAAAGTCAGGAAAGAAACAGACTCTCCCCTTAGAGCCTTCAGCGAAGGTAAAGACCTGCTAACACCTTGATTTTGGAATTCTAGCCTCCACAACTGTGAGAGAATAATTTTCTGATGGTTTAAACCAAGTTTATAGTAATTGTTAATGGCAGCCCTAGGAAACTAATATGCCATCTATGCAGAACCTGTATAGAATTGGCTAAAACTCACCCCACCTCTCCCCAACTGACTTGAGGGTATAGAAATGGTGAAATTAGAAAGTGCAGAATTTTTCCAAAGTGCCCTGAGTCTCACCCCTACCTTCCCTTGCTTGATATCTGATAAATGAATTAATGCAGAGTGAGACTGCCTTCATGCCCTAGATGACATTTAATCTCTCACCTGTCACCAGCACAGCCAACCCAAAACCCACAAAACTGAACCAGTAGTGCGTTGGATCAAAATGACAAGGAGTTAAAATTTCTAGGAAGACTTCCACTTATTCTAAGCTCCCGAAAACATTGCCCTCAAGTACAAGAGAAGGACTTAGCTGATGAAACTCCTAGGAGAAGTGTCAGTCACTCAAGGAAAATGAAATTGTTTGTCAGGCAGCACTGCTAGAGCCAGATGCAGCATTGAGAGGATCACAGAAGGAGAATGAACCCAGTTGGCCTCTGGCTGCCCCTGAATACATCATAATTCACACCAGGCTGTGTTGGAGTATTTTACAGCACAAAGACCCTTTAATTCTGAAAGGGAATTCAGTCAGACTCTGAGCGGTGTGGTGACAAAGACTTGGAGAACAGAGCCCAAGCAGGAACAAATACAGAAGATGGAGAAGAGAGGCCAGAGAGAGAGGTGAAGGAGGGAGGCCTATGTGTCCAACAGCAACTTAGTTGCCTTAATCAGCTGCTCTTGCTCATGGGCCTCTTCCTTCACACACAAATGCTCAGTGAAACATTACATCTCTCAGTTCCTCTGTATGTGTGCTGTATGTGTTGTGTGTGTGTGTGTGTGTGGTGTATTTTATGTATTTGTGTGGGTGGTATTGTGTGTGGTGTATGCATAGTGGGGAGGGTGTGGTAGGTGTATGGAGTGGTGGGGTCTGCTGGGGCAGTGTGAAGGGGAGATGTGACTGAATGCCTGGCTTCAGGGTTCCCTACACTCAGGTGCAGCAAAAACAAGCCTGGGTATGTAGCTGCAGCATAAGCAGTGATTTGGAGTTGATCTACAGTCTGGACTATTTTTAGCAATGACGTGCCATGACTTTGCACTCTTCCCTAATATAATTGATGGCAGCAGGATCCCATTGGGAACAGCAACTACAGCTAAGGACTCTCTGCTTTCCATCTAATAGCCCTTTTAAATGAATCATGAAACACTTCTAGACTTCTGGGACATTTCAAACACACAGATATTCCAATATTTGAGGGGCAAAGAAAAAAGTCATTCAATCTATCAACACCAACTCTATATGGAAACTTAACCAGTCCCTCCAGCCATCTTAAAATCTGCGAAGTAAGTAAACAAATGCTAGCCTAGTGAAAAATCATGATTAGTGTTTGCCAGAGTCAATAAAGAAATGAAAATGAGGTCATAATTAGTATTAATTTATTAGCCCCTAAGCTCCTTGTAAAGCTACATGACTGGTAGTTACTAAGTAAATTAACTAAATAATATTAGTGTTCTTTTATAAAGGGCTGCTGTATCACAAATATAAGAATTCATATCAAGATTACTAAGAGATAATAGTTGCTCTAGCTACTTTGGCTATTTCCTCTTTGGAAATGTAAAAGAAAGATTACAGATAAGTTCAGGAATTCCTAGAATACCAAATCTGATGAAAAGGCAAGTTGACACTTCAATTCCATGAACAATTAGGAAATACCCATGAGAATTACAGATTAATCATGAAAACTGAAAGAGACTGTAAAGCTCAAAACTTTCATTTTATTTTTTTAGATGCTTATTTATCTTTGAGAGAGACCATGAGTAAGGGAGGGTCAGAGAGAGGGGGACAGAGGATATGAAGCAGGCTCTACCCTGGACAGCAAGGAGCCCAATGTGGGGCTCAGCCTCAAACTGTGAGATTGTAACCTGAGCCAAAGTCAGACATGCAACCTACTAAGTCACCCCAGATGCCCCCAAAACTTTCATCTAAAGGCAAGGAAACAAATTTCCTGAAAGACTTAAATGACTTGCCCAAGATCACATCCTATGTGAGTAGCATCTCTTGAATTAATCCAAAACTTCTGACTTCTGTCCAGTGTTTTTTATACCTTGGTACCCTTCCTGACCCTAAATATCTGCAGACTTTAGAAAATGCTTTGCCAGTGGAAATGGATGGTGACCACTTCCTCTTCCTAACAGTCCTTCTTGCTGAAATCCTCCCACTCAAGGCCTAACTGATGAACTGGCTTGCTCTGCAACTCCCTGCAAAGAGAGGAAGTTGACCCTGGGTGAAGAAAACCTGTGTATATAAATGAAAACTAAGGGAGAAGCTAATTTAATTTCATTTTTGTTTTAAACACTTATTGATCTAGGCACTATGGGTACTGAGTTGAATGGTACGCAGTACCTGTTTTTAAAGACTTTAATTAAGTGATAGTTAAATGTAGATGCTATACCAGAGATAGATAAGTCCAATCTGAGAAGCTCTTCTTATATTTAGCATAGAAGCTGATCTTCAAAAAAGAGGTACATATGATCAAAGGACATAATCAACAGAGTGAAAAGGCAACCTACAGGATGGGAGAAAACATTTGCAATTATATACCTGAGAAAAGATTAATGTTCACAACATATAAATAACTCTTAGAACTCAACAACAACAAATTAAACCTATTAAAAATTAGTAAGGGTCTTGAATAGACATTTTTCCAAAGATGATATACAAATGGCCAATAAGCAAATGAAAAGATGCTCAACATCACTAATCATTAGAGAAATGCAAATCAAAACCACAATCATATATTGCCTCACACCCATTAGGATGGCTAGTACTGAAAAAAAAAAATGTTGGTGAAGATGTAGAGAAATTGGAACCCTCTTGCGCTGTTGGTAAGAATGTAAAATGATGCAGGCACTATGGAAAATGGTCTGGAGGTTCTCCCCCAAAATTCAAAATATAATTGCCATATGATCCAACAATCCTACTTCTGGGTATTTATCCAGAAGTCTTGAAAGCAGGATCTCAAAAAAATATTTGCACATGCCTATTCATGATCTTATTATTTACAATAACCAAGAGATGGAAGCAACCCAAGGGTCCATTGACAAATGAATGGATAAACAAAATGTTGTATATACATACAGTGAGATATTATTCAGCCTTAAAAAGGAAGTAAATCCTGTCACATGCTACAACATGGCTGAACACTGAGGACAAATATCAAGTGAAGTCAGTGAGTCACAAAAAGTCCCAAATCATGCACAAATACTGCATGATTCCACTTATGTGTGGTACCTAAGGTAGTCATACAAACAGGATGTCAGGGACTGAGGAGAAGGAAAACTAAGGAGCTGTTTAGTGGGCATAGTTTAGTTTTGCAAGATTAACACATTATAGAGATCTGTTTGACAACAATGTGAATATATATAACACTAGTGATCTGTACACTTAAAAATGGTTAAGATGGTAAATTTTATATATTTTTCATCACTATTCTTTTAAAAAGAGACATATGTAAATCTCTCAGAATTAACCATCTCTCGTTTTTTTTTTCCACCTTTTACCACCAAAGTTGACACATAAATTGAGAGGACTGGCTTCAAGAAGCAAGTCCCTAATCTGAATTCCTATTGTTAGGATATGAGCATTGGGAAAGCACCTGGTCCCTGATGAGGTTGGGAAATCTTCAAGACATTCCATGGGTGGGCCAGGAAGGGCAATAAGTGCCTTAAAAGCATGGTGGGGGGGGGGAGGGGAGGAGGGCGAGGGGAAGAAAGTATACCATTGGTGAACAGAAGCCAATCAGATCATCAGAGGCCAGGCCAGGAGAGAGGTGCATATCTGTGCCAGCAATAGCAAATTAGCAGAATGCCCAAGAGGAAAATCTCTCCTCACCAATGTCCACAGACCAAAAGGAACATTGGATAACTGCTACCATGTGACTGTGGGATCCTATTATTTGTCTATTAGAAGAGGTACCATTTTTTCTGATTTCCTTTGCTTTTATAACACTTCTGAAGCACTGTGGCTTACAAGGGTTAGAATAAATGTCAGCTCTGGGTAAAAGCCAATGAAGGAAAGAGAACATTGTTTCTAGAGTCTGAGTTCAGTGGTACCATCTCCCAGCCAAATAATTCAAGCAAGTGACTTAAATTTTTTGAGACTCAGAAAAATGAGAAGAGTAATTACAATCCAAAGGGCTATTGCAAAGATGACAAAAATATATATAGAGATAAAACTCCTACCACAGTAGTTGCCCACTTTGGAAATGATGCTCTAGATAAATTAGGCCTAGAAACATTAAGTAGCCCTATGCCACATGATCACATCCCAGTATCATCTTTGTAGTACGTGTATTAAAGCATGCCTATGTAGTTCAGCCCAATCCTAATCTCTTCCAACTACCTTACAGAAATTCTCTACCCTTCCCATCCATCAATGACTGATTCTCCTAAAAATAAGAGAAGGAAGGACAGAGGCAGTAAGAAGGGCATAACCACTAGGACCAACACCACCACATTCATATTTTAATAGAAAACATTTTCATAACAGGCAGCTTAAGTTTTATTATGTCCCTGCTCAAAACCTTTTGTGGTTTCTGATATGTATATTCAAGTGTCTAGGTGAGACAACAAATAGATTGATGAATAAATAGAAGAATAAATGCGTTTAGATGTGTAATTACATAAGCGAGTTGCTGATTATGAAATTATTTCCATTTTTTTCTAAGGTTGAAAATTTTTATAATAAAATGTTGAAGTAAATAATTATCCATGGTATCCTAACACAGCAGTTTAAGCACAAGAGATACTCAAAACATGTGTGTTGTATAAAACCACGAGTGGGTGTTAAATACTTTGACTCATGACAATTTCCAGTGGTGGAAATAGCACAAATCTCAACAGGATTTAAATAAAATACCAGACCTGAGGAAAATGGTCTTTTTCTCAGATGCAATGGATGTATAATACAAGACCTAAGGACAATAACCTCTAATTGTTTTTTTTCAAATCTAGTCAATATCCATTATGAATTGATTTGCCTTTTATCTGTCCTCTGGACCCATTCCATGGGTGTACCTGTCTGAATCCAATGATCACTTTACCACTGAGGATTAGGAGAGGAAGAAAGAGATGTCAGGAGACATCCAGGTCCCTTATTTTAGAAAAAGTTCAAACTAGTGGTATCTCTGAAGGCCACACTAGCCTATTTAACAGTTTTTCCCAGCTTCTGAAACATCATCACGCTCACTGATAAGATGGTCCAGTGTCTCCCCAGCTGAGGTAACTGAGTCCACTCTAGCATGAGTAATGGAACTCAGTGGCAAATCCTCAGTGTTATCTGCCAGTCACATAACTGGTTTCTTGACGTGGAGTAGGTAATCTTCAGCTGTCTTTGTCATAGAGTGTCAGGGGAGAACCAGAAAGCCATTTCGGTCAGACTCTGCAGATTATTCTGTAAGCCAGAATCACAATGTTCATTTTACCAGGAGTAGAAATCCCGGGAAAACTCATTTATGCTACTGAAATTCATACTAGTCAGATTTGCTCTAGGAGAGAAAAAAGGCCAAGCTGCCAGAATTGCCAGACTCTGGGTCGTCCAAGAAACTTATAATGAGCTGAGCTGGGCTGGACAAAACATTATTGCTCTCTAGCCAGTATTTTTCGCCTAGATGACAACCAGGACTCCTTGCAACCATTTACACTTTAGGTTTCTTGGTAGATTTCTTTTGAAATCTTCCACTGGAAAAGAAACATTATCTAAAGTAATCTACTGATTCTAAGTCTTTCATCTTAACCATGGAAACTGGTGCTTCCACACATGAAGGGGCTTGCACAAGGTCACCCTAAGGGTCAGGATGGGAAGGGTTACTCCACTGTAACAATTGCTCCAAAAATCCCAGTGGGTTAGCCCAGCAAAGGTGTATTTCTTTCTCATGCTACATGCCTGGCATATCTGTTCATAATCTCTCAAAGACTCAGACTGACAGAGGCTCCATTTTAGTACATGCTTACATGATTACCGAAAAAAGAAAAGGAAAGATGGAATCAGTCACTAGCAAGTTGATGCTTCTACACTCAAGTAATATATGTCTCTTCCACTCACATTTCATTGCCCAAGGAAGTCACAGACCACATCTGATTTTAACAGGCTGGAGAAGTGCTATCCTGCTACCCAGCCAAAAGGAAGAGAGCAGCAATGGTTGTGAACAGCTCTGAGGACAACAGAAGTCACAGAGCTAGTTAAGTGCTGAGCCAAAGCTAGATCCCTGTTTATGGGTTTTTCTACGTCCCTATCCTTGAAGGCCTAGATCAAGTGCTGTCTTTTGCATAAAGCTATCCCTGGCTATGCTGGCTCAGTTTGCTCTCTCCCTTTATTCTGTTATTCTTATTCTTTAAACTCTATCTGGATACATTGGTAACTGTCCTCCATTGAAAACCAATACCTTCCAAAAAAGAAAAAAAAAAAAGAAAAAGAAAATTAACAACTTCCCTCCTTTAAGGCTAGGTAATATTTAGGGACACCTGGGTGGCTCAGTTGGTTGAGCGTCTGACTTCAGCTCAGGTCATGATCTCGTGGTTCGTGAGTCTGAGCCCCGTGTCAGGCTCTGTGCTGACAGCTTGGGGCCTGGAGCCTGCTTCAGATTCTGTGTCTCCCTCTCTTTCTGATCATCCCCTGCTCACGTTCTGTCTCTATCTCAAAAATAAATAAAGATTAAAAAAAAATTTTTTTAAAGACTAGGGAATATTTACGGGGTAAATATATTTGTGCACTGAACACAAACACACACTTACACACATACACACAGTTTTTAAGAAACCGCTCCATTGATGCTGGATCCTACAGTCTCCAAAAATGGTACTAGAAAAAGAAAGGGTCTTCTTCTTTGGACTCAGTAGATATAAGACAGGGAGAAATTAAGTTAAGAAGGCATAGTTCCAAGCTTAAGACGGGACAGTAAAAACTGATCTATGAAATGCATTTTGACTTTATGAAACAATGTTTGGTAGACTAGATATTATTTAATGTGTTTTGTTTTGTTTTGTTCTATAATTAGCACTTATTTCCATTCCACTCCTATCCTCTCCCCTGTATCACAGGGGCTGGGCACCTAAGACTACAACATGCAGATTCCCTTACTTGCAGAGGGATAGATATGATTTACATTCTGCCAGGGAGATGCTTTCACGAGATTTGAAAGGATTAAAGATGCAGTAGCCATTTTCTTCTTTCTCCAGCAGTGGCACCAAATACATGGGTTTTGCACAAATAAGTTTTCCAACAGCCTCTGCATTCCCCTGCCATTCACTCATCTCGGGACGTGAAGAAGCTGTAAAGTCAGCAGAAATTTCCTGCAGTTATCTGCCTCTGAGGTGACAGCACTCTGACTCTGGACCGTGGGGGTTTTGCAAAATGAAAACTGATGGCTGATCCCCTGACTTTCATTCCTGCAGATTTCCCAGTGGTTTATTACACCTGAATACCTGCATAAAGTTATATAAATTCCTGTTTTCCTGACTGAAGTCCAACTGAAACAAAAATTTATCTTGTTTAGTTATTTACTTCTGATTATAAACATAATGCATGATTATAAGAAATAAACTTAAAGCAACAATAATCTACCACTCAGATAATACCCTGTGTATTTATTGATATATTTTATTCTATTCTCTTTCCTATATGACACCATTTTTGTCTTTATTCATGAAGATTTCAATATACACATGATTCCAACATCCTAGCCTTTCAATTCCTAGACTTCCTCTCTGCAGATGAACTTGTCCTCCACTTGACCTCAGCTGCTCACTCCCTTGGCCATGCCCATAATGACCTTGTGTTTACATAATTGCAATCCCTCTATTAACTAATTTTCATATATCTCACTCCCTGATCACCACCTACCTTTTTGGCTCCACCCTCTGGTGCCCAGACTCCATCAATACTAAGATCCCTGATAAGACTCCCAATTCATTGGTCCTGCCAACTTATTCTCCTTTGCCTACTGATATCTCCTCCTCCCTCCTTACCCAGCTTATTCTGTGGTGAATAATCATAATCACTTCACTTCCTTGTATCCCCTCATTTCCCTTACCCCTCCCTTATTTCATCACATTGACTATGGCAAAGTCACAACACTAATTAAATCCAACTTTCTGCCTATACTATGCCTGCCCCCTGTGCATCTGAATATGACTGAAAAAAAAAGTACAATCTATAATTGGTCTCACTTCAGATCCATAAGCATGAACCTCAAATAGGCTCTTAATGCTGTCCAACAGTCATACTTTATTCTCTTAGTCACACCCTCATAAATCCGTATGATTACTTCATACCTCCTCTTCTCTTCTCAGCCTCTAAACCCTATGCCCCCAATCATCATTCTCAACCAATGACTGTGATTCCTACTTAATTAAGGAAATCCTTAATCAGTACTTTATGGATTCATCTACAGTATCTGTATTCACACACAGTACATGTAAGACATAGTGCCTTCCTGCAAGTTCCAAAGTTCAACTATTTATTATCCTATCTTAAAACCCAATGTTCCCACTTATCCACCGGAGGCTATCCCCTCAAGCCCCGTCACAGACATCATTCTAGCAATTCTCACCATCCTCTCTCACATCGATTTTCCTGCTCCAGTAGATCTTCTCTATCAGAAATGTGCTTCATCTCTCCCATCTTTAAAAATCAAACCATCTTTTAAACCCACTTTCCCTGATATCTCATATTCAACTCTCTGTCCTCCTTTGCAGCAAAATCTCCCAAAAGAGTTGTTTAGGTTTGCTTTCACAAATTCGTCTTTCTGTTTTCAGTTACAGCCATGCAAATAAGATGTTTTCCTGTGTAACCCCAATGAAACTTGTCTGCTCAAGGTTACAAATGACCTCCATGATGTTCACTCCAATGTCATCTCAGTCTTCATCACTTTGATGCTTCTAAAACACCACAATCTCCTAGCCCTCTTCCTGCTCATGGGTCCCTCCTCTGTTTCCTTGTAAGTTCCTCCTCTAATCTCAATCCTCTTACTTTTGTAGTGACCCAGAACACTTCCTTGGCTATCCCTGTTCTTTGGGGATCTTATTCAGTGTGATGGCTTTAAATACCATCTGTCTCTCAACTTCTCTCAACTTTACATGCTAGCCTAGACATCTCTTCAAAATACCAGACCTACACACCTAAATGCCTTCTCAACGTGTCCATTAGGTGTCTACTTGACATCTTAAACTCAAAGAACTCAAAATTCAATTCCTGTTGTCCCTCCCAGAAACCTATTCCACTGATAGTCTTCACCATCTCAAACAATGACAGCACTATTCTAGGTGCTCACGCCAAAAATTTTGCCATTATACTTGATTCCTTTCTTCCTTCCTTTCTCTCATAGTCTACACCCAAAACGAGCTTCAACAGTTGACACCACCTTCAACATGGGTGCAGAATCTTTCCACTTCTTATTATATCCACTGCTATCACCAGTCCAAGACACCCTCATTTTCACCTGGATTACTATGAAACCTTCTAATTGGTCTCTCTGCTTCCACCCTTGGCCCCTTAAAGTCTACTCTTAAAGCAACAACTGAAGTGATCCTTTTTAAACCTAAGTCATATAATCTCACTCATCTGCTCAAAACTTTTCAGTAGTTTCCATCCCACTCAGACTAAACCCAACGTTTTATAAAACTCACATTTTTTGCCTTCTTTGTTTTTCTCCCACCTCATATCCTATTGCCTCTTCACTTGCTCTGTTCCAGCTAGTCTGGTCCCATGCTATTGCTAAAATGGGTTCCTTCCTTGAAGCCTTTGTGCTGACTACTCCCTCTACTTGAAGTACTTTTCCTCAGATACTAATATGACTATCTCCCTCACCTCTCATGAACAGTGCCCATCATGAGGTTTCCCTTGACCAACCCTATTTAAAATTACAATCCCCTCTCATCCTAACTCCTGTTGGCTCTGCTTTCAAACTACATCCAGAATATGGTTCTTTTTCCCCTTTTCAATCTCCTATTTCACCCCTTATTTCCCTTACCCTTACCTCATAATACTTACTGTCTTCTAACTTACTATGTAATTCACTTATTGCTTACATTTATTATTTGTTGCCTTAATTTCTCTACTGGAATACATGCATAATAAGACCAGGAATATTTTGTTCACTGGTATATCTCAAGTTCCTAAAATACTTTCCAGAACATACAGACAGGTGCTTAATAAATATTTGTTGAACAACTTCATATATGTGTTAACACATGCATTTTTTTTTGACAGGCAGGGAGTGTCTTATAGCATGAGCAGTCAGAGACAAAGGATCCAGTGTCATGCTCTACAATCATTTCTCTCTCTCTTCAGGACACCCTCTTCTCCACCTTTCAAAAGAAGGATATCGCAGATAGTGCTGGTGCCCCACCTGTTTGCCCTTCATACTCACCATTCAGAGCACACTTATGGTTTCCTACTGTCAGTACTTCCAACTCTCTACCAAAAGGCTTTCCCTGTCCACAGAGGTGTATTCTTCCACACACAGAGTTGGGAAGAAGTTCCAAGGAGTTCACACCCTGAGGCAACTTTGAACAATATAACACAGTGGTTGATAGATAAATGAATCAGTTTCTTTTCATCTCAGGTAGGGTAGCTCTGAAGTATGTTCTACACTGCCTTCCCAGTTGCCCATAGTGGTGACCTACGCATTAATGCATCATGTATTGGCTGTTTTCCCCTTCCTGTGTCATTATCCACTCGCCTACTGGTACTCCCTGGGATTATAACTTGCATTCAAAACCTTGTCATAAAGTATGTGACAGAAACTACCTGCATTTAAAACCTTGTCACAAAGTATGCTTTTTTAACCCAAGACAAGGCATTTGGATCAATTTTTGTCAAAATTGCATGTTACACAATCCTTTGTTTCTCCCAATGGTTCTTAATAGTTTAATAAAATGATAGAAAACAAACAAATTCAAAAGCATCTCAAAAACCACCCAATGCAGTTTTATTTTTTTCTGTTTCATGTATATTGTGGTTCTTCATAATATTTCTAAAAAATAAAATATAATACAGCTTCCCCTGCACAATGTATAACTTCTGAAACCACAAAAAAATGATCTCTATTGATCTTAAGTCTCCTCTTAGTTCTAAGATTCAGTGTATCTATCAACACTTTTGTAAGAGTTTTCTATATTCAACTTTTACTCTGAGGTCATTACAAGATTTTCATGGAGGTACCAGAAACTGTTAAATTCAGATTTCCCAACAAATTAGAAATGTATCCATCTGGGCTCATTGCAGTACCTCATACCTGGCTGCTTGGAGATAATTTCCTTCCTCCTGGGAAGTGGAGTGTCACTCATGCCCACAAGACCTGTTTCTTTCCTATCACCTCTTGTCTAAACATCACAAACAATGATAACCTGGCTCAGGGATGAATGGCTTGAAGAGGAAATTCTGCTGTCCTGTTTTTTCACCAGTTAGAATCAGGCCAAGTATTTGACATTTTTCTTGGGAGCTGAGCCACTGGTGACTTTCCACCAGGGTGCTGGCATTTCCAACAGGCTCCTATTGTGCAAGTGAGGTTGTTTGTTTATCATAAATTAGATCATGTTTAACTTGGCTGCACAACATGCCAATATGGACAAAAATATGTTAATAATTGGCATTCCTTACTTCCCCACACTCATGGCCTTGCTGCTATTTGCTTGAATCCCCCAGCACTAATCTAATTAAGACCTTTATCCCTCATTATATCAGTTACCATAAGAATCTTCAGATTCCAAGACCCCCCCCCACTGCCTACATTCTAATCCTCATAAGGCTCTACGTACCTCATATTTCTTCCCCTTACCACCCCTCCCCAACTCCTGAAACCAACAAAATCTTTCTACTTTCTTCCTCTATCTCTACCTCTCTGACAATTCCCTTTACCATCTTGTTCTAATAAATCCACCTCCCATAAGGTTACTACTTCCCTGAATCTCTTACAATGGAGATTGTTTTTTCCCCTCTATAGCCATCAAACCACTGGACTCAGTGGTACAGAATGTATCATCCTGGGTGTTCATTACTACTTTAATTCTCCCTCCCTTTTTCCTAAAAACCTCCAGCTCTGAATCTCAATTTATCAGATTATATCATCTCCTATCCAACAATCCACAGACCAACTTCCCCTCGTTCCTCACTAATTTTAGCTCTTGGTTCACTATAATCCTAATAGTACTCTCAACACAAATATAAATGATCCTTCTAAAACCTGGCCTCTATCTCCCTCAACCCTCTTTTCCATCATCTTGATCTTTATCCTACCTCAACTATGGACTCCCATGGTCATATACTAGACCTTGTCATTTCTGATTACTAAAATACACAGACTCCAAGTAACATATAAATCCACCTGACAACATCATCCCTGCCTGTTCTGCCTTCCCACCTGTTAAGACAGACTAACATAGCCCTATCCAAAACATTTCCCTACAATTTCATACTAAATTCCACTCCTTTTACCTATTCAAGGACATCTCCAGAAAATTTCCCCTCATCAACTTTTTCACCTTTACTGAATTTTTCCAAACAGAACACAAACATGCTACTATTTTTCCTACCTTAAAAAAAAAGAAAACTTCTATACTGACTCACTTTCCCCACAAGTTATTGCCTAATTTATTTGTACCTTTTGCAGCAATCCTCCCACAAAGTACTCTACAATTTGTGTCTCTAATTCTTCTCTTTCCACTCCCTTTTAAGCCCACCTCAATTAGTTCCTCTTTGTCTATATTATTCGACCAGAACTGCTCTTGAGTCATCAAAACCTCCATGTTGATAAATCTAATGGTCAATTATTAGGCCTTATCTTAGTTGACTTATCAGCATTTGACACAATCCATTACTCTTCCTTGATACTTTTTTCACATGATTTCAAGTTATCATAATCTCTTTATTTTCCTCCTACCTACTGCTCCCTCCTTCTCAATCTCCTTTCCTTTCCCTTTCTTCTCCCCCTTGACTCAATATGGAAGGACCTCAGATACATGGTTTGAAAGTATTTTCTCCCATTCCATGGGTTGCTTTTTTTACTCTATTGTTTCTTTTGCTATACAGAAACTTTTTAGTTTGACAAAATCCCACTTGTTTATTTTTGCTTTTGTTGCTTATGCTTTTGATATCATACCCATGAAATCATTGCCAAGACCGATTTTATGAAAATTTCCCCTTATATTTTCTTCTAGAAGGTTTACAGTTTCATGTCTCACATTTAAGTCTTTGATCCATTTTGAGTTGATTACTGTGCATGCCACAAGGTAAGGGTCTAATCTCATTCTTTTGCATGTGAATATTCTCTTTTCCCAACACCATTTGTTGAAAAGACTATTCTTTTCCCATTGTGGATTATTGGTACCCTTGCCAAGTGCCATTTGATTGTATATGCATGAATTTACTTCTGGGCTTTCTGTTCTATTTCATTTGTCTATATGTTTACCTTTATGCCAGGATCATACTGTTTTTATTACTGTTAATCTGCAAACATATAAAGAATTCAACTTAATAGCAAAACAAAACAAAACTAATAACCTGATTTTAAAATGGGTTAAGGATTTGAATAGACATTTATCCAAATAAGACACACATAAATGGCCAAAATGTATATGAAAGAAATGTTCACATCACTCATCATCAGGGAAATGCAAATCTAAACCACAATGAAATATCATTCCACACATAATAGGATAGATATTATTTTTTAAAAAAACAGAAGACGTGTTGGTAAGGATGTGGGAAAATTGGAAATCTTGTACATTGTTGGTGGGAATGCAAATTGATGTATCCCCTATGGGAATGGAAGTTCCCCCCAAATTAAAAATAGAACAACATATGATCCAGTAATCCCACTTCTAGATACTTATCCAGAAGAATTTAAATCATGATCTCAAAGAGATATTAGCACTCTCATATTTATCACAGCACTATTAATAATAGTCAAAATGTGGAAACAACCTAAATGTTCATTAATGGATTAATGGATTAAAAATGTGGTATATGCATACAATAAAATGTTATTCAGCCTTTGAAAAGAAGGAAAACTTGCAACATGCAACAATGTGAGTGAACCTGGAAGATATTATGCCAGGTGAAATAAGCCAGCCACATCAGACAGATACTGTATGATTCCAATTATATGAGGTATCTTAAATGGTCAAACTCATAGAAGCAGAAAGCAAAATGGTGGTTGCTAGGCGGTCAGAGGGAAAAGGGGACAATGGGGAGTTCCTAATCAATGGGTTTAGAGCTTTAGTAATACAAAATGTGTAAGTTCTAGAGATCTGCCATGCAACATTGTGCCTATAGCTAACAACATAGTATTGCACACTTAAAAACCTGTTAAAAGAATAGATCTTATATTAAGTGTTCTTACTACAATATAATAAAAATTTAAAAAATTTTAAATACATATTGGGCTCACTCTACTCTGAAGTCTCTACTCCATATTTTCTCACTCCTTTGGAGGTTTTTAAATACTATTTTTATGCCAAAGACATTCAAACAGATATTTGTAATCCAAATCTTTTTTCCTGAATTTCAGTCTTATATATCCAACTGCTTACTTGACATCTCCACATATATCTCCCTTACTTTCCTATTTCTGTAAAACAAATTACCAAGAATAGTCACTTAAAACATCAGTCATTTATTATCTCACAGTTTCTGTAGGTCAGAAGTCTGGGTGGACTGGACTGGTTCTCTGCTTGGGATTTGACAAGGCCAAAATCAAAGCGTTGGTTGGAATAAGTTCTTCTCCGGAGGTTCTAGGGAAAAGTTGGCTTCCATCTTATTCAAGTTGTTGACAGAATTCAGTTCCTTACAGCTGTAGGATAGATATCTCCCTTTTATTGCTGGCTGTTAGCTAAAGGCTACTCTCAGCTTCTACAGGGCACCCACATTCTTTGTCACAAAGCTCCCTCCATCTTCACACCAGCAGCAGTATGTAGAAATCTTCCCATACTTCAAATCTTTCTGGTTTTCCCTTCTGCTACCTTATTCTGTCACTAGTGAGAGAAAGACTATGATTTTAAAGAGCTGATGTGATAACTCCCTGTTTTAAGGTTTACTGATAAGCAACCTTAATTACATTTGCAAAATTCCCTTGCCATGTAACATAACATATTCACAGGCAAGATATCTCATTATATTCATAGTCCCAGAAATTAAAGTGGAAATCTGGGGAAGGGGGACATATTTAGAATTCTTCCCACCACAATATCTAATGGACGTCTCAAAATCAGAATGTCCAAAACTGAGCTCCTGCTATTTGGCCGTTAAAACCTGCCTCGCCCTCAACTTTTTCCATCTCAGTTGTTCAGGCTAAATAACATGAAGTCATTCTTGGCTCCTCACTTTCTCTCACATGCCACATCTAATACATCAGCAAGTCCTACTGACTCTACCTTTAAAATATACCCAAAATATGACACTTCTCACCATTTCCACTGCAAATTCCCGTCAAACCATCATCATTTCTTTCCTGGACTATTCAATAAAACCTCAGTGGAATCCCCACTCTGCTCTTCTTTCTGACCACCTATGTACAACATAGCAGCTGGAGGGAAACTTTAGAAACCTAAATCAAATCATGTTCCCCCTAATTTTAGTTAGATTAAAAGCCAAAATCCTTATAATCCTTACAAGGTTCTCCATGACCTATACATTCTCACTTTACCTGTTTGACTTGACCCCTTATTCTCTTCTTCACTGACTTTGCTCTAGCTACTCTGGTCTCTTCACTCTGCTTCAAACATACCAGGCATGTATCACCACTAAGGTCTTTGCATTGGCTATGCCCTTCACCTAAAATGTTTTTCTTTCATATATATAAATAGCTAATTCAACAACCTCATGTATTTTCTAAAATGTCACTGTCTCAATGAAGTCTTCTCTGAACATCCCATTTAAAGTTGCAACCTGTCCCCTACATTTTCAATCCCCCTTTCTCAACTCTGGTGTCTCTCTGTTCAATAGTACTTACCACCTTGCAACATATTATATAATTTACTTTTTATTATGATATTGTTTATTGACTGTCTTCTCATCTCCTCCCCACTGAACTTAAAATGTTAATTTAAATTTAACTTTAATGTTAATTTTAATAGGGATGAGATCTTTGACAGTTTTGTTCACAGATGTATCCCAAATACCTAGATAAACAGTATGTGGCCAATTACTAATAATTGAATGCTTACTTGCATTAATTATATATGAGATAGAGAGATTTAATTAATTCCTGAGGAAGAAGGGTAAGGTGAGTCAAGATTAGAAATCATAGCCCACAGAGAGCTTTAAAATTATATCATATGTCTATTCTTTAGGTTTCATTCATTCCCCAAACTGAACAAAATTAATAATAAAAATAATTATACTCTTACCAGACTTTCTTTTAATAATCATCTCACTGTTGAACCATTCCAATATGTCAAAGGATCCAAAAGTTTCATAGCCAATATCATTTTCTTTGTTCTTCCCATACCAAAGCTATGTTAAATGTAATAAGACCCAAGATAAAGAAATAGAATCTTGATTACCTAGCCCAAACTCTTCCCCTGCTACTTAAGCATCTTCTGAGATACATATGTGCTCCAAACTTAGAATGTCTCTGTCTTGGATGTTCATGCCCAACCCTTTCTCATCCACTTCTTTCAAATCCTATGCACTAAGATACCTGTATTCTATTACCATCATTCTGTAATACTACTCATCCCTCCTTTGAATAACAAAAAATATTGTAACATTTACTGAATCTTTACTAGATGTCATATATTTTGCTAAGTATTTTATGTCATAAAAACACTAAGGTAGGTATTACTATTATTATCCTCTTTTAAAAAAGAAAAACTTCAAGCATGCAAGTTCAAGAATTGCTAAAGTCCCACAGCAAGTAACTATGGTTGAGCCAAGATTCAAATGGAAACAACTCTATTTCACCCTCACAGTCCTCTTACTAACTTTGTCCTGCCATTTCTCCCAAAGTAAATTATCTCCTCTTGTTCCCAGAAAAGTGTGTCATGACTATCACCTACTTAAGGCCGGGTGGCAAATTTGCATAGAAGCTGACATTTCATATCACCCCTGAAGTCGGACTTCTGGCAAGGAGTAGAATGAAATGGTAGAAACCTAGAAAACTATTTTACTACAGAAGATTCAGGAATTTCCATTATAGGGAATCAATTAAAATAATAATAGCTTTTATGTATAAGTTGGTATATATATCCATATATGTTCTCTAATTTAAATCCATTTATTCATTGAAGAAATAGTTACCAAGTATTATGCCTATGATAAGCACTGTTCTAGACATTGATAACAGTTCCATGAGATAGGAGACTAGGTATTATAATTCTTATTTCACAAATGAGTCAACGAAGGCTCAGAAAAATCACATGATTTGCCTAATATCACATCAAGTTATGTGATGGAAAAGCAAGAGTTAAACAAGGGCTCTTAACTAATAGTTAAGTGTCTTTATTATCCAGCCTTTTTGCAAACTATATGTATTTTTCACTGAAACTATTCAAGGTGAGTTGCTTTATTTGAAAATAAAAGTTTACCCAATCTCTGGAGTCTGATACACTTCTCTGTAATCTATAGTTTTGTTCACAGATGTATCTGTGAAAAAGAAATTCAGAAATGGAGAAGATAATTATATGGATCAGCTCTAGTTAGTTGAGCCCACGCTTAGAAAGAAAAAAAAAAAAACAACTATGGTCTCCTGATTAAAATTGAGAGAGAAAGGAAGCAAGGAAAGTCTGAGAAAATCAAGTTGTTATAGCACGTTCAGAAAACAAGTATCATTTGTTTCCTCTCCCAGCACAAAGATGATATTGGTAGTGGTTTCCCAACCAGCCTTCCCCTCTTCCTACAAAATAAACCATTATGTTTTATTTCACAAACACTTGCATATGCCACATACTGTTGTAACTGATTTATAAATATTACTTCAAGAAATCTTGGGGTTCCTGAATGATTCAGTCAGTTGAGAGTCCAGCTCTTGATTTTGACTGTAGTCATGATCTCACAGTTCAAGTGTTCCAGCCCACATCAGGCTCTGTGCTGACAGTACGGAGCCTGCTTGGAATCCTCTCCCTCCCTCTCTCTCTGCCCCTCCCCTGCTCACACTCTCTCAATCTCTTTCTCAAATAAATAAATAAATAAATAAATAAATAAATAAACTTTTTAAAAAATCACCAAATTGCTCAAGCATCATTTCAAACATACCATCCTCCTCAAAAACCTGTAATGCTTCCAATTACCTTTCAGACTGAAAACTCCTCCTCAAATACAACAATGCACCAGAAACTTTTGACCAAGAATTAAAATCAATATAAGTAAAAGGTTCAATATCTCTACCAATCTTTTCATACTAGCTTTTCCTCTCTGCTCTAGGCAAATAGACACTTTTACTCTTCATTACCAAACCTTCTTCCTCTAATCTCAATGCTTTCGTATATGCTAGCATTTCTTCAAATTCTTTGGAATCAGTAAATTTCAAAGATCCTTCTGATAACAAGGTCATAAAACAGTTGAGAAACTGGGGCTCTTCAAGGTAATCTAGTCCAACTCTCTTGTAGGTAAGGAACTAGGACCTAGGAAATTAAAATTTTTTCCACTAATTAATGGTATAACTGGTTTTGGACTTTGATGTCTAATCCTGGGCCATTTTAGCAAAAGGAAAAATGACCACATTCTGGTAAACAAATAGGAAATCTAAGCACAAAGGCATCTACACAGCATAATTTTTAATTTGGTCAAAATGGATTTATTGTCAAGTAAAAAATCATTTTTTCTTTAAGACAATTTGTAATTTTATTTTCTTTTTAAGAATTTCTACACAATACTGTGTAATAGTATTGATTTATGCTCTGTATTTCATATTGATCCAAAAGGACACTGCCAAGGTCTGCTTTAATCTATAATTAAAGAAGAAAGTCTCCAAAGCCATTCCCTGAGAACTTAATTCCCAGCATCTTACACACTGCTCTTTCACAATCGAATACTTTGCAACAGTTTAAGGATGTATTTTACCCTTTTCACCATTCCTGCTAAAAGAGAAAAATCATGTTTAAAATAAATGTCTAGTCATTAGAAATAACATTCCACATTTATATGCCCTCAGGTTTTGCTTAAGAATGCTACTCATTGACAGGAAAAAAGCAAGTTCATTGTATATCTTTCTCTTTATTTTCTCTTCCATTAGGTAAGTGCTTCCTGGATTTTTTTTATGACAGCCAATTTAAATTCAGCAATCATGTCCCTTCCTGACACAAAGAGCAACAGTCATTATAAGAAAAGATTGAGCAGAAACATACAATCTGACACTCAAGGAAATTCTGTCAAAGTAACAACATCTCCCACACCTCTGAACTATGATCCCACTTTTGGATACACAAGATCCAACCCTGTTTGAAATTCCAATGGCTACTACAAGGTTGCCCAAACACCTTAAACTTGTTCCCTTTGCTCTCTGTGAATGTGCCCCTTCTCAAATCCTCTTCTTTCTCACATTTTGCCTCACATATTCTGTACCTCCCTCTCTGCCTCTTGATCACTTTCTCCCTTTCATTCCCCTCTCTTCTCTGACTTTCTCATCACTTCCTGCTTGAAACCATGGCATCACAGCACTGGTACCTAACGTAAGTTCTATCAGTCCTTTGAACCCCCTCTATTACATTCCCTTCAAATGAATATCTAATGGTTAGAAATCCTTTCCCTTTATGGCATTGAGGAGGGCTCTTGTTGGGATGAGCACTGGGTGTTGTATGTAAGCGATGAATCATAAGAATCTACTTCTGAAGCCAATAGCACACTGTATACACTGTATGCTGGGTAACTTGACAATAACTTATATTTAAAAACAAAAAACAAAACAAAAAACAAAACAAAACCTTTCCCTTTTACAAAGCCAACCTAAGTTTTCTTCAATCTTTCACCTAGAGACCAGAGATCTCAGCCTTCTGGGTCCACAATTAACAAAGATAAATCCCTCTTTACATTACTGCCAGACAAATGTCACTTTTCCAGGCTAAACATTCCAGTCATAGAGCTTCATGTATATCACCTTAATTATTTTTGCTCCTCTGAACTCCCACTCCTATTGTCTGGACCTTGTAATGTTGTACTTAATACGATTTACAAATCACCAGTCTTATCACATGGGCTGGGCATATTCCCACAGTGAGACTGCAAACTCTTTGAAAGCAGGGCCATGATTTATTCCTTTTTATGTGACTTAGATCCTAGGTCATGCAGGGAGCCTTTCACAATACTTCCTGCTGTTGCATTAGCCAGTATCAGGCATTGTTGGCTCCAGGTCTTATGCTCTGGCTCCTGGTGTAAGGAAACTTCCTGTACGTTCTAAGAAGGAACAGGATCTCTTTCCTCTGCATCTAGGGTGGGGAAATATGTTTCTTCCCAATTCTGGTCAATGAGTTTTATCTAGACCAGAATTCATATACCTGGTTGTGTGGCAGAAACATCAGGGGAGATTTTTTTTTATTCAGATTCTCTAGCCTCACCATTGACATCCTAAATTAATCCTTCCAGGAGTGGGATGTGAGATGTTGTATTTAAGGAACTTTCCCTACATGATTCCCATGCAACCTGTCTGCTCACCAACATTTGGAAACTTGCAGATTATTTAGCCTTCAGTAATAAGCCCAGTTTGTTTTTGAATCATTTCTTTATGGGATGTGATATTCCTCCAACAGAATCATTATAATATTCCAGGGCAAGAGATTTGTCACATGTCAACAGAAGAAAGCAAGGCAGGTCAGAGCAGACAGAGAACTTGAAGAGGGCCTTTGAAAGAAACACCCAACCTCATTATCACAGCAGGAGGCCAAATGAAAATTAGGAAATTGTTTTGTTTTGTTTTGTTTTCCATTCTGGTCCTAAAGTTATTCTTTAGAATAAAGACAGAAATGGAGGCAGCAGAGAGATAAAAACAAGGCCTAAGTCATATGAAGCAGGTTCCACAGGAAACATATGGTAAACCAGAGAAAATGAGAGGAACTGTGTTCAAATCCTTCCTACCCTTCCTGGCCCTATGACCTTGGCCAGGTTCACTTCTCTTGTCTGCAAAATGCATTAAAAAAAGTTGTTAGGATAAAATAAAAAGATGTCTGAAAAGCACACAGGAGGTATTACTCCCCTTCCCCTCAGATCTAAGGTGGTGCTCCTTCCTCAAGACCTCTGTGAAGTGCAACCTTGTGTTTCAGCACATACTGTATTGGAAATATTTTTAAAGTAGCAAATTTCAGAACAAATGAAAACAGATGACAGCAAAACAAAAGGTAAGACACAGCACACAGACTACTTCACTCCTCTAAATATAATATTTAGAAATTAAGAAACTCAAGCCTTACAAGTCATTCTGATTCTTGACTTTGGGTCAAAGATTTTGCTTATTGCTTTTCATCAGCTTCCAGCATTTGAGGCTGCAGACTTGCCCTTACTTCTTTATATGCTCAAATCTTGTGCTTCCAAGATGGCCAATGTAAAGGCATTCACTTGCCCTTAAATGCTAGATTTCACCTAGTAAAATGCTAGATTTCAACTTAGTAAAAAACAATAGCTAACTGAATTAAATGCCCACTATACCAATTTACCGAGCAAGTACTTCACATATATTATCTCATGCAATCTTCATAACAACGCTGTAAGTCAGATGCCATTATTCTCCTCATTTTATAAATAAAGAAGCTGATGTCAGAGGCATTAAGTAGCCCAAAGCAACACGGCAAGGTAAAGATAACACCAGAACTCAAAGCCAGTTCAAAAGTCCATATTTTTAAGCAAAATGTTCTACTGCATCTGTGTTCTTCTTCATTCAGTCACCAAAACTTTACTGAATGCCTCCTATATGCCAAGCATTTTCTTAAGCAAATTAAATGATATAAAGATAAATGAGTCTTGGATCTTTCCCTAAAGGAACTGAAAATTTTATATTATAATAATAACAGTGATAATAATAACAGTGATGGCAATTACGGAAAACACTTAAATGGCACTTATTGTTTGCCAGGCAATATTATAAGAACTTTAAATACCAAGATGTTAAACTTACTTAATTCTCCCAGGAAGCATGTGAGATATGTACCAATTTTAAAGATAAGCAGGCTGAGGCACAGAAAGCTAAGTAACTTTTAGAACTTTACATAGTAGCAAGTAGCAGGCTTGGGACTTGAACACAGGTAGTGTTCCTTCATCCCGATTGACTGTGAGCTAAGCATATATTATCAGTGATCCGAGGAAAACATGATGTGTGTTTAGAGGACACTAATAAAATTCTGCTGCAATTAAAGAAAGTAAGGCTACTTCTAGCTGGGCAATGTAAAACTTCTCACAGAGGAAGTGACTTTTGACCTGGACATAAAAGGATGGATTAGGGACTTCTGTAAACCAAGAAGAGCATTCTAGACAGAGGCATGAGCAGCAGACATAAGAGGAAAATCACAGAATGTGGATAGGGAATGTAAAATATCCATTTGGCTGGAACATCAGTCTGTATCCTGGGCAGTGGAAAATAGACTGAAAAAGAGAGTAAGGTTAGAGCTCTTCTCCCTTTATTTTGCCTTCTGAAAAAAATTAGAATATGACTCATCACCCAGCCAAAGATGAATTAATTTTCCTGTTCTGATCTCTCTAAGAAAGTCATGGAAGTTTTGCTTCCCAGCTCTTTATGTCTTTATTTCTTTATCAGAAACTTAGCTTGATAAATGGTAGGAGAGCATATAGTTTAGGAGCACAGACTTGGGAGCCAAATAGACTGGATTCAAATCTAGCCTCCACCACTAACTAGCTATGTGACATTGTGTAAGTCTCACCTCTTCCTTGATTTCATCATTCTATAAAAGGGTATAATAAAGTGTTATTTTCAAGATTCAAAGAGATAATATGTGTTAAAGCACACAGTATCTTGCTTGGCACATAACACTCATTAAATGCTCAATACTATTGAGTTTTTGCTATTGGTTTTGCCTTTTGCTGCTGGTTTCTCTCACTCACACACCTAAGGTATATCTGTATTTGTCTAGATGATATTTGAAATATTTAGCAACCAGTAAGGCTTAGCACTAGCCAGTTAGACTAGACACTGCTCATGGCAATATATACATACACTAGCTAAATATCAACTTGGCAATATGGAAATTTCAGAAAATGACTATGGATCTTAAAGCATACCATTTTTACAAGCAAATTAAATTGGAAATTTAGATTGATGGTAAATAAAATAAAGTATTACCTTATTGAACACAAAAAAACTATATGGTAACAGAGTATGTGAGAACTAACACGGTTATTTTAAAAACTCATATACCAGGGTTCTTCAAATGAATAATATATACCCAGACACCAAATGAAGCAACAGTTTTAACTTATTTAGTTTTAAAGACATATCTGAAAAAGTTCCGTGGCAAAGACTATTTAAAACAACAAAAAGATATACCGTGGGTATAGGCAGGATAGAGAGAAGAATAATTTTTGGTGGACTCAAAACTATATTACAGCAAGATATCTTAAAAATAAATAAATAGGTGCTTCTCTTGAGAAAAAATTAATAATGACATTCTACATAGACCTTTCTTATTTAGCATTATTATAAGAGATCTAGAAAGGCAATTCACAATAGTACAGCCAAATTTGCAGATCTTAGTTCTTCCAGGTAGTGAAATGCCAAGCCAATAGGAATAAATCATGCAAGTGAGATGAAAATTTTCAAGTGAAATGCAATGTGGATCAGGATTAAAGACAATTGTTTAAGTAAATGAATTCATATATGCCTATAAGATGTTGAAATCCAAGTTGTGGTTAGATAGGAAAGAACCCAAGAATAATTACAAACTAAAATATTACTAAGAGAGCAGCTCATTATACTTCTCATGACAAAGAGACCAAGAAAATGTTTGAAAAAATCTTGAAAACAATACAGAAAATATTTTACTACCCTTATATAAAAATTTACCATCTGAATCAAGAATACTGTGTGCCAATGGAGAAAGGATAGTATCTTTAATAAATGGTTCTGGGAAAACTGCATATCCACAGGCAAAGAAAGTAATGAAATTGGACCCTTAAATTAAACTTAATGTATGACTTAAATGTATGACTTAGCACCATAAAACTCCTGGAAGAAAATGAGGCAAAGCTTCTTGATGTGGCCTTGACATTGATACTTTGGACAAGACATCAAGGACACACAGAACAAAAAAATAAACAAATGCAATTATATTAACTAAAAATCTCCATATGACAAAGGAAAAAACAAAATGAAAAGGCAACCAATAGAAAGGGAAAAATTATTTGAAAACCATTTGTCTGATAAGGGGTTAATAACCAAAATATGTAAGGAACTCATACAACTCAATAGCAATTAATAAATAACTCAATTAAAAATAGACAAAGAACTTGAGTAGACACTTTCCTGAAGATATATAGTTATTATAGTTATATTGACAATAGTCAATGAGTTATATGAAAAGGTGTTCAATATCACTAATTATTAGGGAAATGTAAATCAAACCACAATGAGATTTTACTTCATACTTGTTAAAATGGATATTATCAAAAAGGCAAAAGATAACAGGAATGTGGAGCAAAGGAATCCCTATGCACTGTTGGTGAGAATGTAAATTGGTACAGCAACTATTGAAAACAGTATGGATGTTCCTTAAAAAATTAAAAATAGAACTACCATATGATCAAGAATCTCACATATGGGTATATATCCAAAATAAATAAAATCACTATATCAAAGATATATCTGCTTTCCCATGGTCTATACATCATTACTCACAGTACGGAAGATATAGAAACAACCTATATATATTTCAACCTTGTCTGTTGAAATATGAATGGTTAAAGAAAATGTGCTGTGTGTGTGTACATATATGCAAACACACAATAAAATATTATTCAGTCTTAAAAACAGAAGGAAATCCTTATTCCAATGATGCAAGGATGCATCAATATTTCCAAATCAATCAACATGATATACCAGATCAACAAAATGAATGGTAAAAAGTATATAATCATATCAATAGATGCAGAAAAAGCATTTGACAAAATTCAACATACATTCATAATAAAAACTCTCAAAAAAAAAAACTCTCAACAAAGTGGATTTAGAGGAAATATACCAAAATATAGTAAAGGCCTTATATGAAAAACCCACAGCAAATACCATACTCACTAGAGAAAAACTGAAAGCTTTTCCCCTAAAGTTAGGAACAAGACAAGAATGTCCAGTCTCACTACATTTATTCAACATACTACTAGAAGTCCTAGCCACAGAAATCAGAAAACAAAAAGGAATAAAAGGTATCCAAATTGGTAATGAAGGGGCAAAACTATCACTATTTTCAGGTAACATGATACCATATACCAAACACCCTAAAGACTGCCAAAAAAACTTCTAGAACTAATAAATGAATTCAGTAAAGTTGAAGAATATAAAATTGATATACAGAAATCTGTTGCATTTCTGTATACTAATAACAAAGCAGCAGAAAGAGATATTAAGAAAATAATCCCATTTACAATTGCACCAATAGTAATAAAGTACCTAGTAATAAACTTAAGAGATGGAATGACCTGTACCCTGAAACTATCAAACACTGATGAAAGAAATTGAAGACACAAAGAAATGGAAAGGCATTGCATGCTAATCAATTGGAAGAACAAATATTGTTAACATGTTCATACTACCCAAAACAATCTATAGATTTAATGTGATCCCTAAGAAAATACCAACAGCATTTTTCACAGAATTGGAACAAACACCCTAAAATTTGTATGGAACCACAAAGATCCTGAATATCCAAAGCAGTCTTGAAAAAGTAAAGTAAACCACTAAGAATCACAATTCCAGACTTCAAGTTATACTACAAAGCTGTAGTAATCAAAACAGTATGATACTGGCATGAAAATAGGTTAATGGAACAGAATAGAAAACCAAGAAACAAACCCCCAATTATATGGTCAAGCAATCTTTGACAAAGGAGGGAAGAAGATGTAATGGCAAAAAGACAGTCTCCTCAACAAATGGTGTTGAGAAAACTAACAGCTACACACAAAAGAATGAAATTGGATCACCTTCTTACACCATACACAACAATAATTTCAAGTGGGATTAAAGACCTAAGTGTGAGACCTAAAACCATAAAACTCCTAGAAGATAGCACAGGCAGTATTTCTCTGACATCAGCCATAGCAACATTTTTCTGGATAAGTCTTCAGAGGCAAGGGAATAAAAGCAAAAATAAGCTATTGGGACTACATCAAAATACAAAGCAAATAAAACAATCAAAAAAAATAAAAGGAAACCTACTGAATAAGAGAAGGTACGTGCAAATGACATATCCAATAAAAGGTTAGTATCTAAAATATATAAGAAACTTACACAACTCAATATAAAAAAAAAATAATAATAATCCAGTTAAAAACCTTCCAGAATGGTTAAAATAGAAAGACATAATAAGTGTTGGTGACAATGTGGAGAAAAGGGAACTCTCATTCCCTATTGTTGGTAGAGATGTAAATTGGTACAGCCTCCTTGGAAAACAGCATGGGGATTCCTCAAAAAAACTAAAAATACAAACACCATATGACCTAGTAATTCCACTGCTAGGTATTTATCCAAAGAAAATGAAATCAGTGATTTGAAAAGATATATGCACCTCTACATTTATTGCAGCATTTACAATAGCCAAGATATGGAAGTAACCTAAGAGTTCATTGAAGGATGAATGTATAAATAAAATGTGGTACACACACGTACACAGGAATATTACTCAGCAGTAAAAAAGGATGAGATCTTGCCATTTAGGAAAACATGGGTGGACTTAGAGATATTATGCTAAGTGGAATAAATCAGACAGAGAAAAGCCAATATGATATGATTTCACTTATATGTAGAATCTAAAAAACAAAACAAAAAAACAAAAAAGCAGAAACAGACCTATAAATCCAGAGGACAAACTGATGGTTGGCGGGCGGGGGGGGGGGGGGGGTGGGGGGTGGGGAATGGGCAAAATAGGTGAAAGGGAGTGAGAGACACAGGCTTCCAGTTATGGAATAAATAAGTCATGGGATGAAAGGTGCAGCATATGGGGAATATGGGAATATGGTCAATGATAGTGTAATAGCATTGTATAGTGACAAATAGTAGCTACACTTGTGGTGAGCATAGCATAACACATAGATTTGTCAAATCACTATGCTGTACACCTAAAACTAATGTGACATGTATCAACTACACTTCAATTTTAAAGAGGGGGGGCACCTGGGTGGCTCAGTCAGTTAAGCATCGACTTCCGGCTCAGGTCATGATCTCACACTTCATGAGTTTGAGCCCTGCTTTGGGCTCTGTGCTGACAGCTCAGAGCCTGGAGCCTGATTCTGATTCTTTGTCTCCCTCTCTCTCTGTCCCTCCCCACTTGTGCTCTGTCTCTCTCTCTCTCAAAAATAAATAAAAACATTTTAAAAAATTTTTAAAAGGAAACACTACCATTTGTAACAATAAAAATGAACCTGGAGAACATTATGCAAAGTGAAATAAGCCAAACAGAGAGACAAATACTGTATGATCTCACTTATATTTCAAATCTAAAAAAGTTGAGCTCATAGAACCAGAGAGTAGAATTGTGGTTGCCAGGGACTCGGGGTGGGACAGTGGGAAGGAAATGGAGAAACATTGGTTCAAGAGTGTGAACTATCAGTTAAAATATGAATAAGTTCTGAGGATCTAAGGTAGAGAATGGTGACAATAGTTAACAATACTACATACTTGAAATTTGCTAGGAGAATAGATCTTAAGTGCTCTCACCACAAAAATAAAAGTTAACCATGTAAGGTGATGAATACATTAATAATCTTTATCACAGTAGTCATTTCATAATGTATATCTATTTTAAATCATCAGGTTGTGCACCCTAAATATATACAATTTTTGTCAACTATACCTCCATAAAGACAGAGAAGAGAAATACTGTGTGCATTTCTACATCCTACAAGAGACATATGGATCTGAAAAAGGTCCAACGTAGAAAACTAAAAGAGGAAAAAAAAATAATCACTTTATGTGGTGAAAATTTGGGATTTTTTTGGGGGGGGGGGACTTTAAGAACAATGACTTGAGTTCATAATATTCTTTAATTCATGGCATTCTAACATTAATGTTCTTAAATTATGGACATTAAAGTCCATAATTGTGAGGCCTCCAGCTTTTGTTTTCTTTTTCAACATTACTTTGGCTATTCTTGGTCCTTTTTTGTTCCATACAAATTTTAGAATTGTTTCTTATAGCTCTGTGAAGAATGCTGGTGCTATTTTGATAGGGATTGCATTGAATGTATAGATCATTGTGGGTAGCATCAACATTTTAACAATATTTGTTCTTCCAATCAATGAACATGGAATGTTTCTCCACCTCTTTGTTTCTTCTTAAATTTCTTTCATGGGCTTTCTATGGTTTTCAGGGTATAGATCTTTTACCTCATTGGTTAAGTTTATTCCAATGTATCTTATGGGTTTTGGTGTAATTGTAAATGGGATAAATTCCTTGATCTCTCCATTTTTTTGTTATGGTGTATAGAAATGCAATAGATTTCTGTACATTGATTTTATACCCTACCACTTGGCTAATTCATGTATCAATTCTAGCAGTTTTGGGGTGGAGTCTTTGGGATTTCCCACGTAGAGTATCATGTTATCTGCAAAGAGAGAAAGTTTGACTTCTTCCTTGCCAATTTGTATGCCTTTTATTTCTTCTTGTTGTCTGATTGCTGAGACTAAGAATTCTAGGACTATGTTGAACAACAGTGGTGAGAGTGCAACAAAAGATGAAGAAGGGCTTTATATCATAATTAAGGGGTCTATCCACCAAGAAGATCTAACAACTGTAAATATTTATGCCCCCAACTCAAAAGCGCTCAAATATATAAATCAATTAATCACAAACATAAAGAAACTCGTTGATAATAATACAAGAATAGTAGGGGACTTTAACACCCCACTTAAAGCAATGGACAGATCTTCTAATCAGAAAATCAACAAGGACACAATGGCTTTGAATGACCCACTGGACCAGATAAACTTAACAGATATATTCAGAACATTTAATCCTAAAGCAGTATGATACACATTCTTCTCAAGTGCACATGGAACATTACCTAGAATAGATCACACAGTGGGTCACAAATCAGCCCTCAATAAGTAAAAAAAGATCTAGATCATACTATCCATATTCTCAGACAACACTATGAAACTCAAAATCAACCACAAGAAAAAAATTGAAAAGAACACAAATACTTGGAGGTGAAAGAACATCCTATTAAAGAATGAATGGGTTAACCAAGAAATTAAAGAGGAAATTAAAAAATACATGGAACCCAATGAAAATGAAAACATGACAGTCCAAAACCTTTGAGATGCAGCAAAAGCAGTTGTAAGAGGGAAGTATATAACAACCCAAGCCTTCCTAAAGAAGGAAAAAATGTCTCAAATACACAACCTAAACTTATACCTAAAGGAGCTGGAAAAAGAACAGAAAATAAAGCCCAAAACCAGCAGAAGAAGAGAAATAATAAGATTAGAGCAGAAATCAATGCTATTGAAAGGAAAAACAAAAACAAAAACAAAACCAGAAGAACAGATTAAAGAAACTAGGAGCTGGTTCTTTGAAATAATTAACAAAATTGATTAACCCCTAGCCAAATTGATCAAAAACAATAAAAAGACAGTATTATGAGCAACTATATGGCAACAAATTGGGCAATCTGGAATAAATGGATAAATTACTCGAAACATATAAACTAGAAAAACTGAAAAAGGAAGAAATAGAAAATTTGAACAAACCCATAACCAGGAAAGAAATTGAATCAGTAATCAAAAATCTTCCAACAAGAGGGGTCAGATGGTTTCCCAAGGAAATCCTACCAAACATCTAAAGAAGAGTTAATACTCTTTCTTGTTAAGCTGTTTCAAAAAATATAAATGGAAGGAAAACTTCCAAACCCATTCTATAAGGCTAGTATTACCTTGATTCTAAAACCAGACAAAGACCCCACTAAAAAGGAGAATTACAGACCAATTTCCCTGATAAACATGGATGTAAAACTTCTCAACAAGATACTAGCAAATCAAATCCAAAAATACATTAAAAGAATTATTTGATATGATCAATTGGGATTTATTCCTGGGCTGCAGAGGTGGTTCAATATTCACAAATCAATCAACGTGATACATCACATTAATAAAAGAAAGGATAAGATGGGGCGCCTGGGTGGCGCAGTCGGTTAAGCGTCCGACTTCAGCCAGGTCATGATCTCGCGGTCCGTGAGTTCAAGCCCCACGTCGGGCCCTGGGCTGATGGCTCAGAGCCTGGAGCCTGTTTCCGATTCTGTGTCTCCCTCTCTCTCTGCCCCTCCCCCGTTCATGCTCTGTCTCTCTCTGTCCCAAAAAAATAAATAAATGTTGGAGATTGCTCCTTAAAAAAAAAAATTTAAAAAAAAAAAAAAAGAAAGGATAAGAACCACATGATCCTCTCAATCGATGCAGAAGAGGCATCTGACAAAATAAAAGCATCCTTTCTTGATAACAACTGTCAAGAAAGTAGGGATAGAAGGAACCTACCTCAACATTATAAAGGCCATATACAAAAGACCCACAGCTAATATCCTCAATGGGGAAAAACTGAGAGCTTTTCCCCTAAGGTCAGGAACACGACAGGAATGTCTACTTTCACCACTGTTGTTCAACATTGTTCTCTATATTTAAGAGTCCGGGGGTTTGTTTGTTTGTTTGTTTATCGCTTTTTTCTTTGTTTGCTTGTTTTGTTTCTTTACTTCTACATGAACCAAATTTATTTCAACAGTGTCTTATAGTTTTTGGTGTATAAATCTTTCATCTCCCTAGCTGAATTATATTGTTTAGATGCCTTTATAAATGGGATTGTTTTCTTTATTTCTCTTTCAGATACTTCATTGTTAGTGTATAGAACTTCAACTGATTGTTGTTTGTTTATTTTTGCACCCTTAAACTTTACTGAATTTATTTATTAGGTCTAACAGTTTTTTGGTGGAATTTTTAGGATTGTCTGTGTACAAGATCACTGGTATACAAGTTTCAGAGTAAATGTTCTGTGTACTGTGTTCTCCAAAGTTCTGCTAAAATTTTAAGATACATTTGAATTTAGTTTTACACTTATTTGTGGAAAATGACAAATTTACAATGTTAAGACATTCAATGAGGAATATTCTGTTTTCCCAATTATTCAGATCTTCTTGATGTTTTTCATTAGAATTGGAATATAGGATTTAAAAAATTTCACCTAAATTACCAAAAACATTTTTTCTTTAAAGACATATTACTTAAAGTGCTTTTTACAGGTCTGAAAATTTGAATAATTCATTATCCCCAAGAGATAGTAATGTCTGGAACTACAAATAAGTTAGGATAACCATCTGCAAGTCAGTTAAGAGAAACTGAGGATGTGACACATACTGTTTGAAGCTAATGTCACAGAGGAAAGTCCTACCATTTGATATTCTGTCCAATGATCTATTATTGTTAGAAAGAATTATGGGCTTCATATATTAGGATTCTGTGGTCTGATTCAGACAGGCAAATATAATGCAAATGGGAGACTGTTCTAAGACCTTGGTCTTTCCGCCTATATCCACCTGAAGAAAGCAGGCATGTAAAACTCTGGAAATAGATTTACAAGAGAACTTGATTCTTGCAAAGAGTAAATATCACCCACTGATTGAGGGAAGGAGAAAAGAAGCATTAAAATGGGAGCCTCTCTGACAAAAACCTATTTATTCCATGGCTAATATTGGAGAAGGAGAACTAACATTCTGATAGGTTGTTCAGAATCCCAGAATTTACCCAGTTCATTATATTACTGAGTTGTGGGATTAAATACATTCCTCTCTCCCTTATTCTCCCAACCCATTCCTAGTCCCACTGTCATAAGCCACTCATAATACTTTCCTCTAAGGTTTCCTGACAGTCATTTAAAATATTGGAGGTCATTTACACTGTGTCCTGAACCCACCATACTTTCATGACTTTGTTTAAGCTCTTTATTCTGTTTAGAAAACCCTCACTTCCACTCTACCTTGTATCAACTAGGTGAACTCCCATTAACTCATCAAGGCTGAGCTCAAATATTATCTCCTCTCTATAGCTTTCTTTCATCTTTTGATCCTCATAGAATTCATTGATCCTTCATTTCTGCTCCCACAGTACTTTATATGTTTCCCTATTATTATATATATCTCACTTATCTTACTTAATTTTAGTTTATTGATTTAATTGGGTAACATATATAAATTTCTTTAAATGGTACTGGGCATGTGGTATGCATTATATAAGAATTAGCCATCATCATAGTTAACACTGTTATTGTTATCATTACTTTGTGTATTTGTCTCCTCTACCAGCACTTGACATTTCTCAAGGGCAAGAATAATGCCTCATTCATTTTCATTTCCCCAGTGCCTGTCATAGTATGTAGCATACATTAGGAACTCAACAAATTTTCATTGAATTAAGTTCCTTCACAACAGTAGGAACTGCCATGTCTAAAGCTGGAGCATGATGCTGACTTTGAACTTTCCAAGTCTCTTAATCTTAAACTAAATCTTTGGCTGTTCTGCCCCTCAAATGATGTAGTTGGGTGCTGTAACCACTGCTAGTGAAATCATCCAGAATAATTGAGGTACATCCAATCCATGGTGTATAAGAAGAGCAGGCCAAACACCCTCTCAGAATGCATTTTTCATGAGAAATCATTTATTTTCTATTGGTTCACTGCTAGGATGTCTGAACAATCTTTGCCTCTGAATGGCAATAAAGTTTGGTGACTTTATTTAAGTAAATAGTTGAAAGTAAATAGTTGTATATTCATAGTTGCTTCACCTTTTCCCAAAAATCAGTTGTGCTTGAGGTATGATAGAGGAAATGAATCACATGTACCAAACCAATATCCACAATGACTTTTTTTTTAATTTAGGAAGAATTAAATCTCTCTTCCCAATACCCATCATGTTTATGACCTAAGATGTCAATATATCATGCTTTTTCAGCTGAGTCAATTTTCTGCTGAAATTAATGTATTGCCCTTCTTTCTCAATTCAATTCTGTGGAACTAGTCTTGATAAGCTTTTCTGGGAGAAAAAAAAATGTATGTTTCAGACATTTCTCATCTAGACATCCAAATCATAGTTAGATACATTATAAACCAGAGCCAAACTAAAAAATGTAGTCTTACACCTACACAAAGGGCAAAGATGCATATCTTGACATTTGTCAATAAAATTACACATATTCATCCACACACACAAAAAAATCTGAATTACTCCCTAAATGTGTGTGTCATGTGTGTGTGTCATATGAGGAAGGACTATGGAGTGGTATAAGTCAGCAAAATCAAGTCCTCTCTCTCTGCATTAACTTCAGACACACACTTTCCCACCCTGCTGGGCTTCCTATTGCCTACTCAGGCAACATGTCTAGAGACCAGCATCCCTTGGTTCCAGCCTACACATTTTCCCAGCAAACCACCTATCCACATGGTGAATACTAGGAAAGCCTAGGACATGAGAGAAGAGGGAATCTTAATCCTTTTGATCCTATATCTTTTTTCAATGTAGTGGCCATATTGTTCCCAATGAGGACTTCCTTGGGCCATCATCCTTGTAATATTTCATCTTTCCAGAAAAGGAAGCCACTCAGGAAACTTGCATGATCATTTCAACCTATACCAGACTCTCTTTTTGCCCAAGAAATTACTGAAATCTGCAAAGAAACATCCCTAACACTAGGCATTGGAAATTATCCAGGGGCAAGAAGCTAAAGCTATCTCTGAGGATATGTTGAATTGATTCAAGGATTTCTCTGGAGTATATAGGTTTTTCCAGCTTTCTTGGGTTCCTTCTCTATCACTCAATATCACCTTGTCCATTCAGGTTAGACTGAAACTTCACAGATGAGAGAGAGATGATATATATATGAATAGAGATAGTTACAGATGGTAATTTCTGACTAACCAGATTGAAGCCCATATATTAGATTTGAGGTTATACTCAAAGGGTGAAGTCTTAAAACTGATGCAAGTCTCCATAAGACTGTGGTCAAAGGTGGATGAACAAATTAAATGGACTTTGAGAGATGAGGCATAAGCAAAACAGTCTGGAGGTTTAGGGAATAGTGTGGGGAGGTAATTATTCACTTTACTTCTGCAGAGAATCTGGCAGCATTCTAGTGCCCTCATCACTGGTATTTTGAGGGACATAAGTAAACAACACCTTTGGAATGGACAATGGCATGTCCTCAATGGGCATTTGCAGCATAGAGTGGCAAATCTTCCTCAAGCAGCTTCGTATTTGTGGTCAGTAGAGAGCACTGGAGTAAATACTAGTGGTCAAAACAATTCCATTTATAAGACATAAAAAATTAAAACAAAATACTTTGGAATAACCTAACCAAGGAAACAAAAGACAGACCACTATAAAACATTGTTGAAAAAATTAAAGAAGGCATGAATAAATAGAAAGATATCCTAAGTTCATGGATAGGGGGCATAATATTGTTAAGATGTCCATACTACCCAAAGCAGGCTACAGATTCAGTGCAATCCATGTCAAAATCCTATGGCATTTTTTTGCAGAAATAAAAAAATTAAATTCATACAGAATTTCAGTTTTAAAAAGATCAAAACAGTTTTTTTTTAATTTTTTTTTCAATGTTTATTTATTTTTGGGGCAGAGAGAGACAGAGCATGAACGGGCGAGGGGCAGAGAGAGAGGGAGACACAGAATCGGAAACAGGCTCCAGGCTCTGAGCCATCAGCCCAGAGCCCGACGCGGGGCTCGAACTCACGGACCACGAGATTGTGACCTGGCTGAAGTCAGACGCTTAACCGACTGCGCCACCCAGGCGCCCCTCAAAACAGTTTTTAAAAAGAACAAAGTCAGAGGTTCACACTTCCCAATTTCAAAATATATTACAAAGGTACAGTAATCAAAACAATATGATAGTGCCATAAGACCGACAAATAAGCCAGTGAAACAGAACAGAAAACCCCAAAATAAACCCTTGTATATATGGTCAAATGATGTGTGATGAGGATACCAAGACCATAAAATAGAAAAAGGACAATCTTTTGCCAGATGCCATTGGGAAAACTAGATATCCACATATCAAAAAAATGAAACTGGAAGCTTATCTTACACCAATACCAAAGTTAATTCAAATGGTTTGAAGACCTAAAATGCAAGACCTGAAACTGTAAAACTTCTAGAAGAAAACATACAAAAAAGTTCCATGACAGTGGACTTGGGAATGATTTCTTGTACATGACACCAGAAGCATAGGCAACAAAAGCAACAATACTCAAATGTAACTATATCAAACTTTAAAACTTTGTGTACCAAAGGACATATCAACAGAGTGAAAAGGAAACAGGAAGTGAGAGAAAATATTGTAGATCATATATTTGATAAAGGGCTAATATTTAGAATATATGAAGAACTCTTAAAATTCAACAACAAAAAATCAAATAATAAAAATAGGCAAAGGGCTTAGATATTTCTTCAAAGATAATATACAAATAGCCAAAGAGAATATGAAAGATACTCAACATCACAAATCATTAGAGAAATGCAAAGCAAAACCCCAGTGAGTGAGATATCACCTCACACCTGTCATGTCAGGATAGCTATTATCGAAAGAAAGAAAGAAAGAAAGAAAGAAAGAAAGAAAGAAAGAAAGAAAGAAGGAAGGAAGGAAGGAAGGAAGGAAGGAAGGAAGGAAGGAAGGAAGGAAGGAAGGAAGGAAGGAAAAGGCAGCTACTGGGAGACTCAGTAGGTTGAGCGCCAACTTCGGCTCAGGTCATGATCTTGTGGTTCATGAGTTTGAGCCCCACATCAGACTATGTACTGACATTTCAGAGCCTGGAGCCTGCTGTGTCTTCCTTTCTCTCTGCCTCTCTCTCTCTCTCTCTCTCTCTCTTTCTCAAAAAATAAGTTAACATTAAGAAAGAAAAAAGAAAGAAAGAGAGAGAAGAAAGAAAGAAAGAAAGAAAGAAAGAAAGAAAGAAAGAAAGAAAGAAAGAAAGAGGAAAGCAATGCAAAAGTAACAAGTGCTGGTGAAGATTGGAACGCTTTTGTGACTATGCGTAACATTACTGAACTTTATACCTAAAAATGATTATGATGAAAAGATATGGTTATGATGTTAAATTTTATATTATGTGGTTTTTACCACAATAAAAAGAAAAAACTAAAAAAAAATAATGGTAGTCACTGCATTTGATGAACTAGTCTTTATGCACTTGCAGGACACACTTTAAGGATTCATAAATATGTCTGGGGGAATACTTCATGGGGCTAAGTTAATGTCAGAAGTTTCAAAAGTCATTTTGATTTAAGAATTAATATAAATGCAGAATTAATATAAATATTAATATAAATTAATATAAATAATTATACATAATTATTAGTTATATTAGACATTATATAATATATATTATGCATATATAATATAAATATAAATCTGAGCCCATTTTGTCATGACATGAGAAGATCAGGAGACATTTATGTTACCCATAAATTTTTGGCACCCCGCAGTAGTTTTTACTTAAAATGATGACAAAACACCTCCTTTTCCACACTTTGCCAGCATCTTAAGAGATTTAGCCAGGTCTAAACATCGCAAATGTGTCCCCAAATATTTCTATTACCTTGGGCATTATATCCCTATATCACATGATGTCATTATTTGATAACGTGTAATAACTTCTCAACACTAAGGAAACAACTCATGATTTCAGAATAGACACTTAAATTATTCCTGACTGTAATTAATAATGTGATGGACTCAAAGAGGAGACAATAATTTGTGAACTAGATTTGAAGTGGTGTCTTGAGGATTCTTTGGCACTAAAAGCAGATCTATCCTATCTCAATCCATCACAGCTAAGGGATAATATGTCATGGGGTTGTTAGCAAGACCTAAATAATTCAAAAAGACAAGTCTCTTGGGATATAACGGAAGACTTAAATTGAACTTTATTTTAAAGCAAGTCATAAAATATGCTTTTGAATCTGCCAAGGTAGATGACAAATCCATTTAAAACTTAACAGTCAATACAGTAGCTTTTATAGCTTACAGGTTGATATACCCCCATTGCCATCCTCCCCCCAAAAATATATCCTATTTACTGTTGGTATGAAACATGTGTCAGAGGGGTGTGTGGGTGGCTCAGTCAGTTAAGCGTCTGACTCTTGATTTCAGCTCAGGTCATGATCTCACAGGTTGTGGGCTTGAGCCCTGCATCAGGCTCTACACTGACATCACAGAACCTGCTTGGGACTCTCTATCTCCCTCTCTCTCTCTCTGCCCCTCCCCTGCTCACTTGCTCTCTCTGTCTCAAAATAAATAAATAAACTTAAAAAAAATGAAAGATGTGCTAGAGTGAGAGAAATAGAATCAGGGAAACAGAAGAGGTTGCTTCTTTAATCACATGAGATAATAAGGGTGAACAAAATCCACTGTCCAGAGGTCAGTTCAAAGAACTCATATCAGCAGCACATTTTAAAAAATAACAATCTTCTAACTTTCCAGTTATGTTTTTTTCCACTCTAATGTGTTTCTTTGGTTTGATCCTTCTGATTTTAGCTACTTCTCAGTGTCCAAGACAAACTCCACTTTTTTTTTCTTCCAAGTTTTTATTTAAGTTCCAGTTGGTTAACATGCAGTGTAATATTAGTTTCAGGTGGAGAATTTAGTGATTCAGCACTTCCATACAACACCCAGTGCACATCACAAGTGTACTCCTTAATCTCCAACACCTACTTAACCCATCCCCCCACCATTCACCTCCCCTCTGATAACCAACCATCAGTTTGTCCTCTATAGTGAAGAGTCTGTTTCTTGGTTTTACTCTCTTTTTTCCCCAATGATATTCATTTGTTTTGAGATAAACTTCACTTTTTATTGTGAACCCCTGGTTTACTGAAGTTCAGAGAAGGGGATGGGATAGATCTTATTAGATAAGAGTTTATGATCCTTCTATGAAAAATACTGAACTATCCAAATTCAAACTATCTGTTCCTGGGATACCAAAAGGTACAACAGTGGTTCTAATATTGGATAAAAGTAGTTGCAAATAAATTTAAAGGGAGGAATGAGGCAGAAAATAAAGAAAAGATTAAGTGTTTTATTTTAGTCATGCTGTGAGTGACAGCTGTCTTCAGACAGATATCCACTAGCAACTAGAGATATATAAATAGACGTTGAGAAAGAGGTTGGAGTCAAAAGTCTTGGTTTGGAAGTCCTTAGCATTGGGATCATTGAAGCCCTTGGATGGATAAAATTTCCTCTCCAAAGATGATAGAATAGAAAAAAATAGAATCAAAGGGTATCAATTGTGCTTTGGGGAATGCAGAAATAGAGGTGAAAGAAAGGGACAGGATGGTGTCATTGAAACTGATGAGTAGATGGCGTTTCTCATGACTGAAAAAGGTTCTGCATTCATTTGCCCAGTTTTTAAGGGTCTAGGAATCATCATATATTGGCACCAACCCTGAGGAGGACCCAGAAGAGAAGTCCCAAGATATTCATAGTCAGGAATTAATAAAGTGTGAGAAAAATATATCTTTATCCAAGACAAGAACAAAAACTGGATTACAAAAACAAACTAAAAATTTTTTTTTAAAACAAACAAAATAGTTTGGGGAAAAGAGAACACATCTAAGTCTGAATTAAGTCACCTGGAAAGGTCAAATTAGAAGTAAAGATGACCCTTAGAATAAAATTACAGATGCTAGACAGACTGGAGTTATGATTTCACTTGAACGAAACATCATTTGAAGGGCTTTGGTGATGCTCTACACTTCAGGGTTGACCAGACCTTTTTGTGAACAGAGTTCTAACGGCTTCACAGTACACCGTAAAGAGCAGTTAAGAGCACTTAATTATAGCATCAGATAGACTTCAAGTCAAGCCCTGGATCTGTCATTTACATCCCTGTGGCTTTGCAATAATAACCTCTTTCTCTGAGACTCAGTTTCCTGATCTGTAAGACAGGGATGATAAGATGTATGCATCACAGAATTATAGTAAGAATTGAATAAGATAATATATGGGAAGCACTTAGCACAGTTTCTAGCAAATTAGTAAATGCTCAATCAAGTTATGAAACAGTTGAAGCCTTGCTGATTACGTTTCCCCACACTGAGGACCAAAATTATAGTAAGTCACTGTGGGAGAAGCTATTGTAAATAGCTCTGTAATGTGCTAAGCCATAACTTTCATTTCCCAATACTCAAGAAGTAGGACATATATCTACTGAACCCTCAATTGGGGAAGACAACCCATTTTGCCATGACCTACCTATTCTTTGTTCTGGTAGGGCAGACCTTTATAGTGGGAAATGTAGCCATAAATAGAGCACCAGATAAGTTTATAAATTTCCACAGCAATGTCATTATTACTTTCCAGAAATCTTGGGAGGCAATATGAAAGTCAAACCTGTCATGGCTAATCATGAATTCCTAGAAGTACAAAAAAGTACCTGGATATTTATTTGGATATTATTTTCTTATATACCAGATTTTTGAAAGGAAATGAAGAACAATAACTAACTCCATTTTACAGATAGAAAAACTGAGGCCTAATGAAATTACATTGTCTCCCCCAAAATACACAGGGTAGTAGGTATTTTTAATGCCTTCTAGAGACCTAGCACATTTTGAACACCTTGCTATGTTTCTAAGTTATATCTTGTATCAAGGTAGAACCTAGAAAAATCACTACCCCATACTCCTTAGAAGATAACACAAGGACACATGCTCTGGACTCCATGTGAGGCTAAGATTCAGAAGTGATTCATATTTTGTTTCTGCAGAGACAGAAAATGTGCCCAGATTTGGGGTTGGGAACAATTGCAAGGCCAAGTTACTGGTACATGCGTGTCATTGGAGCTAGGAAGAACGTCAGTGGTGCTACTGAGGTATGGTTTTGAACATGGTTCCTGAGAAGTTAACCTCAGTGAGGCCAGTTATTCTACGAGCTTCCCAATAACCTCTTAACACATTTTTTTCATTTTTTTGAATTTAAGTATAGTTAACACACAATGTTACAGTAGTTTCAAGTGTACAACATAGTGATTCAACAATTCTATATGTTATGCGATGCTCACCGCAAGTGTAGCTACCATGCAACACTATCACAATACCATTGACTATGTTCCCTCTGAAACTCTTATTCCCATGACTTATTTGTTCTATATCTCCCACTCCCCTTCACCCATCTTGCCAATCCCCCTCCTTCTTCCCCTCTGGCAACCATCAGTTTATTCTCTGTATTTATAGGTCTGATCCTGCTGTTTGTTTGTTCATTTGTTTTGTCTTTTAGATTCCCCGTGTAAGTGAAATCATATAGTATTTGTCTTTCTCTGTCTGACTTATTCACCTTGACAACAAACTCCTTTTCTGCTTAGTCAGCCATAGCCAGCTTCTGGTGCATGCTTCTAAGAACTTCAATTGATTGGCTCAGTACTTGAACCTATAAAAGTTATGTTACTTGCAACATGGGATTTGTGTTGGATGAATTTCAATGTCTGATTTTTCTTCCAAAAGAGCTTATCTGTATATAATGTCAGTGATAACTCTCAGAATATACTATACTTTAACAATTCCAAATAAAGTAAGAATTTATTGGGATGCCTGGGTGGCTCAGTTGGTTAAGCGTCTGACTCTTGACTTTGGCTCAGGTCATGAACTCATGGTTCATGAATTCAAGCCCCACATCTGGCTCCATTTTGACAGTGTGGATGGAGCCTGCTTGGAATTCTCTCTAAATAAATAAATAAATAAATAAATAAATAAATAAATAAATAAATAAATAAATAACTTTTAAAAAATTTAATAGTTGCTAAATTAAAAAAAAAGAATTTATTGTAATTCACTTTGTGTTGAGAAAGCTATCCTATGGCTGTGAGTGAAGCATGCTAAAGTAGCCATCCAATTTTGCCCAAAAATCAGTCAACTCACCAAGAAAAAAAATCAGTCAAAATAGGCTCATTTGTTCCACAGTGTATGACCAATATGTTCTCCTGATCAAATGAATTTTTCTCTTTTTCAACTAACTTTGGCACTAAAAAACAAAATATCCTTAAAAAATTATTTCCCCACTGTAAATAAATATCTCCAATATGTTAAAATGTATATAGTTATGGACAATAACCTTTTCTCTGAGAAAAAGAAATTGGACAGACACCTTTCTTCTGGATCTCTAGGCAAAATAAATAGCATCTCAATGATACTGTTTGAAAACACTAAGAAATTTAACTCTAACCACTCTACTACTATCTCCCAAAACTCCCCAGAAATTTCCTGTAAAGGAAAAAAAAGGAAGGAAGGAAGGAAGGAAGGAAGGAAGGAAGGAAGGAAGGAAGGAAGGAAGGAAGGAAAAAAAGCAAGCAAGGAGGCAGGCACCATCTGATAGTTTTAAAGACTATTTGGAAATTTTGTAACATTACACCATCATCATGTCAAGGAAAACCAAGACACTTTGCCTGGAAGCCCCAACCCTATTTCCTTCAACAGAGTGGATCCATTCCATCAATTTAGCATTTATCTAGGTGTCATCTTCAAACATTTCCTGGGCCCTAAATGGCTATATTTGTTTTGCCTCCCAGACCAGGGCCTCCTGGTTAACTTACCAACACTCAACTTGTCCTGGACCCCACACCAACCCCATTCTCTGCACATACCAAGACCACTCTCAGAGTCTTACCAAAATTGGCTTGAAGCCTTCCCAGAAAAATTCAGTGTCTTTTGAACATTTTTTATTTTTCTTTAAATATTATCTAAAATTCAAAACAGTTCAAATACCAACATGGGACAAAGTACTGTTTGGTCTTCAAACTATACACTATTTCCACATACATACATATTCTCACACTAAGCATCATTAAGCAACCAAAGAAGAGTGGTATACCAGGGTCCTAGGCTCAATACTCCTCTAACTGGATGGTAACTTAGGGAAAATCTCTTTACTTCTCTGGACTCTGTTTACTCAGTTGTAAAATAATGACATTAAACTAAGTTCTAAAATTTTTTTTGTTTTTATAGTACATTATTTGCTACAAAACTGTGCAGTTTTTTTATATTTACTTCTATCTAAATCAAGATAAATGGTTATATTTCAGAAACAGTATAGGTATTTATTCTGTATATTCACAGATAAGCAGTTCGACGTGATCGTGAGGTCTAAGAGTTCGTTCCACAGTCGTATAGCACGAAGATGCAAGAACTGAAAGCCACCGTTTCTGGATTCCAGAGTAGAATCAAAAATCCCAGACTTCTGATCTCTGGCAATGCCTTGGCCACAAACAGGTATAACTTAATTTCTTCCCTGAGTTTTCCAGAAGTGCAACAGACTATTTCACAACTATTCTAAGTAAAACTTCAGAGCCTTTACCATTGGCCTCTCTGTGAATACATCCAGGATTGTAGACAGCACAGAAAATAATGACATTTACTCCTCACATTGATCCGGCTGCTGGAGCAGGAGAAATCAATATGCATTACTGCAAAGATTTGCTAAATTTTCCATTCAAGGAAATCGGCCTCTATTAAGGCTGAAGAACCACATATCTACTACTCTTCAATAAAAGTTTGAGGACTGGGGAGGATAGTTAATCCCCAAAGAAAGTCAAATGTTGGGGAAATTAGATGGGGAAAAAGGTCTTAAAAGTAGGGTCACCAAGTTATTTGAATGTTTTAGGTGCCATTTCTTTCTGCCATGGCAGGTGACAATGATAATCTCTAGGTAAAACAGCATCACAGTGTAATGTGGGCTCTCAATTAGGAGCTGCTATTTCTCCCACACTTCCACCAAGGGAGAAAATGATATAAGTATCACTCTTAAATAAACTGTTACTTCCAGAAATTTCCTCTTCCACTCATTGCAAAAGTCCCTCAAATCATCTATTTTTCCCCTCATAAACCCTGTTGTGCTAGCTATTCACCAACCTTCTGATCCTGGTCTCACCTTCACCAATAATTTTGACATCTTATTAGTTTTCCTCTCACTCTTAACACTACCACCAATCCGGTAGATCCCAATATGGATATGGACAACCTACATAGGATGTGGTCACACAATTCCTTCACTTCCTCAGTACTAGTGACCTTCGCCTCACCTCCACAACAGAACCCAAACCCACAGCCAACACCAGATGTTCCTGGTCAGCACAAAGAATTTTTCCACCTCTGAAATTAGATTCCATTATTCCATTTTCTGACCCAAAACTGTACTCCATTACACATCTCTTACCACCATATTTCCTATCACACCTATTTTTCAACTTTACCACTATCTCTAGTACCCTCTGACATTCCCCCCAAAAATTACCAACACATAGATTCACAGCTGATCGAACTTATCCTGGATACCCACAAGCATGGTCAATCCTGAGAATCACACAATTAGCATGCTTATTGTCTTGATGTGCTGCCTTACCACACCACACCCTGGATCAGTGTGATCATCTGCTTTTGCTCTCAAGTATTCAAGAGGTTGATTCTGAAATGCAAAATTGAGAACTTAGTTTTCAAGTGTAACTACCAAATGTATTATTAGATAAACCATGGAATTGAGACACACTACCTGTTAGAAATAATATGGTTTGAGTCCCCCTCAATTTATAGGAGGTAAAATAACTTACAAAGTTCACAAAGCTTGTTAAGAAACAAGGTTGGAACCAGATCCCAGAGCTCCTGGCCACCAGACTCCAAGCTTAATGCTCTTTTCTTTATGCCACATCACTTCCCTTGGCCAGTCACTCACTGACAATTATCAAATGTAAAGGATATTTTGTTCTCTGAGTTGGGGAATTTTACACCATATAAGCATCCCTTAAGACATTAGAATACATTCTTTGTGTTTTGTTTAAATCCCTTATTCAACTGGGGAAAATAAATTTTAAATACCAACAATACAGTGATTATAAATAATCTATAATAATCAATGAACTTACAAATAATCACTGAATCCTAAGACTTATTCCCTATATCAGGAGTTCTCAATCCTGATGGGCATCAGTATCACCAGAGGAGATTTTTCATAAGTAGAGATTTAGGATACTTTACCCTCATAGACCAATATCAACAATGGGATACATTATAAGTGCAAATTCTCATTATAAAAAATTTCTGTAGCAGCATAGTGTTTCTGTTATCTAAATTTTATTATCTATCTATCTCTGTGTGTGTGTGTGAAATTATTTGGAATTTTTTAAATATGAGATAAATATAAAGACACCTCCCTCTCTGGATCTAAATATTAGAAGTTCTGGTAATGAGACCAAGTTATCTGGATATTTAAAATTTTTCTCCCAAGCAATTCTGATGCTCATCTAGGTCAAGAATATTTATCTCATGTAGCTGCAGTCCTAAAGTTTCAAGTCAGTGGGATCTTCCAGGATCCCACTTCTAAAAATAACACAGTCCAGAACACAGTCCAGCAGCTGCTGTTCCTGAACTAAAGATTCCCCCACTGAGCATATATAGAAATCAGCTCAGGTCCAAAGCTCACACCCACTCTTACTCAGGTGTATGATTCAGCCATACAGAAAGCTTCTTATATATATTGTGATATCATTAAACATAACATTAGTGGCCTCATACAACATCCTCCTGTAGTTTTCTTTTCTATTGCATTTTTGCTAGAAATTTACCTGTATAACTTTGGGTATGTCAAAACCAACCTCAGAGATTATTTCCTCATCTAAAAAAGTGAAAAACTTGAATTTCTTTTAGTCTCAGAGAAGATCAGTACTCACTCCCTAGCTGCTCTTTCTTCATGTGCCTCTAAGACTCCCTCCTGGCCCAAATTTTGGCAACACAAACCAGTTAATACCACATTTTACATATGTAAGACCAAAGTCAACTTCAAGTATTTATTATTATTATTATTATTATTATTATTATTATTTAGGACTTACAATAGGCTAAAAATTGTGCTAAATATTTTTGTGTGTGTGCTAAATATTTTAAAACATTATGTAACATTTAATCCTTTTGAGTCCCTACAAAGGCAGAAACTATTATTTACAGATGAAGAATTAATTTAAAGAGGTTAAATAATTTTCCCAAAATGTTACAATAAGTGGCAGAACCAAGATTCAAACCACATCTGTCTAACCCCAGAGCCCTCTATTCAGTTTTATTCCTCTTCATGTTTAGAAACTCATGTAAGTACATATTCTTCTGAGGACTGCCTCATGTTCACATTATTGCGAATTTAAAAACCTGACTTTTGAATTAATAAGTTATGATTCCTCTATTTTTACAAAAACTTAACCCTTTGAGCCTTACAGAGATCATTGTTTTCTCTTACAGAAACACGCAGACACACACACACACACACACACACACACACACATCAAATAGCCAATGAATAGTCACTGAATGTTTCTACTGGATAGGGTCTCTTACAGGACAAATACTCCAAATCCTTTATTACATGTAGATGGTGAAACTGAGGCTCAGAGTTTTGTCTAAGATTACAAATCTAGTTAGAAGCTAAACTGGGAGATCTCTCCACTATTCATGCTGCCTCCCACAGTTAGACATTACCAATTTCCTTACAGCCACAAATGATTTTTTAATACATTTATTAATCTTTTGGAGACACTAGTAAAATCCCATTACAGGATTTCTGTGCAGCAAAGCTATTTCTATGAAGCAGAGTGTAGTTCAAAATCATACCACTTTGTCCTTCAAAGTCATACACAATCTTAAGAGCACATGAAATTCTGAAGATGAATGTTCTTTTCTGGTATCCTCCCACATACCAATTATTCTGCATGTAGGAAAAGCCTGATGGTATATTTGTGTGTGTTTTTCTCCTCTTGAAATAATTTAACCAGATCAATCTATATGCAGCTCTTCATTCTTTTACATGAAAATTTCTTGTTCTTTACTATCCTCTCTTTCTCCTGAAATATGAAAATCACTTTTATCATAATGATTGTACCCAAATGATAGGGTCATATCATAAGGGTCTTGGACCCAAATGACAGTTTAAGGAGATGCTCAAGGAACAGAATTAATCCTTATCTTGGCTAAGTTTGGAAATGTCCTATGAATATTTACTATTCAAGAGAGAAGATTTCTATAATTCATTCATTGAGCATACACTCAGTGAGTACTCCTGGATGCCTTGTATGAAATAAGGTGCCGAGAGCAGAGAGATGGGCAAGGCAGAGGTCATGCCATCAAAGAACTTATAGTTTCCAAAGAAAACATGTGTACACAGACAATGCAATAGAATTTGATAAGTGCTGTGATAGAGATAAAGTCAGGTGTGTGAGATCTCACAAAGGGGAATAGAACTATGCTTGGAAATCAGACACGTTTCCAAATGAATATGAGATGTGAGGTGGATCCTGAAGAATAAATAAGAATTCTCTTAAAAAAAAAAACTAGATAAAGAAGGAAATTCCAGACGGAGGGAATAACATGTACAAGTGCCTGGAGCAGAAGAGAATATGAAATATTTAGGAAACTGAAACAAATGAAACATAGACCTGAAAGCCAGGTAGTATCTATCATCAAGGGCCTTTCATTCTATGAGACCTGGGAAGCCTATTAACCCTTCCATTCATTGATAACTTGTATTCTCTCAATTATTCTCTCTCTCTAAAATTCCTATTGTCCTCTTGAACAATTTTAATATTCAACCTATTAGCCTTCCCTTTACAGAATTACTCAGCACCAATGACATCCATGTCCTTGCCTCATCTTTGCATCTGAAGCAGTCTTCACTCCTACTTTCTATCTGCCCCTGTCAAAAGAAGTTATCCCTTCTTTTATTCATCATTCTTTCAGTTTGTGCTTTTAATCTCATCTCTTCCCTGCATCTTTGAGTCATTATTGTCACAATTTATCCTCTCTCTCCTTTTTTTTTCCAGCTCATTGTGTTAGCTTTAACACTTTGCTATGTATCCTCTCCCCTCATCATTCACTAATTCAGTTTGTCAGTATTTATTACCAAAATCCACACTATGCATTAGGATCTCAAAATATGAGTAAGAAAGAGACACAGTCATCAAGGAGCTCAGCCCAACAAAAGAAAAGGACGTAAAAACAAACATAACCAAGTGTAATTACTTTAGTCTATATGATATAGTATGTGACATAGTTCAATAGACTCATTCTGAACATCTGCAGCTAGTGTACCGTTTATCTGTGTTATTTATGAAATGTCAAGAAGGTCTGTTTTTATCATGAGTTCCAAGAAAGAAGCAATTCTTCCCACTAAGATTTACAATGATCCATCGACAGACATTGAGAATACTATTTGTAGCATTCCAAATCTGCTTATTCTCCTTTATTCCCCAACACAGTTAATGGTACTGACTCTTCACATCATAAATCTGGGACTCACCCTTGATACCTACATCATCACCTGTGTCTAATGTATCATCAAGTCTTAGTGAAATCAAAATATATCCTCAAAATAAATCTCAAATCCTCTTGCTATCATTACCAAGATACTACCAGTCATCATTGTATCTTGTCTGGACCACTACAATTGCTCCATACTCATCTTTGCACAGCCACTTATGCTGCCCTTTGAACAATTATCAGCTCATCAAACAAAAACAATATTTTTTCATTGCAAATATCATGACAGCATTCCACTTTCAAACTTTCAATGGTTACCATTTCTTCTGTAAACTAAAAAGTCTTTAATATGACCTAAAACTCTTGAGGGATTTTTGCTCTTTCTGCCCATCAGATCTGAAATATATGACATCTCTCTTGCTCACCAGGCTCTGACCTGCTCGCCCTTCCTTAAGAGCACCAAAGCAGTTCCCACCTGAGAGCCTTTACACAGGTGGTTCCAACTGCCTAGAATGCTCTTCCACCCAATCATCATTTGGTTAATTCCTGCTTATCTTTCAGAATTCAATTTATATCATTTCATAAGAAGTAGATAATCACATTAGAGAAGACAGAAATCACATAGTCATTTCAGTTCTCCATAGGTTTCCCTCAACTTTTTTTGTTACAGCTTTGGTGAGATATAATTAACATACAATTCAGGGGCGCCTGTGTGGCTCAGTTGGTTAAGCATCTGACTTCAGCTCAGGTCATGTTCTCACGGTTTACGAGTTTGAGCCCCATATCAGGCTCTGTGCTGAAAGCTCGGAGCCTGGAAACTGCTTCGGATTCTGTGTCTCCCCCTCTCTCTGCCCCTCCCTGACTTGTGCTCTGTCCCTCTCTATCAAAAATAAATAAACATAAAAAAATTTTTAAACATACAATTCACCCATTTAAAGTATACAATTCAACAGCCTTTTGTATATTCGCAGAGTTATGTAACATGCACCACAATCAATTTTAGAATATATTTATTACCCCAAAAAGAAATCCCCTGCCTTTGTATTTGACTTTTTATTTGTTCAAGTTTTTATTTATTCTAGTTAACATATAGTGTAATATTGTTTCAAGAAAATTTAGTGATTCATTACTTACATATAACAATACGCAGTACTCATTACAAGTGCCCTCCTTAATACCCATCACCTACTTAGCCCATCCCCCACCCACCTCCCCCCCAGTAACCATCAGTTTGTTCTCTACATTTAAGAGTGTTTTATGGTTTGCCTCCCTCTCTTTTTTTCCCCTTCCTCTATGTTTATCTCTTTGGTTTCTTAAATTCCACGTATGAGGGAAATCATATTGTATTTGTCTTTGTCTAACTGACTTATTTCACCTAGCAGAATACACTGCTTTTTTTCCCCCTTCCTCTATGTTTATCTCTTTTGTTTCTTAAATTCCACATATGAGGGAAATCATATTGTATTTGTCTGTCTAGCTGACTTATTTCACCTAGCAGAATACACTGCAGCTCCATCCACATCATGGCAAAGGTCAAGATATTCTTTTTGGTGGCTGAGTAATATTCCATTATATATATATAATTGTAGTGTTATCAATTTATATTTCTTCATGTTTTTATTAATTGATTTATATATTTAGGTTCTTTCAAGTTGGAGGCATAAAATTTACAATTGTTAGATCTTCTTGATGTATAGACCCCTTTATTATGATGTAGTGCCCTTCTTCATTTCTTGCTACAGTCTTTGGTTTAAAATCTAGTTTATCTGATAGAAGTATGGCTACTCTGGCTTTCTTTTGATGTCCATTAGCATGAATGGTCCTCCATCCCCTCACTTTCAATCTGCAGGTGTCCTTAGGTCTGAAATGAGTCTCTTGTCAGTAGCATATAGATAGGTCTTGGTTTTTACCCATTCTGATACCCTATGTCTTTTGATGAGAGCATTTAGTCCATTTTAATTCAGAGTGATTATTGGTAGATATAAATTTTGTGCCATTTTATTACCTTAAAGTCATTGTTTCTGGAGATTTTTTCTGTTCCTTTCTGGCCTTTGTTGCTTTTGGTCTTTCTTTCCCACTCAAAGAGTCTTCTTTAATATTTCTTTCATGACTTGTTTAGTGGTCACAAATTCTTTTAGTTTCTGTTTCTCTGGGAAACTCTTTATCTCTCCCTCTGTTCTAAATGACAGCTTTGCCTACACATTTTTCCCACTCAGTATGTTGAATATATCATGCCACTCTCTTCTGGCTTGCCAAGTTTCCATGGACAGATCTGTTGATAACTTTGTCTCCCTTGTAGGTTAAGGACTTCTTTTCCATTGCTGCTTTCAGGACTCTTTCCTTATCTCTGTATTTTGCAAATTTTACTAAGATATGCCTTGGTGTTGGCCTGCTTTTGTTGATTTTTATGGGAGTTCTTTGTGCCTCCTGGATTTGGATGTCTATTTCCTTCCTCAGATTAAGGAAGTTTTCAGCTATAATTTGCTCAAATAAACCTTCTGCTCCTTTTTCTCTCTCTGCATATCCTGGAACTCCTATGATACAAATGTTATTACACTTTATCAAGTCACTGAGTCCCTAAGTCTACATTCATGATCCAATATTTTTCTTTCTTTTCAGCTTCATTATTTTCCCTCATTTTATCTTCTATATCATGTATACATTCCTCTACTTCTTCCATCCTTGTGGTCATTATATCCAGTCAGTTTTGCATCACAGTTATAGCACTTTTAATTTCATCCTGACTAGTTTTTAGGTCTTTTATCTCTGCAGTATGGGACTCTCTGGTGTCTTCAATGCTTTTATCAAGCCCAGCTAGTATCCTTACGATTGTTGTTTTGAATCCTGGCTCAGGCATATTACTTACATCTGTTTTGATTAGATCCCTGGCTGTGACCTGTTCTTGTTCTTTCCTTTGGGGTGAATTCCTCCATCTTAGCATTTTGTCTAGTCTCTGTCTTCTCTGTGTTAGGAAAGCCTGTGATGTTTCCTGCTTCTGAGAACTAATGCCTATATTAAGAAGAGGTCATATACTATCCAGGGCCTGATGCTTCAGGAAGTGTTTCTGGTGTGTGCTGTGTGTACTTGCTATTGTGTTTTGACTGTTCTTTCCCTCAGGAAAGTAGACTCCATGGTCAGTAGACTTGGTACGTGCAGGGGTTTGTGCCAGTCTTCTGGGGGAGGGACCCACTGCTGCTCTGACTCTCAGGCACACTTACCCTAGTTAAAAAGTACCTGCAGAGTGCGAGGGGGTGGGGCTTTGTGTAAGTGACTCAAGCCTCCACTGTGGGCACTGAAGTCCATCCATGCTGATGGGTGGGGGAGGGAAGTGGCATCTACCTGCCCTCCCATTCCCAGAGAGGGGAGTTCACACCTGCCACTGTTCAGGCTGCCCTCAAAGAAGAGCAAATAATCTCCCCTCATGGGTCTCAGGCATCCCTCAGGTGCCTTCACTCTGTGTGTGTCTGAGTGCTCTGCCCGCCCAAGGGTGCTCTGGCTGGGTTTCAAAACTCCCAATTTTAGGGATCCACTGCAGCATGGACCTGTGCTGATCCTCTAGGGAGTCTCAATACACTATGGCTGGTGCCAAGAAAGGCGGTCACATGAATGCACAAGGGCCTGTAATTTGTGGTAAAGTGTAGCAAAAAGCTGGTGTGTAGGTTAGCTGCCCTCAGCAGGTGCCTCTGCTCCTATTTTAATAAACAAGACAGCTCAATGGCGCCCTCTTTAGGAAAGTATTTTCCTTGTGCAATGCTCTGCACATTGCTTGCTCCCACACACACTCTCTCCCACTCCTCTCTCCCTGAGCAGGGCTGCCTCGCCTCCACAGTATCAGAGATTCTTTTCTCCCCCAAATCATGTCTCTGCACCTCCTACCTTTCACAATGTGGCCTCGTTTCTCTGCCTAGTTGTACAATTTGTTCTCTCAATCCTCAGATCTATTTATTGGGTATTTAGAATGACTTGGCTGTTTATCTAGTTATGTTCAAGGGATGATTGCAAGCATAGGGTCCCCCTACTACTCTGCTATCTTAACTCTTCCCCCATCTTCATACTGTTGGACAGTCACTTCTAAAACTTCTCCCCCATCCCTAGACAACCACTAATCAACTTTCTGTCTCTACAAATTTGCCTAGTTTTGATATTTCATGTGATTATAATCATAAAATATATGGTCCTCTGTTCACTTAACATTAATATTTTCCAGGTTCATCCATGTTGTAGCATGTATCAGTGTTCCATTTCTTTTTACCTACCAAATAATATTCCATTGTATGGGTATACTACATTTTATTTATCCATTCGTTATTGATGAACACTTGGGTTGTTTCAACTTTGGGGCTATTATAAAAGATACTTTCATGAACATTTATATGCAACTTTTTATGTAGACACAATTTCTCATTTCTCTTGACTGTATAACTAGGAATAAAATTGCTGGATCATATGGTAACTTTATGTTTAGCCTTTGAAGAAACTGCCAGACTATTTTCCAAAGTGAATGCTCCATCTTACAATTCTACCAGCAGTATATGTGGAAGCTTTGATATCTCCAAGGCTCACTAACACTTGTTATAATCTGTATTTTTTATTTTAGCCCTCATAGTGGGTATGAAATAATATCTCCTTATAGTTTTAAATTGTTCTTCACTGATGGTAATAATGCTGACCATCTTTTCATGCGCTTAATTGGCCATTCATATATCCTCAATTTCATGTGGTATAGCCCCAACTCATGGTAAATAGACTATATTAAAGTGTATCCATACCCTTTATGAAAGATAATATATATGTAACTTTAGATTCTTGTGTTGCATTCCCATTGACTTGCTGATAAAATATTATATTTTGAAAACATTTAATTAAATATATATTGATTTTAATTTTGCGATTTTTTTTCTTATTTTGAAATCAATAGAACATCTTTTTGGCTATCCAACTTATTGTAGGTCACATCTATGGTTCTTAATGGTAATTCCTATTCAGTAGTAACACAGTAACACAAAATTAACATTTTGCATAAGATAATTAGGAAAGAAAAACACTACCATATTGCCTACAGGGATTCTGACAGCATAGAGGAAGAATAATCCAGAACAAATCAGAACTACTGCTTCAGTTTTCTTTACTTTTTCCAGTTATTTACAGTTCTGTAGGTAAGAGAGATTGAAAATTAACAACAGAACTCATATATATCTATTTCAATTTGTTGAACGTCAGTACATGCTGTAACTTTTAAATTTTCATTTCATAATACTAATTTTTAAAAAATTATTTTGTTATCTTCCTAACACCCTGACTTAAAAATTCCCCTAGTAAAAAATTAGAATTCACTTGGTGCCTCTGCATTGTGCTACAAATCTGATACCATCATCCCATTTAAAATCAGAGATGCCTGTACTTGAAGGGTAGCAATTCTAACTGGCTATAAGTATGTTTTTGTCCAGAGTTAATAAGGACAAATAAATAATCCAATAAGGCAATTAAAACTTACTACAGGAATTTGATTCATCCATACCTATTGTTTTGGAGCCTAAGACATTTCTCTATGAACATAGGTAGGTAGGAGGAAAGATGATTGATAGATAGATAGATAGATAGATAGATAATAGATAGATAGATAGATGGATAGATAGATAGATAGATAGATAGATAGATAGATAGATAGGGATTTGGGAGCATGAGCTATGCCTAGAGGATCAGGAAAGCTCTCTTCATAAGGTAAAGGTCCCTAACTCACCTGTATATACTGCTCCCCAGCTCAAGAGATATATTGAATATCAGGAGGATTAACCAAATATCTCATCAGCTAATGAAAGGCAAAAACACTTCAGTCACAGGCATTCATGATTTAATCAATCATAAGGATTTAGTGAATCTTAAAAAGACTCAAATGAACTGAGATTCAGGGAATAAGTTGGTGATATAGGAGGCTTTTGAATTTTCCTCCTCCCATTAACACACTGAATGTCCAGCTACAGATGAAGCAATTCCCCTTGAGAGAAATAGAAACTGAGTGACTTCTACACATCAGGGGACTAAACACATCAAAATGGGTAGGAAAGGCAAAGACACTCTCCTCATAAACACCACCCCCAACTAGTGCCATATGGTCAGAAGGGAACCCTAGCTCCCAGTTTCTCCCTGAGGAGCAAAGGGTTTGGACCACAAAACTGGTACTCCAAATTTTAAGGTTCCCATAGGAGCAATGGGGTCCCCAAATCACCTAGTTCTAAAAGTCCAAGGGACTTATGTTCGTGAGTCCCACAAGACTATAGCAAATAAAGAAGCGGTTCTTAACAGGTGCACAAGCACTCATCTTGTCTATCACCCCAGGGCACAGCAAGAAGAAGCAGTCAAAAAAGCCCATCTCCCAGTCTCTCCCTGGAAGGAGTTTGACTGCATACTTTATAAGCTACTGCATACTCTACAAATTGATGTCAGAGGGTCCAGCTTCTAATTAGCACACATCTAGGCACTGGCTGTGATCCTCCCCAAAACCCAGAGGAGCTGGTAGGCACTTCCTCTGACTTCTTTCTCCAACTCACTCCACCAGTAAAATCAGATCACCAACATCTCCTTGGAAGGAACTTGTCTACACATTTATCATGGCAGGTTCCCAAATCATGTAACTTTGATATCCAATGGGGCTTGCATTTACAAGTCCCACAAGACTATAGCAAACAGAGAAGTAGGTTTTTTTTAATATTTATTTGTTTATTTATTTTGAGAGAGAGAAGGAGAGAGTGCAAGCAGGAAGGAGCAGAGAGAAAAGGAGAGGTAGAATCCCAAGCAAGCTCCATGCTGCCAGCACAGAGCCCAACATGGGGTCTGATCTCACTAAATACGAGATCATGACTTGAGCCAAAATCAAGAGTTGGACATTTGGGGCGCCTGGGGGGCTTAGTTGGTTGGGTGGCCAACTTCAGCTCAGGTCGTGATCTCACGGCCCCCTCCCTTGTGAGTTCAAGCCCCCTGTCAGGCGCTGTGCTGATAGCTCGGAGCCTGGAGCCTGCTTCAGATTCTGTGTCTCCCTCTCTCTCTATCCCTCCCCCACTCACACTCTGTCTCTCTCTGTCTCAAAGGTAAATAAACATTAAAGAAAAAAAGAGTTGGACATTTAACCAACTGAGCCACCCAGGCACCCAGAGAAACGGTTTTTAGTTAGGAACAGGATCCCTCTCCACAACTATGCATATAGGCTCAGTGCAGAGGAAGTAGGTAAAAACACAGAGTCAAGGAAACATTGGTGAACTCTACTTGGTTCACTGGAGGCTCCAGAAAAAGAACCAGTACTTCCAGTACTATGGAAGCTCAGGATGACTAAGATGATGAATTTCTACTTCAGGACTACAAATAGTCTTCTGACAATAGCATTCCATCACTAAGCTCTTCTGTATACTATTTAAACTAGTTTTTGCTTGGCACAAAAACAGACACATAGACCAATGGAATAGAATAGAAACCCCAGAACTAGACCCACAAACGTATGGCCAACTCATCTTTGACAAAGCAGGAAAGAACATCCAATGGAAAAAAGACAGCCTCTTTAACAAATGGTGCTGGGAGAACTGGGCAGCAACATGCAGAAGGTTGAAACTAGACCACTTTCTCACACCATTCACAAAAATAAACTCAAAATGGATAAAGGACCTGAATGTGAGACAGGAAACCATCAAAACCTTAGAGGAGAAAGCAGGAAAAGACCTCTCTGACCTCAGCCGTAGCAATCTCTTACTCGACACATCCCCAAAGGCAAGGGAATTAAAAGCAAAAGTGAATTACTGGGACCTTATGAAGATAAAAAGCTTCTGCACAGCAAAGGAAACAACCAACAAAACTAAAAGGCAACCAACGGAATGGGAAAAGATATTCGCAAATGACATATCGGACAAAGGGCTAGTATCCAAAATCTATAAAGAGCTCACCAAACTCCACACCCGAAAAACAAATAACCCAGTGAAGAAATGGGCAGAAAACATGAATAGACACTTCTCTAAAGAAGACATCCAGATGGCCAACAGGCACATGAAAAGATGTTCAGAGTCGCTCCTTATCAGGGAAATACAAATCAAAACCACACTCAGGTATTACCTCACGCCAGTCAGAGTGGCCAAAATGAACAAATCAGGAGACTATAGATGCTGGAGAGGATGTGGAGAAACGGGAACCCTCTTGCACTGTTGGTGGGAATGCAAATTGGTGCAGCCGCTCTGGAAAGCAGTGTGGAGGTTCCTCAGAAAATTAAAAATAGACCTACCCAATGACCCAGCAATAGCACTGCTAGGAATTTACCCAAGGGATACAGGAGTACTGATGCATAGGGGCACTTGTACCCCAATGTTCATAGCAGCACTCTCAACAATAGCCAAATTATGGAAAAAGCCTAAATGTCCATCAACTGATGAATGGATAAAGAAATTGTGGTTTATATACACAATGGAGTACTATGTGGCAATGAGAAAGAACGAAATATGGCCTTTTGTAGCAACGTGGATGGAACTGGAGAGTGTGATGCTAAGTGAAATAAGCCATACAGAGAAAGACAGATACCATATGGTTTCACTCTTATGTGGATCCTGAGAAACTTAACAGGAACCCATGGGGGAGGGGAAGGAAAAAAAAAAAAGAGGTTAGAGTGGGAGAGAGCCAAAGCATAAGAGACTGTTAAAAACTGAGAACAAACTGAGGGTTGATGGGGGGTGGGAGGGAGGAGAGGGTGGGTGATGGGTATTGAAGAGGGCACCTTTTGGGATGAGCACTGGGTGTTGTATGGAAACCAATTTGACAATAAATTTCATATATAAAAAAAAATAAAATAAAATAAACTAGTTTTTGCTTTTAATTTCAAAAAGTAATACATATACATAGGGAAACAAGTGAAACAGTTTCCAATAGTAAAAATTAAATCTCCTTCCTTCTCCAATCCTCCCAATCCCACTCCCTGAGAACCACTGTTAGCAGTTTCTTGTGTATCCATTTAAAAAAATCTATTTACAGGCATCATACACACTTCTCTGCATCTGCTTTTGTTGTTGTTGTTTATTTATTTATTAGAGAAATAGAGAGAGAGAGAGCACAAGTGGGAGAAGAACAGAGAGCAAATCCCAAGCAGGCTTCTCCCTGACAGTGCAGAGCCCTATGTGGGGCTCAAACTCACAAACCGGGAGATCATGACCTGAGCCGAAATCAAGAGTCAGATGCATAACCGACTGAGCCACAGGTGCTTTTAATAAAAGATATTTCTATGTTAGCACAGTGTATTTGTATCTTTCTACTTAAAGTGATATAATATTCTATAATATAAATCAATCATAATTGATTTTTACTTCTTTTTAATGAGATATATGTCTATGTTAGCACAAATGTATTTACATGTTTCTACTTAAAGTGATAAAATACTCCATTGTATAAGTCAACTATAATTTACTTAATTAAGCTCCACTTGATAGATATATTTTGGTATTGCAATCAGAAGCAAAGCTACACAAACATCTTTGTACATAACATCGTTGACCAATTATCTTTGGTTAAATTTCTTGATGTAGAACTACCAGGTCAAGGGATATTTATACATTTTCAGTTTTTTCATATAGCATCCAACTGTTCTCTAAAATAGTTGCACCTGGGGCGCCTGGGTGGCTCAGTTGGTTAAGCGGCAGACTTCGGCTCAGGTCATGATCTCGCGGTCCGTGAGTTTGAGCCCCGCGTCGGGCTCTGTGCTGACAGCTCAGACCCTGGAGCCTGTTTCAGATTCTGTGTCTCCCTCTCTCTGACCCTCCCCTGTTCATGCTCTGTCTCTCCTTGTCTCAAAAATAAATTTAAAAAAAATAATAAATAGGGGCGCCTGGGTGGCGCAGTCGGTTAAGCGTCCGACTTCAGACAGGTCACGATCTCGCAGTCTGTGAGTTCGAGCCCCGCGTCAGGCTCTGGGCTGATGGCTCAGAGCCTGGAGCCTGTTTCAGATTCTGTGTCTCCCTCTCTCTCTGCCCCTCCCCCGTTCATGCTCTGTCTCTCTCTGTCCCAAAAATAAATAAACGTTGAAAAAAAAATTTAAAAAAAAATAATAATAATAAATAAATAAATAAATAAATAAATAAAATAGTTGCACCCATTTTAATCTCATCAACAAATTTGAAGTTGATGGTTTCTTGTCCTTAATACTAGATATTATCAAATGTTTAAATGTTGGCAATCAAGTAGTTAACTACTTGTTTTGATTTGCAAATATTCATAACCAATGCTGAATATTTTTTTATATTTGTATAATCCATTTATATTTTTTCCTCTATGAACTGCCTATTCCTACTCTTTTTGCATATTTCTACTGAGTTATTAGTTTTTTACATTATTAAATCATCAAGTGTTGCTTTGGTTTAAAATAACTATTAGAAAAAATAATACCTTTTCTCCTTCAAGAAATATAAGAACCACTTGAGAGTTTAAGCTTTTTCTTGTGGATCTATAAAGCCTAGATATTTTTAAGTCACATATTCTGTTTTTACCACTGCAAGAAAGACTAGAGAATATAAATACTTTAGACCTTACCAGATAAATATTAATATTACAGTAGACTCCCTTAAGTTTTCAATACTGTTTTATTTTCTTATTTTCTATTCTTTTGGCAAGAAGAATCTATTCCTCTTTTGAGCCTTCTGTAATTGGTCTCACTTTTTATCTGATTATTCAGTCAAATAAATTCTCAACCAGCAAAGGATTTCTTGGCTTATGGTGGATACTCCACAAATATTTAGGGTGTTGTTAAATCAATGTATGGATAATGCAAAGCCTCCTTCAGGATGCATTTTCATTTGTATGTCTGCTACTCAGCATATACCTTATAAGGAAAGCAAGTGATGTTCCCCATTTCCTGATAATAAAATCATGGATGGGGGAGCCTGGGTGGCTCAGTGAGTTAAGTGTCTGACTTTGGCTCAGGTCCTGATCTGGTGGTTCCTGAGTTCAAGCCCCACATCAGACCCTGTGTTGACAGCTCAGAGCCTGGAGCCTATTTCAAATTCTGTGTCTCCCTCTCTCTCTGCCCCTCCCCCACTCACACTCTGTCTTTGTCTCTCTCAAAAATAAATAAACTTAAAAAAAAAAAAGCATGGCACAAAAACAGACACTCAGATCAATGGAACAGAATAGACAACCCAGAAATGGACCCACAAACATATGGCCAACTAATCTTTGACAAAGCAGGAAAGAATATCCAATGGAATAAAGACAGTCTCTTCAGTAAGTGGTGCTGGGAAAACTGGACAGTGACATGCAGAAGAATAAACCTAAACCACTTTCTTACACCATACACAAAAATAAACTCAAAATGGATGAAAGACCTAAATGTAAGACAGGAAGCCATCAAAATCCTCGAGGAAAAAACAGGAAAAAACCTCTTTGATCTTGGCCACAGCAAGTCTTACTCAACACAGCTATGGAGGCAAGGGAAACAAAAGCAAAAATGAACTATTGGGACCTCATCAAAATAAAAAGCTTCTGCATAGCAAAAGAAACAATCTGCAAAACAATCTGCAAAACAATCTGCAATCGACAGAATGAGAGAAGATATTTGCAAACGACATATCAGATAAAGGCTTAGTATTAAAATCTATAAAGAACTTACCAAACTCAACACCCAAAACACAAATAATCCAGTGAAGAAATGGGCAAAAGACATGAATAAACACTTCTCCAAAGAAGACATCCAGATGGCCAACAGACACATGAAAAAATGCTCAATATCACTCATCATCAGGGAAATACAAATCAAAACCACAATGAGATACCACCTTACCCCGTCAGAATGGCTAACATTAACAGCTCAGGCAAGAGCATATGTTGGAGAGGATGCGGAGAAAGAGGATCTCTTTTGCATTGCTGGTGGGAATGCAAGCTGGTGTAGCCACTCTGGAAAACAGTATGGAGGTTCCTCAAAAAATTAAAAATAGAACTACCCTATGATCCAGCAATTGCACTACTGGGTATTTATCCAAGGGATACAGGCATGCTGTTTCGAAAGGACACATGCACCCCAATGTTTATAACAGCACTATCAACAATAGCCAAAGTATGGAAAGAGCCCAAGTGTCCATCGATGGATGAGTGGATAAAGAAGATGTGGTATATATATATATATATATATATATATATATATATATACACACACACACAATGGGTATTACTCAGCAATCAAAAAGAATGAAATCTTGCCATTTGCAACTACATGGGTGGAACTAGAGGGTATTAGGCTAAGCGAAATTAGTCAGAGAAAGACAAAAATTATATGACTTTACTCATATGAGGATTTTAAGACACAGAATAGATGAACATAAAAGAAGGGAAGCAAAAATAATATAAAAACAGGGAGGGGGACAAAACATAAGAGACTTAAATATGGAGAACAAACAAAGGGTTACTGGAAGGGTTGTGACAGGGGAGGATGGGCTAAGTGGATAAGGGGCATTAACGAATCTACTCCTGAAATCATTGTTGCACTATATACTAACTAATTTGGATGTAAATTAAAAAAATAATAAACTTAAAAAAATTTTTAATTAAAAAAATACAAAATAAATCATAGATCCATTCCTATTTTACCCTCATTGTATAATATACAGTTCCATAGCATCCATGACATTTTGTTGTTCTTTATTTACATGATATTTATATATCTCTCTATCCTACTAGACTGGAAGCCCCATAAAAACCAAGCTGTGTCTAATTCATATCTGTACTTTCTGCCCAAGCACAGACCTTAGCACATAATAAGGCCTCAGTAGACACATTGAGTGAAGAAAGAAACAAAGTGGTATACTCTCTATAACTTACTACATGTTAACACAAGATCTGAGGCAACCTTTCCTGCCCATGCTTCATTGTAGGAGCATTTCCCTAGACCACTTCCCTCAGAAGCAGGAAGATCATCAGGCCCTTCTGAAGATAATCAGGAAAAGCTTCTGGAGCCTGTTCAACCATTGTCAATCTCCTTCAGTGATTACTATAAATGAAATTACAGAAAATCCTGACTTGATATATTTTATAAACAAATTTAAAATATTTAATAGGATATTGAACTCTTCTCAAAGGAAAACTGCTCTTTCCCTGATTAGATGATGGGTTGTTTTTCTTTAGCCCAAACGAGGTAACTGATTATATGAAAAATAAATACGTAGCTAAAAGTGAAAGCTATTAGTAACTCCATCCCTCAGAAGCCAGGCTGCCTTGAGCACATCTGTGCTGGGATTTCTAACTCCTTCCTCTATCCTGAGATGGTGATATTTTTTCTTTCTTAGTATAAAACAGCCTTAGCCTGAAGGGCATCAGTAAGCAGCCCAGCTTTGGAAAAGAAGCCTCCCAGGGATGCGGGAGTACCCTTCATTCCCAGCTTGAATTGTTTCTTAATGGAATTCTACAATGTCAAAAAAGTGTCTGCTGAATTCTAAACTAAATCTTGTCACAACACACTGATTAGACTAACAGCTTGGCTTGAGATCCTGGGGGAAATATAGTTGAGTAGGGGCTAAGAGATTTGAGGGGAACCAGCCTACACCTGACTATATATTGAAAAGAAGAGGTAGCCTGAAGTCACAAAGAGTTGAAAGCTTGAGAGGAACATCTCAATACTAAGGGACCTCGACCAGGTGAGTAAACTGAAACCCAGAGAGGTGTCAGTTTTTCATAGGTGGAAGTGTGAATGGGAGTTAAGGAAATCAATATGGTGAGTGTTGATTCCTCTTTTCAAAAGTTTGGTGGTGAAAGGAAAGAAAGCAATAGGAGCTTTTTAAATATTCCTGATGTGACATGGCATAAAAGTCTCACCAGTGTAAAAGACATGAAGAATTTGGAATTATTTTAAGAGTCACAGCTCATGACA